>NW_027461809.1:0-318678 GCF_050947455.1 Rhinoderma darwinii | reverse complement strand
CGGCACTTCAATCAAGCTGGATGTCAGTTCCAAACTGCTTATCGAGATGGTAACCGAAGCATCCTTGCAGGACGTGGTGGGCTCCATGGGGATCGGCTCTGTGAACTATTCATGGAGCCGACCCGATGGCTCACTTCGTTCTCGGATTGACTTTGTGTTCACCTCCCGGGCAGTCAAGCAGCATGGGCACTCCATGGTCCCCTGCTTCTTCTCTGACCACAGGGCCATTCTCTTCCAGGGTGCCATCGGCCACGGTTTTCCTCCCGGCCCTGGCTCCTGGAAGCTGAATTGTGCCCTGCTGGAAAGAGAGGAGGTACTGGCGGAACTTAGAGATGCCTATATTGTTTGGAGGAATGATAAAGTTTTCTTTGACAAAACCTGTGACTGGTGGGAATATGTTAAAGTTGAATTTCGTTGTTTCTTTCAGGCAAAAAGTCGTCAACAGGCGTGTGAGAGGAAGAGAGACTTCAGAGAGATGCAGCGTCAGCTGCGATCCCTGCAAGACCTCCTTCAATGCGGCTGGGACGTCAGGAAGGAGCTGGAGGAAGCCAAAAAGGGCCTGAAAAGGCACTTTGAGGAGGAATCCAAGCGAATTGTCTTTCGTTCCAAGGTGGAGAACCTGGAGAAGGGTGAGAAATGTAACTCGTTCTTTTTCAGGAAACTCCATGCCGGCCACACGCCCCTGAAGGAACTCCGAGATGAGACCGGAAACATGCATTCTGGGAAGAAGGAGGTGATGGGAGTCGTCACAGACTACTACCGAAGCCTCTACTCCCGGAAAACCACTGACCCCGAAGCCGCCGATAAATTCCTGTCAGGTATCACTAATCATCTTGATCCTGCAGGTACGGAGGCTATGGATGTACCCCTGACGGTGGAGGAACTGCTCTCTGCCGCTAAATCCTTCAGACCCGGCAGGACCCCGGGCAGTGATGGTCTCCCAGCAGAGCTCTATGTAGCGCTGGGGGACTTGATCTGTCCGGACCTACTGGAGCTCTATGAGGAGATGGTGGTGGAGGGTAGAATGCCACCGTCCTTGAGAGAAGGCATGATCACGATCTTGTATAAGCGGAAGGGGGAGAGATGTGACCTGAAAAACTGGCGTCCCATCTCTCTCCTGAACGTGGACTACAAGATCCTCGCCAAAGTATTGACCAACAGACTGAAGGTTGTCATCGGACAGATCATCGGATCGGACCAAACCTGCGGCATTCCTGGCCGTAGGGTGGCCGACAGTCTTGCCCTGGTGAGGGACACGGTGCATTACATGCAAAGCCGCCGTACACACGCGGCCCTGGTCAGTCTGGATCAGGAGAAGGCTTTTGACCGGGTCTCTCACGAATTCATGGGTAAGGCTCTGCGTAGGCTGCGGCTTGGCAGGTTGTTCTGTTTGTATGTTAACCTGATGTATTGCGATATTTACAGCTCGGTGCTGGTGAACGGCTGGAAGACTGACCCCTTTCCTGTATCGTCGGGGGTTAGACAAGGCTGTCCTCTTTCACCTCTCCTTTTTGTTTGTGTTATAGAGCTCTTCGCAGAGGCTATCCGGCAGAATGGAGAGATCAGAGGGATCACCGCACCAGGTCCAGGACACTTCGAGGTCAAATGCTCGCTGTACATGGACGACGTGACCGTCTTCTGCGCTGACCAGAGTTCGGTGACTGCACTCGTCCAGACCTGTGAGGAGTTCGGACGCGCTTCAGGGGCAAAAGTCAACTGCGGGAAGTCGGAAGCCATGCTCTTCGGAAAGTGGTACCTGCCTTCTCCTGCCTCCTTCCCGTTTACTATCAAGCCGGACTTCATCAAAATTCTGGGAGTCTGGTTCGGTAAGGAAGGTGCAGCCCTAAAGTCGTGGGAAGAACGCTTGGCCAAAGTCAACCAAAGGATCGGACTGTGGAGCCTCAGACAACTCACTATTGAGGGCAAAGCAATGGTCCTGCGTAACGAAGTCTTGCCTGTGCTACAATACACTGCACAGGCATGGCCCCCTCTTGCAACGGTCTCGAGGGCCATTACCAGGACTGTGTTTCGCTTCATCTGGGGCTCGAAAATGGACAGAGTAAAGCGGACTGTTATGTACAAGGAGCCCCGCAAAGGTGGGAAGGGTATACCCGACATTCCCACTCTGCTGCGGATCGCTTTTGTATGTGACTGTGTTCGTAGGACTCTGAGGACAGCAAACGGCTCTGCGGGCAAGGCCATGTCCCGCTACTTCCTCCTTCCCCTCTGGCGAGGTTTTGGCTGGGATAAGTGGGACAGCTCCTTCCCTTACAACTGGCACGCTCCCTGGTTCTACGGAGATGTCGTCCGGTTTGTGAGGGAGCATCAACTGGAGGGTCTTAAGCCCGACTTGTGGAAACCTAAGACGATCCACAAGCACATCAGAGCAAAGGACTCACTGGAGTTTGTTCCAGGGCTTCATGCCGACACGTTGGAGACTGTTTGGACTAACGTGTCATCTGGCAGGTTGACCAACGGGCACAAGGACATTTCATGGATGGCCATCCAGGGAGGACTGCCTCTTAGGTCATTCATGCATGCCCGCAACCTGTGCAAGACCCGGTACTGCCCCAGGTGCCCCTTCACGGAGGAAACATCTTTGCACATTTTCTGGCAGTGCCCCTTTGCACAGGGTCTGTTGAAAGCCTTGGAACACGAACTCAAGGACTCAGTTCCCAGGAACAGACTGTCGTACCGCTCGGTACTTTATGGACTATTTTCTGGGAATACCACGGATGGAGCAATCCAGGAAGCCTGGCGCCTTATGAACTGTTTTAAGGACGCTATATGGTTCGCCAGGAATCGTCTGATTTTGCGGAGAGAGAGTGTGTCCGTCCAGGACTGCCGCAGGCTGATCCACAGCCTGCTCAGAGACTATTCCACCTGGGACAGCCCGGACGTCGATGAGGAAGAGGACTGATACTCCCCTTCCCCCCACTCTCCCTTCTTGTGTGTTGTCTTTCAATAAAGCTTCGGGCCTGTGATTTCCCCCTTCCCTATCCCCTCCTACCCACTCCCCTATCCCATCACTTGTCTATAATGCTTTGTTGTTTGGCGTTAGTGAATGCAAGAATGTTAGTGTAGCATGTGGTGTAATGTATAGCATAGGCTAGCCTGTACTGTGTATTATACTGTCATGTTATGTTTGACGACTGTTATTATTTATTATTTGCTGCTTCATGGCTTGCGCTGCGTCGCAGTAATGTTTGTATGATGACGATTGATTGTCAATAAAGCAATTTTCAATCAAAAATCTGTTCTTATCAGTTTAATATCTGATACGTCCCCTATCTGGGGACCATATATTAAATGGATTTTTAGAACAGGGAGATGGAAATAGAGCTTGCTCTGTCCACTCCACGCATTGACCTGGTATTGCAGTATTTCCAGGACCGGTGCACCCTTCCCTTATGTGTTGACTAAAATCAGATTCCAAAAGTGCTATTTGTGTTTGCTATTGTTTTTGTCTTTCTGATGGGATCTCCCCTTTTAATCCCATTATTTCAACACCTGTTGGACAATGCATTTGTACAGTCATGTGTGATAATGAGCTCATTTATTAAATGCAATTAATTAATACATTGCCACCTCTTGTTGTGTGTGTGTGTGTGTGTGTGTGTGTGTGTGTGTGTGTGTGTGTGTGTGTGTGTGTGTGTGTGTGTGTGTGTGTCTTCTGTGTTTCTGTGTTTCCGGCATTTCACATTGGAACAGCTCATTCACCTTCCTTGTCTTCTCTCCGCCCTCCCTTTTAGGTAGGTTAAAGAGCTGCACCTGAGCCAGCCACTGATTGATTGATGCAGCACCACAGTCAAATAGTGGAGTGGAGTAGGGGGAACAGCAAACAGCCATTAAAGCAGCCCGCCCGCCACAATGGACCTACCTGTGTACACTAGATGGATGTGATGGAATGTACTGTCGTCCCTACATTTCCAAGAAGAAGTAAGAATTGCAGTTGCAACAAACCCTTGCTTGCCTACAAAGAGAGCAGCAATTTGGATTTGTTACTATGTTACCTGGAAGAATAACAAACTGTGCAAGGATGGAGGTTGTAGGAGCAAAGAGAAGTTGTCTGTAAAGTTGGTGGATGCCTATTTTCCATTTTGCAGTCCCTTGTCTCCCTCTTGTGGCCTCCTGGAGGCAAATAAATGTGCAAAAAAAAGACAGCCTGGCGGCCGGCTGTTGCAGTGTTGCCCTCTCAGGCAACACTGAGTGACTGACTGAGCCGCACCGTCTTATATAAAGTTCAGACGGAACTTTGCACGTGTCATAGTGGAGCCCTCAGGATTCCAGAGCCAGCTTTCTGACATCATAATGGGGCCTGCCTCAGAGATAGATAAAAGCCTGGGCCCAGGCAGTGTTGGTCAGTGCTGCTCAGCAGGCAGCACTGGACTGGACTGGACTGGATTACAGCTGATACAAGGTGTGAAGGAACAAGGGGTGGCTGTGGGCATGCACTTGCTGCCGCTGCCAGTGTTTATCTGCATGGCAGGAGGGCATTTGGGCGTTGCCAGGAAGGCGTTTTTATGTAGATTCCTCCTCTTTCAGCACTGCATTGTGGTGCAAGCAAAAGAAGCAAATCCTGTGTAGCTTCCTCTCCGGCCTTTATTCACCTCCCTCCCGCTTAGTAGCTGTAAATGTGTGTGAGCCTGCAGGGCCCCATGGAATTGCCTAGGAGTAGGCTGAATCAATCGCTGCAAGGGGTGAACAGCAGTATGGGACAGGCTCGGGCAAGGCAAGGGCCGCTCGGGTTATCGCTTCTCGGCCTTTTGGCTAAGATCAAGTGTAGTATCTGTTCTTATCAGTTTAATATCTGATACGTCCCCTATCTGGGGACCATATATTAAATGGATTTTTAGAACAGGGAGATGGAAATAGAGCTTGCTCTGTCCACTCCACGCATTGACCTGGTATTGCAGTATTTCCAGGACCGGTGCACCCTTCCCTTATGTGTTGACTAAAATCAGATTCCAAAAGTGCTATTTGTGTTTGCTATTGTTTTTGTCTTTCTGATGGGATCTCCCCTTTTAATCCCATTATTTCAACACCTGTTGGACAATGCATTTGTACAGTCATGTGTGATAATGAGCTCATTTATTAAATGCAATTAATTAATACATTGCCACCTCTTGTTGTGTGTGTGTGTGTGTGTGTGTGTGTGTGTGTGTGTGTGTGTGTGTGTGTGTGTGTGTGTGTGTGTGTGTGTGTCTTCTGTGTTTCTGTGTTTCCGGCATTTCACATTGGAACAGCTCATTCACCTTCCTTGTCTTCTCTCCGCCCTCCCTTTTAGGTAGGTTAAAGAGCTGCACCTGAGCCAGCCACTGATTGATTGATGCAGCACCACAGTCAAATAGTGGAGTGGAGTAGGGGGAACAGCAAACAGCCATTAAAGCAGCCCGCCCGCCACAATGGACCTACCTGTGTACACTAGATGGATGTGATGGAATGTACTGTCGTCCCTACATTTCCAAGAAGAAGTAAGAATTGCAGTTGCAACAAACCCTTGCTTGCCTACAAAGAGAGCAGCAATTTGGATTTGTTACTATGTTACCTGGAAGAATAACAAACTGTGCAAGGATGGAGGTTGTAGGAGCAAAGAGAAGTTGTCTGTAAAGTTGGTGGATGCCTATTTTCCATTTTGCAGTCCCTTGTCTCCCTCTTGTGGCCTCCTGGAGGCAAATAAATGTGCAAAAAAAAGACAGCCTGGCGGCCGGCTGTTGCAGTGTTGCCCTCTCAGGCAACACTGAGTGACTGACTGAGCCGCACCGTCTTATATAAAGTTCAGACGGAACTTTGCACGTGTCATAGTGGAGCCCTCAGGATTCCAGAGCCAGCTTTCTGACATCATAATGGGGCCTGCCTCAGAGATAGATAAAAGCCTGGGCCCAGGCAGTGTTGGTCAGTGCTGCTCAGCAGGCAGCACTGGACTGGACTGGACTGGATTACAGCTGATACAAGGTGTGAAGGAACAAGGGGTGGCTGTGGGCATGCACTTGCTGCCGCTGCCAGTGTTTATCTGCATGGCAGGAGGGCATTTGGGCGTTGCCAGGAAGGCGTTTTTATGTAGATTCCTCCTCTTTCAGCACTGCATTGTGGTGCAAGCAAAAGAAGCAAATCCTGTGTAGCTTCCTCTCCGGCCTTTATTCACCTCCCTCCCGCTTAGTAGCTGTAAATGTGTGTGAGCCTGCAGGGCCCCATGGAATTGCCTAGGAGTAGGCTGAATCAATCGCTGCAAGGGGTGAACAGCAGTATGGGACAGGCTCGGGCAAGGCAAGGGCCGCTCGGGTTATCGCTTCTCGGCCTTTTGGCTAAGATCAAGTGTAGTATCTGTTCTTATCAGTTTAATATCTGATACGTCCCCTATCTGGGGACCATATATTAAATGGATTTTTAGAACAGGGAGATGGAAATAGAGCTTGCTCTGTCCACTCCACGCATTGACCTGGTATTGCAGTATTTCCAGGACCGGTGCACCCTTCCCTTATGTGTTGACTAAAATCAGATTCCAAAAGTGCTATTTGTGTTTGCTATTGTTTTTGTCTTTCTGATGGGATCTCCCCTTTTAATCCCATTATTTCAACACCTGTTGGACAATGCATTTGTACAGTCATGTGTGATAATGAGCTCATTTATTAAATGCAATTAATTAATACATTGCCACCTCTTGTTGTGTGTGTGTGTGTGTGTGTGTGTGTGTGTGTGTGTCTTCTGTGTTTCTGTGTTTCCGGCATTTCACATTGGAACAGCTCATTCACCTTCCTTGTCTTCTCTCCGCCCTCCCTTTTAGGTAGGTTAAAGAGCTGCACCTGAGCCAGCCACTGATTGATTGATGCAGCACCACAGTCAAATAGTGGAGTGGAGTAGGGGGAACAGCAAACAGCCATTAAAGCAGCCCGCCCGCCACAATGGACCTACCTGTGTACACTAGATGGATGTGATGGAATGTACTGTCGTCCCTACATTTCCAAGAAGAAGTAAGAATTGCAGTTGCAACAAACCCTTGCTTGCCTACAAAGAGAGCAGCAATTTGGATTTGTTACTATGTTACCTGGAAGAATAACAAACTGTGCAAGGATGGAGGTTGTAGGAGCAAAGAGAAGTTGTCTGTAAAGTTGGTGGATGCCTATTTTCCATTTTGCAGTCCCTTGTCTCCCTCTTGTGGCCTCCTGGAGGCAAATAAATGTGCAAAAAAAAGACAGCCTGGCGGCCGGCTGTTGCAGTGTTGCCCTCTCAGGCAACACTGAGTGACTGACTGAGCCGCACCGTCTTATATAAAGTTCAGACGGAACTTTGCACGTGTCATAGTGGAGCCCTCAGGATTCCAGAGCCAGCTTTCTGACATCATAATGGGGCCTGCCTCAGAGATAGATAAAAGCCTGGGCCCAGGCAGTGTTGGTCAGTGCTGCTCAGCAGGCAGCACTGGACTGGACTGGACTGGATTACAGCTGATACAAGGTGTGAAGGAACAAGGGGTGGCTGTGGGCATGCACTTGCTGCCGCTGCCAGTGTTTATCTGCATGGCAGGAGGGCATTTGGGCGTTGCCAGGAAGGCGTTTTTATGTAGATTCCTCCTCTTTCAGCACTGCATTGTGGTGCAAGCAAAAGAAGCAAATCCTGTGTAGCTTCCTCTCCGGCCTTTATTCACCTCCCTCCCGCTTAGTAGCTGTAAATGTGTGTGAGCCTGCAGGGCCCCATGGAATTGCCTAGGAGTAGGCTGAATCAATCGCTGCAAGGGGTGAACAGCAGTATGGGACAGGCTCGGGCAAGGCAAGGGCCGCTCGGGTTATCGCTTCTCGGCCTTTTGGCTAAGATCAAGTGTAGTATCTGTTCTTATCAGTTTAATATCTGATACGTCCCCTATCTGGGGACCATATATTAAATGGATTTTTAGAACAGGGAGATGGAAATAGAGCTTGCTCTGTCCACTCCACGCATTGACCTGGTATTGCAGTATTTCCAGGACCGGTGCACCCTTCCCTTATGTGTTGACTAAAATCAGATTCCAAAAGTGCTATTTGTGTTTGCTATTGTTTTTGTCTTTCTGATGGGATCTCCCCTTTTAATCCCATTATTTCAACACCTGTTGGACAATGCATTTGTACAGTCATGTGTGATAATGAGCTCATTTATTAAATGCAATTAATTAATACATTGCCACCTCTTGTTGTGTGTGTGTGTGTGTGTGTGTGTGTGTGTGTGTGTGTGTGTGTGTGTGTGTGTGTGTGTGTGTGTCTTCTGTGTTTCTGTGTTTCCGGCATTTCACATTGGAACAGCTCATTCACCTTCCTTGTCTTCTCTCCGCCCTCCCTTTTAGGTAGGTTAAAGAGCTGCACCTGAGCCAGCCACTGATTGATTGATGCAGCACCACAGTCAAATAGTGGAGTGGAGTAGGGGGAACAGCAAACAGCCATTAAAGCAGCCCGCCCGCCACAATGGACCTACCTGTGTACACTAGATGGATGTGATGGAATGTACTGTCGTCCCTACATTTCCAAGAAGAAGTAAGAATTGCAGTTGCAACAAACCCTTGCTTGCCTACAAAGAGAGCAGCAATTTGGATTTGTTACTATGTTACCTGGAAGAATAACAAACTGTGCAAGGATGGAGGTTGTAGGAGCAAAGAGAAGTTGTCTGTAAAGTTGGTGGATGCCTATTTTCCATTTTGCAGTCCCTTGTCTCCCTCTTGTGGCCTCCTGGAGGCAAATAAATGTGCAAAAAAAAGACAGCCTGGCGGCCGGCTGTTGCAGTGTTGCCCTCTCAGGCAACACTGAGTGACTGACTGAGCCGCACCGTCTTATATAAAGTTCAGACGGAACTTTGCACGTGTCATAGTGGAGCCCTCAGGATTCCAGAGCCAGCTTTCTGACATCATAATGGGGCCTGCCTCAGAGATAGATAAAAGCCTGGGCCCAGGCAGTGTTGGTCAGTGCTGCTCAGCAGGCAGCACTGGACTGGACTGGACTGGATTACAGCTGATACAAGGTGTGAAGGAACAAGGGGTGGCTGTGGGCATGCACTTGCTGCCGCTGCCAGTGTTTATCTGCATGGCAGGAGGGCATTTGGGCGTTGCCAGGAAGGCGTTTTTATGTAGATTCCTCCTCTTTCAGCACTGCATTGTGGTGCAAGCAAAAGAAGCAAATCCTGTGTAGCTTCCTCTCCGGCCTTTATTCACCTCCCTCCCGCTTAGTAGCTGTAAATGTGTGTGAGCCTGCAGGGCCCCATGGAATTGCCTAGGAGTAGGCTGAATCAATCGCTGCAAGGGGTGAACAGCAGTATGGGACAGGCTCGGGCAAGGCAAGGGCCGCTCGGGTTATCGCTTCTCGGCCTTTTGGCTAAGATCAAGTGTAGTATCTGTTCTTATCAGTTTAATATCTGATACGTCCCCTATCTGGGGACCATATATTAAATGGATTTTTAGAACAGGGAGATGGAAATAGAGCTTGCTCTGTCCACTCCACGCATTGACCTGGTATTGCAGTATTTCCAGGACCGGTGCACCCTTCCCTTATGTGTTGACTAAAATCAGATTCCAAAAGTGCTATTTGTGTTTGCTATTGTTTTTGTCTTTCTGATGGGATCTCCCCTTTTAATCCCATTATTTCAACACCTGTTGGACAATGCATTTGTACAGTCATGTGTGATAATGAGCTCATTTATTAAATGCAATTAATTAATACATTGCCACCTCTTGTTGTGTGTGTGTGTGTGTGTGTGTGTGTGTGTGTGTGTCTTCTGTGTTTCTGTGTTTCCGGCATTTCACATTGGAACAGCTCATTCACCTTCCTTGTCTTCTCTCCGCCCTCCCTTTTAGGTAGGTTAAAGAGCTGCACCTGAGCCAGCCACTGATTGATTGATGCAGCACCACAGTCAAATAGTGGAGTGGAGTAGGGGGAACAGCAAACAGCCATTAAAGCAGCCCGCCCGCCACAATGGACCTACCTGTGTACACTAGATGGATGTGATGGAATGTACTGTCGTCCCTACATTTCCAAGAAGAAGTAAGAATTGCAGTTGCAACAAACCCTTGCTTGCCTACAAAGAGAGCAGCAATTTGGATTTGTTACTATGTTACCTGGAAGAATAACAAACTGTGCAAGGATGGAGGTTGTAGGAGCAAAGAGAAGTTGTCTGTAAAGTTGGTGGATGCCTATTTTCCATTTTGCAGTCCCTTGTCTCCCTCTTGTGGCCTCCTGGAGGCAAATAAATGTGCAAAAAAAAGACAGCCTGGCGGCCGGCTGTTGCAGTGTTGCCCTCTCAGGCAACACTGAGTGACTGACTGAGCCGCACCGTCTTATATAAAGTTCAGACGGAACTTTGCACGTGTCATAGTGGAGCCCTCAGGATTCCAGAGCCAGCTTTCTGACATCATAATGGGGCCTGCCTCAGAGATAGATAAAAGCCTGGGCCCAGGCAGTGTTGGTCAGTGCTGCTCAGCAGGCAGCACTGGACTGGACTGGACTGGATTACAGCTGATACAAGGTGTGAAGGAACAAGGGGTGGCTGTGGGCATGCACTTGCTGCCGCTGCCAGTGTTTATCTGCATGGCAGGAGGGCATTTGGGCGTTGCCAGGAAGGCGTTTTTATGTAGATTCCTCCTCTTTCAGCACTGCATTGTGGTGCAAGCAAAAGAAGCAAATCCTGTGTAGCTTCCTCTCCGGCCTTTATTCACCTCCCTCCCGCTTAGTAGCTGTAAATGTGTGTGAGCCTGCAGGGCCCCATGGAATTGCCTAGGAGTAGGCTGAATCAATCGCTGCAAGGGGTGAACAGCAGTATGGGACAGGCTCGGGCAAGGCAAGGGCCGCTCGGGTTATCGCTTCTCGGCCTTTTGGCTAAGATCAAGTGTAGTATCTGTTCTTATCAGTTTAATATCTGATACGTCCCCTATCTGGGGACCATATATTAAATGGATTTTTAGAACAGGGAGATGGAAATAGAGCTTGCTCTGTCCACTCCACGCATTGACCTGGTATTGCAGTATTTCCAGGACCGGTGCACCCTTCCCTTATGTGTTGACTAAAATCAGATTCCAAAAGTGCTATTTGTGTTTGCTATTGTTTTTGTCTTTCTGATGGGATCTCCCCTTTTAATCCCATTATTTCAACACCTGTTGGACAATGCATTTGTACAGTCATGTGTGATAATGAGCTCATTTATTAAATGCAATTAATTAATACATTGCCACCTCTTGTGTGTGTGTGTGTGTGTGTGTGTGTGTGTGTGTGTGTGTGTGTGTGTGTGTGTGTGTGTGTGTGTGTGTGTCTTCTGTGTTTCTGTGTTTCCGGCATTTCACATTGGAACAGCTCATTCACCTTCCTTGTCTTCTCTCCGCCCTCCCTTTTAGGTAGGTTAAAGAGCTGCACCTGAGCCAGCCACTGATTGATTGATGCAGCACCACAGTCAAATAGTGGAGTGGAGTAGGGGGAACAGCAAACAGCCATTAAAGCAGCCCGCCCGCCACAATGGACCTACCTGTGTACATACACTAGATGGATGTGATGGAATGTACTGTCGTCCCTACATTTCCAAGAAGAAGTAAGAATTGCAGTTGCAACAAACCCTTGCTTGCCTACAAAGAGAGCAGCAATTTGGATTTGTTACTATGTTACCTGGAAGAATAACAAACTGTGCAAGGATGGAGGTTGTAGGAGCAAAGAGAAGTTGTCTGTAAAGTTGGTGGATGCCTATTTTCCATTTTGCAGTCCCTTGTCTCCCTCTTGTGGCCTCCTGGAGGCAAATAAATGTGCAAAAAAAAGACAGCCTGGCGGCCGGCTGTTGCAGTGTTGCCCTCTCAGGCAACACTGAGTGACTGACTGAGCCGCACCGTCTTATATAAAGTTCAGACGGAACTTTGCACGTGTCATAGTGGAGCCCTCAGGATTCCAGAGCCAGCTTTCTGACATCATAATGGGGCCTGCCTCAGAGATAAAAGCCTGGGCCCAGGCAGTGTTGGTCAGTGCTGCTCAGCAGGCAGCACTGGACTGGACTGGACTGGATTACAGCTGATACAAGGTGTGAAGGAACAAGGGGTGGCTGTGGGCATGCACTTGCTGCCGCTGCCAGTGTTTATCTGCATGGCAGGAGGGCATTTGGGCGTTGCCAGGAAGGCGTTTTTATGTAGATTCCTCCTCTTTCAGCACTGCATTGTGGTGCAAGCAAAAGAAGCAAATCCTGTGTAGCTTCCTCTCCGGCCTTTATTCACCTCCCTCCCGCTTAGTAGCTGTAAATGTGTGTGAGCCTGCAGGGCCCCATGGAATTGCCTAGGAGTAGGCTGAATCAATCGCTGCAAGGGGTGAACAGCAGTATGGGACAGGCTCGGGCAAGGCAAGGGCCGCTCGGGTTATCGCTTCTCGGCCTTTTGGCTAAGATCAAGTGTAGTATCTGTTCTTATCAGTTTAATATCTGATACGTCCCCTATCTGGGGACCATATATTAAATGGATTTTTAGAACAGGGAGATGGAAATAGAGCTTGCTCTGTCCACTCCACGCATTGACCTGGTATTGCAGTATTTCCAGGACCGGTGCACCCTTCCCTTATGTGTTGACTAAAATCAGATTCCAAAAGTGCTATTTGTGTTTGCTATTGTTTTTGTCTTTCTGATGGGATCTCCCCTTTTAATCCCATTATTTCAACACCTGTTGGACAATGCATTTGTACAGTCATGTGTGATAATGAGCTCATTTATTAAATGCAATTAATTAATACATTGCCACCTCTTGTTGTGTGTGTGTGTGTGTGTGTGTGTGTGTGTGTGTGTGTGTGTGTCTTCTGTGTTTCTGTGTTTCCGGCATTTCACATTGGAACAGCTCATTCACCTTCCTTGTCTTCTCTCCGCCCTCCCTTTTAGGTAGGTTAAAGAGCTGCACCTGAGCCAGCCACTGATTGATTGATGCAGCACCACAGTCAAATAGTGGAGTGGAGTAGGGGGAACAGCAAACAGCCATTAAAGCAGCCCGCCCGCCACAATGGACCTACCTGTGTACACTAGATGGATGTGATGGAATGTACTGTCGTCCCTACATTTCCAAGAAGAAGTAAGAATTGCAGTTGCAACAAACCCTTGCTTGCCTACAAAGAGAGCAGCAATTTGGATTTGTTACTATGTTACCTGGAAGAATAACAAACTGTGCAAGGATGGAGGTTGTAGGAGCAAAGAGAAGTTGTCTGTAAAGTTGGTGGATGCCTATTTTCCATTTTGCAGTCCCTTGTCTCCCTCTTGTGGCCTCCTGGAGGCAAATAAATGTGCAAAAAAAAGACAGCCTGGCGGCCGGCTGTTGCAGTGTTGCCCTCTCAGGCAACACTGAGTGACTGACTGAGCCGCACCGTCTTATATAAAGTTCAGACGGAACTTTGCACGTGTCATAGTGGAGCCCTCAGGATTCCAGAGCCAGCTTTCTGACATCATAATGGGGCCTGCCTCAGAGATAAAAGCCTGGGCCCAGGCAGTGTTGGTCAGTGCTGCTCAGCAGGCAGCACTGGACTGGACTGGACTGGATTACAGCTGATACAAGGTGTGAAGGAACAAGGGGTGGCTGTGGGCATGCACTTGCTGCCGCTGCCAGTGTTTATCTGCATGGCAGGAGGGCATTTGGGCGTTGCCAGGAAGGCGTTTTTATGTAGATTCCTCCTCTTTCAGCACTGCATTGTGGTGCAAGCAAAAGAAGCAAATCCTGTGTAGCTTCCTCTCCGGCCTTTATTCACCTCCCTCCCGCTTAGTAGCTGTAAATGTGTGTGAGCCTGCAGGGCCCCATGGAATTGCCTAGGAGTAGGCTGAATCAATCGCTGCAAGGGGTGAACAGCAGTATGGGACAGGCTCGGGCAAGGCAAGGGCCGCTCGGGTTATCGCTTCTCGGCCTTTTGGCTAAGATCAAGTGTAGTATCTGTTCTTATCAGTTTAATATCTGATACGTCCCCTATCTGGGGACCATATATTAAATGGATTTTTAGAACAGGGAGATGGAAATAGAGCTTGCTCTGTCCACTCCACGCATTGACCTGGTATTGCAGTATTTCCAGGACCGGTGCACCCTTCCCTTATGTGTTGACTAAAATCAGATTCCAAAAGTGCTATTTGTGTTTGCTATTGTTTTTGTCTTTCTGATGGGATCTCCCCTTTTAATCCCATTATTTCAACACCTGTTGGACAATGCATTTGTACAGTCATGTGTGATAATGAGCTCATTTATTAAATGCAATTAATTAATACATTGCCACCTCTTGTTGTGTGTGTGTGTGTGTGTGTGTGTGTGTGTGTGTGTGTGTGTGTGTGTGTGTGTGTGTGTGTGTGTGTGTGTGTCTTCTGTGTTTCTGTGTTTCCGGCATTTCACATTGGAACAGCTCATTCACCTTCCTTGTCTTCTCTCCGCCCTCCCTTTTAGGTAGGTTAAAGAGCTGCACCTGAGCCAGCCACTGATTGATTGATGCAGCACCACAGTCAAATAGTGGAGTGGAGTAGGGGGAACAGCAAACAGCCATTAAAGCAGCCCGCCCGCCACAATGGACCTACCTGTGTACACTAGATGGATGTGATGGAATGTACTGTCGTCCCTACATTTCCAAGAAGAAGTAAGAATTGCAGTTGCAACAAACCCTTGCTTGCCTACAAAGAGAGCAGCAATTTGGATTTGTTACTATGTTACCTGGAAGAATAACAAACTGTGCAAGGATGGAGGTTGTAGGAGCAAAGAGAAGTTGTCTGTAAAGTTGGTGGATGCCTATTTTCCATTTTGCAGTCCCTTGTCTCCCTCTTGTGGCCTCCTGGAGGCAAATAAATGTGCAAAAAAAAGACAGCCTGGCGGCCGGCTGTTGCAGTGTTGCCCTCTCAGGCAACACTGAGTGACTGACTGAGCCGCACCGTCTTATATAAAGTTCAGACGGAACTTTGCACGTGTCATAGTGGAGCCCTCAGGATTCCAGAGCCAGCTTTCTGACATCATAATGGGGCCTGCCTCAGAGATAAAAGCCTGGGCCCAGGCAGTGTTGGTCAGTGCTGCTCAGCAGGCAGCACTGGACTGGACTGGACTGGATTACAGCTGATACAAGGTGTGAAGGAACAAGGGGTGGCTGTGGGCATGCACTTGCTGCCGCTGCCAGTGTTTATCTGCATGGCAGGAGGGCATTTGGGCGTTGCCAGGAAGGCGTTTTTATGTAGATTCCTCCTCTTTCAGCACTGCATTGTGGTGCAAGCAAAAGAAGCAAATCCTGTGTAGCTTCCTCTCCGGCCTTTATTCACCTCCCTCCCGCTTAGTAGCTGTAAATGTGTGTGAGCCTGCAGGGCCCCATGGAATTGCCTAGGAGTAGGCTGAATCAATCGCTGCAAGGGGTGAACAGCAGTATGGGACAGGCTCGGGCAAGGCAAGGGCCGCTCGGGTTATCGCTTCTCGGCCTTTTGGCTAAGATCAAGTGTAGTATCTGTTCTTATCAGTTTAATATCTGATACGTCCCCTATCTGGGGACCATATATTAAATGGATTTTTAGAACAGGGAGATGGAAATAGAGCTTGCTCTGTCCACTCCACGCATTGACCTGGTATTGCAGTATTTCCAGGACCGGTGCACCCTTCCCTTATGTGTTGACTAAAATCAGATTCCAAAAGTGCTATTTGTGTTTGCTATTGTTTTTGTCTTTCTGATGGGATCTCCCCTTTTAATCCCATTATTTCAACACCTGTTGGACAATGCATTTGTACAGTCATGTGTGATAATGAGCTCATTTATTAAATGCAATTAATTAATACATTGCCACCTCTTGTTGTGTGTGTGTGTGTGTGTGTGTGTGTGTGTGTGTGTCTTCTGTGTTTCTGTGTTTCCGGCATTTCACATTGGAACAGCTCATTCACCTTCCTTGTCTTCTCTCCGCCCTCCCTTTTAGGTAGGTTAAAGAGCTGCACCTGAGCCAGCCACTGATTGATTGATGCAGCACCACAGTCAAATAGTGGAGTGGAGTAGGGGGAACAGCAAACAGCCATTAAAGCAGCCCGCCCGCCACAATGGACCTACCTGTGTACACTAGATGGATGTGATGGAATGTACTGTCGTCCCTACATTTCCAAGAAGAAGTAAGAATTGCAGTTGCAACAAACCCTTGCTTGCCTACAAAGAGAGCAGCAATTTGGATTTGTTACTATGTTACCTGGAAGAATAACAAACTGTGCAAGGATGGAGGTTGTAGGAGCAAAGAGAAGTTGTCTGTAAAGTTGGTGGATGCCTATTTTCCATTTTGCAGTCCCTTGTCTCCCTCTTGTGGCCTCCTGGAGGCAAATAAATGTGCAAAAAAAAGACAGCCTGGCGGCCGGCTGTTGCAGTGTTGCCCTCTCAGGCAACACTGAGTGACTGACTGAGCCGCACCGTCTTATATAAAGTTCAGACGGAACTTTGCACGTGTCATAGTGGAGCCCTCAGGATTCCAGAGCCAGCTTTCTGACATCATAATGGGGCCTGCCTCAGAGATAGATAAAAGCCTGGGCCCAGGCAGTGTTGGTCAGTGCTGCTCAGCAGGCAGCACTGGACTGGACTGGACTGGATTACAGCTGACAAGGTGTGAAGGAACAAGGGGTGGCTGTGGGCATGCACTTGCTGCCGCTGCCAGTGTTTATCTGCATGGCAGGAGGGCATTTGGGCGTTGCCAGGAAGGCGTTTTTATGTAGATTCCTCCTCTTTCAGCACTGCATTGTGGTGCAAGCAAAAGAAGCAAATCCTGTGTAGCTTCCTCTCCGGCCTTTATTCACCTCCCTCCCGCTTAGTAGCTGTAAATGTGTGTGAGCCTGCAGGGCCCCATGGAATTGCCTAGGAGTAGGCTGAATCAATCGCTGCAAGGGGTGAACAGCAGTATGGGACAGGCTCGGGCAAGGCAAGGGCCGCTCGGGTTATCGCTTCTCGGCCTTTTGGCTAAGATCAAGTGTAGTATCTGTTCTTATCAGTTTAATATCTGATACGTCCCCTATCTGGGGACCATATATTAAATGGATTTTTAGAACAGGGAGATGGAAATAGAGCTTGCTCTGTCCACTCCACGCATTGACCTGGTATTGCAGTATTTCCAGGACCGGTGCACCCTTCCCTTATGTGTTGACTAAAATCAGATTCCAAAAGTGCTATTTGTGTTTGCTATTGTTTTTGTCTTTCTGATGGGATCTCCCCTTTTAATCCCATTATTTCAACACCTGTTGGACAATGCATTTGTACAGTCATGTGTGATAATGAGCTCATTTATTAAATGCAATTAATTAATACATTGCCACCTCTTGTGTGTGTGTGTGTGTGTGTGTGTGTGTGTGTGTGTGTGTGTGTGTGTGTGTGTGTGTGTGTGTGTGTGTGTGTGTGTCTTCTGTGTTTCTGTGTTTCCGGCATTTCACATTGGAACAGCTCATTCACCTTCCTTGTCTTCTCTCCGCCCTCCCTTTTAGGTAGGTTAAAGAGCTGCACCTGAGCCAGCCACTGATTGATTGATGCAGCACCACAGTCAAATAGTGGAGTGGAGTAGGGGGAACAGCAAACAGCCATTAAAGCAGCCCGCCCGCCACAATGGACCTACCTGTGTACACTAGATGGATGTGATGGAATGTACTGTCGTCCCTACATTTCCAAGAAGAAGTAAGAATTGCAGTTGCAACAAACCCTTGCTTGCCTACAAAGAGAGCAGCAATTTGGATTTGTTACTATGTTACCTGGAAGAATAACAAACTGTGCAAGGATGGAGGTTGTAGGAGCAAAGAGAAGTTGTCTGTAAAGTTGGTGGATGCCTATTTTCCATTTTGCAGTCCCTTGTCTCCCTCTTGTGGCCTCCTGGAGGCAAATAAATGTGCAAAAAAAAGACAGCCTGGCGGCCGGCTGTTGCAGTGTTGCCCTCTCAGGCAACACTGAGTGACTGACTGAGCCGCACCGTCTTATATAAAGTTCAGACGGAACTTTGCACGTGTCATAGTGGAGCCCTCAGGATTCCAGAGCCAGCTTTCTGACATCATAATGGGGCCTGCCTCAGAGATAGATAAAAGCCTGGGCCCAGGCAGTGTTGGTCAGTGCTGCTCAGCAGGCAGCACTGGACTGGACTGGACTGGATTACAGCTGATACAAGGTGTGAAGGAACAAGGGGTGGCTGTGGGCATGCACTTGCTGCCGCTGCCAGTGTTTATCTGCATGGCAGGAGGGCATTTGGGCGTTGCCAGGAAGGCGTTTTTATGTAGATTCCTCCTCTTTCAGCACTGCATTGTGGTGCAAGCAAAAGAAGCAAATCCTGTGTAGCTTCCTCTCCGGCCTTTATTCACCTCCCTCCCGCTTAGTAGCTGTAAATGTGTGTGAGCCTGCAGGGCCCCATGGAATTGCCTAGGAGTAGGCTGAATCAATCGCTGCAAGGGGTGAACAGCAGTATGGGACAGGCTCGGGCAAGGCAAGGGCCGCTCGGGTTATCGCTTCTCGGCCTTTTGGCTAAGATCAAGTGTAGTATCTGTTCTTATCAGTTTAATATCTGATACGTCCCCTATCTGGGGACCATATATTAAATGGATTTTTAGAACAGGGAGATGGAAATAGAGCTTGCTCTGTCCACTCCACGCATTGACCTGGTATTGCAGTATTTCCAGGACCGGTGCACCCTTCCCTTATGTGTTGACTAAAATCAGATTCCAAAAGTGCTATTTGTGTTTGCTATTGTTTTTGTCTTTCTGATGGGATCTCCCCTTTTAATCCCATTATTTCAACACCTGTTGGACAATGCATTTGTACAGTCATGTGTGATAATGAGCTCATTTATTAAATGCAATTAATTAATACATTGCCACCTCTTGTTGTGTGTGTGTGTGTGTGTGTGTGTGTGTGTGTGTGTGTGTGTGTGTGTGTGTGTGTGTGTGTGTGTGTGTGTGTCTTCTGTGTTTCTGTGTTTCCGGCATTTCACATTGGAACAGCTCATTCACCTTCCTTGTCTTCTCTCCGCCCTCCCTTTTAGGTAGGTTAAAGAGCTGCACCTGAGCCAGCCACTGATTGATTGATGCAGCACCACAGTCAAATAGTGGAGTGGAGTAGGGGGAACAGCAAACAGCCATTAAAGCAGCCCGCCCGCCACAATGGACCTACCTGTGTACACTAGATGGATGTGATGGAATGTACTGTCGTCCCTACATTTCCAAGAAGAAGTAAGAATTGCAGTTGCAACAAACCCTTGCTTGCCTACAAAGAGAGCAGCAATTTGGATTTGTTACTATGTTACCTGGAAGAATAACAAACTGTGCAAGGATGGAGGTTGTAGGAGCAAAGAGAAGTTGTCTGTAAAGTTGGTGGATGCCTATTTTCCATTTTGCAGTCCCTTGTCTCCCTCTTGTGGCCTCCTGGAGGCAAATAAATGTGCAAAAAAAAGACAGCCTGGCGGCCGGCTGTTGCAGTGTTGCCCTCTCAGGCAACACTGAGTGACTGACTGAGCCGCACCGTCTTATATAAAGTTCAGACGGAACTTTGCACGTGTCATAGTGGAGCCCTCAGGATTCCAGAGCCAGCTTTCTGACATCATAATGGGGCCTGCCTCAGAGATAGATAAAAGCCTGGGCCCAGGCAGTGTTGGTCAGTGCTGCTCAGCAGGCAGCACTGGACTGGACTGGACTGGATTACAGCTGATACAAGGTGTGAAGGAACAAGGGGTGGCTGTGGGCATGCACTTGCTGCCGCTGCCAGTGTTTATCTGCATGGCAGGAGGGCATTTGGGCGTTGCCAGGAAGGCGTTTTTATGTAGATTCCTCCTCTTTCAGCACTGCATTGTGGTGCAAGCAAAAGAAGCAAATCCTGTGTAGCTTCCTCTCCGGCCTTTATTCACCTCCCTCCCGCTTAGTAGCTGTAAATGTGTGTGAGCCTGCAGGGCCCCATGGAATTGCCTAGGAGTAGGCTGAATCAATCGCTGCAAGGGGTGAACAGCAGTATGGGACAGGCTCGGGCAAGGCAAGGGCCGCTCGGGTTATCGCTTCTCGGCCTTTTGGCTAAGATCAAGTGTAGTATCTGTTCTTATCAGTTTAATATCTGATACGTCCCCTATCTGGGGACCATATATTAAATGGATTTTTAGAACAGGGAGATGGAAATAGAGCTTGCTCTGTCCACTCCACGCATTGACCTGGTATTGCAGTATTTCCAGGACCGGTGCACCCTTCCCTTATGTGTTGACTAAAATCAGATTCCAAAAGTGCTATTTGTGTTTGCTATTGTTTTTGTCTTTCTGATGGGATCTCCCCTTTTAATCCCATTATTTCAACACCTGTTGGACAATGCATTTGTACAGTCATGTGTGATAATGAGCTCATTTATTAAATGCAATTAATTAATACATTGCCACCTCTTGTGTGTGTGTGTGTGTGTGTGTGTGTGTGTGTGTGTGTGTGTGTGTGTGTGTGTGTGTGTGTGTGTGTGTGTGTGTGTCTTCTGTGTTTCTGTGTTTCCGGCATTTCACATTGGAACAGCTCATTCACCTTCCTTGTCTTCTCTCCGCCCTCCCTTTTAGGTAGGTTAAAGAGCTGCACCTGAGCCAGCCACTGATTGATTGATGCAGCACCACAGTCAAATAGTGGAGTGGAGTAGGGGGAACAGCAAACAGCCATTAAAGCAGCCCGCCCGCCACAATGGACCTACCTGTGTACACTAGATGGATGTGATGGAATGTACTGTCGTCCCTACATTTCCAAGAAGAAGTAAGAATTGCAGTTGCAACAAACCCTTGCTTGCCTACAAAGAGAGCAGCAATTTGGATTTGTTACTATGTTACCTGGAAGAATAACAAACTGTGCAAGGATGGAGGTTGTAGGAGCAAAGAGAAGTTGTCTGTAAAGTTGGTGGATGCCTATTTTCCATTTTGCAGTCCCTTGTCTCCCTCTTGTGGCCTCCTGGAGGCAAATAAATGTGCAAAAAAAAGACAGCCTGGCGGCCGGCTGTTGCAGTGTTGCCCTCTCAGGCAACACTGAGTGACTGACTGAGCCGCACCGTCTTATATAAAGTTCAGACGGAACTTTGCACGTGTCATAGTGGAGCCCTCAGGATTCCAGAGCCAGCTTTCTGACATCATAATGGGGCCTGCCTCAGAGATAGATAAAAGCCTGGGCCCAGGCAGTGTTGGTCAGTGCTGCTCAGCAGGCAGCACTGGACTGGACTGGACTGGATTACAGCTGATACAAGGTGTGAAGGAACAAGGGGTGGCTGTGGGCATGCACTTGCTGCCGCTGCCAGTGTTTATCTGCATGGCAGGAGGGCATTTGGGCGTTGCCAGGAAGGCGTTTTTATGTAGATTCCTCCTCTTTCAGCACTGCATTGTGGTGCAAGCAAAAGAAGCAAATCCTGTGTAGCTTCCTCTCCGGCCTTTATTCACCTCCCTCCCGCTTAGTAGCTGTAAATGTGTGTGAGCCTGCAGGGCCCCATGGAATTGCCTAGGAGTAGGCTGAATCAATCGCTGCAAGGGGTGAACAGCAGTATGGGACAGGCTCGGGCAAGGCAAGGGCCGCTCGGGTTATCGCTTCTCGGCCTTTTGGCTAAGATCAAGTGTAGTATCTGTTCTTATCAGTTTAATATCTGATACGTCCCCTATCTGGGGACCATATATTAAATGGATTTTTAGAACAGGGAGATGGAAATAGAGCTTGCTCTGTCCACTCCACGCATTGACCTGGTATTGCAGTATTTCCAGGACCGGTGCACCCTTCCCTTATGTGTTGACTAAAATCAGATTCCAAAAGTGCTATTTGTGTTTGCTATTGTTTTTGTCTTTCTGATGGGATCTCCCCTTTTAATCCCATTATTTCAACACCTGTTGGACAATGCATTTGTACAGTCATGTGTGATAATGAGCTCATTTATTAAATGCAATTAATTAATACATTGCCACCTCTTGTTGTGTGTGTGTGTGTGTGTGTGTGTGTGTGTGTGTCTTCTGTGTTTCTGTGTTTCCGGCATTTCACATTGGAACAGCTCATTCACCTTCCTTGTCTTCTCTCCGCCCTCCCTTTTAGGTAGGTTAAAGAGCTGCACCTGAGCCAGCCACTGATTGATTGATGCAGCACCACAGTCAAATAGTGGAGTGGAGTAGGGGGAACAGCAAACAGCCATTAAAGCAGCCCGCCCGCCACAATGGACCTACCTGTGTACACTAGATGGATGTGATGGAATGTACTGTCGTCCCTACATTTCCAAGAAGAAGTAAGAATTGCAGTTGCAACAAACCCTTGCTTGCCTACAAAGAGAGCAGCAATTTGGATTTGTTACTATGTTACCTGGAAGAATAACAAACTGTGCAAGGATGGAGGTTGTAGGAGCAAAGAGAAGTTGTCTGTAAAGTTGGTGGATGCCTATTTTCCATTTTGCAGTCCCTTGTCTCCCTCTTGTGGCCTCCTGGAGGCAAATAAATGTGCAAAAAAAAGACAGCCTGGCGGCCGGCTGTTGCAGTGTTGCCCTCTCAGGCAACACTGAGTGACTGACTGAGCCGCACCGTCTTATATAAAGTTCAGACGGAACTTTGCACGTGTCATAGTGGAGCCCTCAGGATTCCAGAGCCAGCTTTCTGACATCATAATGGGGCCTGCCTCAGAGATAGATAAAAGCCTGGGCCCAGGCAGTGTTGGTCAGTGCTGCTCAGCAGGGACTGGACTGGATTACAGCTGATACAAGGTGTGAAGGAACAAGGGGTGGCTGTGGGCATGCACTTGCTGCCGCTGCCAGTGTTTATCTGCATGGCAGGAGGGCATTTGGGCGTTGCCAGGAAGGCGTTTTTATGTAGATTCCTCCTCTTTCAGCACTGCATTGTGGTGCAAGCAAAAGAAGCAAATCCTGTGTAGCTTCCTCTCCGGCCTTTATTCACCTCCCTCCCGCTTAGTAGCTGTAAATGTGTGTGAGCCTGCAGGGCCCCATGGAATTGCCTAGGAGTAGGCTGAATCAATCGCTGCAAGGGGTGAACAGCAGTATGGGACAGGCTCGGGCAAGGCAAGGGCCGCTCGGGTTATCGCTTCTCGGCCTTTTGGCTAAGATCAAGTGTAGTATCTGTTCTTATCAGTTTAATATCTGATACGTCCCCTATCTGGGGACCATATATTAAATGGATTTTTAGAACAGGGAGATGGAAATAGAGCTTGCTCTGTCCACTCCACGCATTGACCTGGTATTGCAGTATTTCCAGGACCGGTGCACCCTTCCCTTATGTGTTGACTAAAATCAGATTCCAAAAGTGCTATTTGTGTTTGCTATTGTTTTTGTCTTTCTGATGGGATCTCCCCTTTTAATCCCATTATTTCAACACCTGTTGGACAATGCATTTGTACAGTCATGTGTGATAATGAGCTCATTTATTAAATGCAATTAATTAATACATTGCCACCTCTTGTTGTGTGTGTGTGTGTGTGTGTGTGTGTGTGTGTGTGTGTGTGTGTGTGTGTGTGTGTGTGTGTGTGTGTGTGTGTGTGTGTGTCTTCTGTGTTTCTGTGTTTCCGGCATTTCACATTGGAACAGCTCATTCACCTTCCTTGTCTTCTCTCCGCCCTCCCTTTTAGGTAGGTTAAAGAGCTGCACCTGAGCCAGCCACTGATTGATTGATGCAGCACCACAGTCAAATAGTGGAGTGGAGTAGGGGGAACAGCAAACAGCCATTAAAGCAGCCCGCCCGCCACAATGGACCTACCTGTGTACACTAGATGGATGTGATGGAATGTACTGTCGTCCCTACATTTCCAAGAAGAAGTAAGAATTGCAGTTGCAACAAACCCTTGCTTGCCTACAAAGAGAGCAGCAATTTGGATTTGTTACTATGTTACCTGGAAGAATAACAAACTGTGCAAGGATGGAGGTTGTAGGAGCAAAGAGAAGTTGTCTGTAAAGTTGGTGGATGCCTATTTTCCATTTTGCAGTCCCTTGTCTCCCTCTTGTGGCCTCCTGGAGGCAAATAAATGTGCAAAAAAAAGACAGCCTGGCGGCCGGCTGTTGCAGTGTTGCCCTCTCAGGCAACACTGAGTGACTGACTGAGCCGCACCGTCTTATATAAAGTTCAGACGGAACTTTGCACGTGTCATAGTGGAGCCCTCAGGATTCCAGAGCCAGCTTTCTGACATCATAATGGGGCCTGCCTCAGAGATAGATAAAAGCCTGGGCCCAGGCAGTGTTGGTCAGTGCTGCTCAGCAGGCAGCACTGGACTGGACTGGACTGGATTACAGCTGATACAAGGTGTGAAGGAACAAGGGGTGGCTGTGGGCATGCACTTGCTGCCGCTGCCAGTGTTTATCTGCATGGCAGGAGGGCATTTGGGCGTTGCCAGGAAGGCGTTTTTATGTAGATTCCTCCTCTTTCAGCACTGCATTGTGGTGCAAGCAAAAGAAGCAAATCCTGTGTAGCTTCCTCTCCGGCCTTTATTCACCTCCCTCCCGCTTAGTAGCTGTAAATGTGTGTGAGCCTGCAGGGCCCCATGGAATTGCCTAGGAGTAGGCTGAATCAATCGCTGCAAGGGGTGAACAGCAGTATGGGACAGGCTCGGGCAAGGCAAGGGCCGCTCGGGTTATCGCTTCTCGGCCTTTTGGCTAAGATCAAGTGTAGTATCTGTTCTTATCAGTTTAATATCTGATACGTCCCCTATCTGGGGACCATATATTAAATGGATTTTTAGAACAGGGAGATGGAAATAGAGCTTGCTCTGTCCACTCCACGCATTGACCTGGTATTGCAGTATTTCCAGGACCGGTGCACCCTTCCCTTATGTGTTGACTAAAATCAGATTCCAAAAGTGCTATTTGTGTTTGCTATTGTTTTTGTCTTTCTGATGGGATCTCCCCTTTTAATCCCATTATTTCAACACCTGTTGGACAATGCATTTGTACAGTCATGTGTGATAATGAGCTCATTTATTAAATGCAATTAATTAATACATTGCCACCTCTTGTTGTGTGTGTGTGTGTGTGTGTGTGTGTGTGTGTGTGTGTGTGTGTGTGTGTGTGTGTGTGTGTGTGTGTGTGTGTCTTCTGTGTTTCTGTGTTTCCGGCATTTCACATTGGAACAGCTCATTCACCTTCCTTGTCTTCTCTCCGCCCTCCCTTTTAGGTAGGTTAAAGAGCTGCACCTGAGCCAGCCACTGATTGATTGATGCAGCACCACAGTCAAATAGTGGAGTGGAGTAGGGGGAACAGCAAACAGCCATTAAAGCAGCCCGCCCGCCACAATGGACCTACCTGTGTACACTAGATGGATGTGATGGAATGTACTGTCGTCCCTACATTTCCAAGAAGAAGTAAGAATTGCAGTTGCAACAAACCCTTGCTTGCCTACAAAGAGAGCAGCAATTTGGATTTGTTACTATGTTACCTGGAAGAATAACAAACTGTGCAAGGATGGAGGTTGTAGGAGCAAAGAGAAGTTGTCTGTAAAGTTGGTGGATGCCTATTTTCCATTTTGCAGTCCCTTGTCTCCCTCTTGTGGCCTCCTGGAGGCAAATAAATGTGCAAAAAAAAGACAGCCTGGCGGCCGGCTGTTGCAGTGTTGCCCTCTCAGGCAACACTGAGTGACTGACTGAGCCGCACCGTCTTATATAAAGTTCAGACGGAACTTTGCACGTGTCATAGTGGAGCCCTCAGGATTCCAGAGCCAGCTTTCTGACATCATAATGGGGCCTGCCTCAGAGATAGATAAAAGCCTGGGCCCAGGCAGTGTTGGTCAGTGCTGCTCAGCAGGCAGCACTGGACTGGACTGGACTGGATTACAGCTGATACAAGGTGTGAAGGAACAAGGGGTGGCTGTGGGCATGCACTTGCTGCCGCTGCCAGTGTTTATCTGCATGGCAGGAGGGCATTTGGGCGTTGCCAGGAAGGCGTTTTTATGTAGATTCCTCCTCTTTCAGCACTGCATTGTGGTGCAAGCAAAAGAAGCAAATCCTGTGTAGCTTCCTCTCCGGCCTTTATTCACCTCCCTCCCGCTTAGTAGCTGTAAATGTGTGTGAGCCTGCAGGGCCCCATGGAATTGCCTAGGAGTAGGCTGAATCAATCGCTGCAAGGGGTGAACAGCAGTATGGGACAGGCTCGGGCAAGGCAAGGGCCGCTCGGGTTATCGCTTCTCTTCTCGGCCTTTTGGCTAAGATCAAGTGTAGTATCTGTTCTTATCAGTTTAATATCTGATACGTCCCCTATCTGGGGACCATATATTAAATGGATTTTTAGAACAGGGAGATGGAAATAGAGCTTGCTCTGTCCACTCCACGCATTGACCTGGTATTGCAGTATTTCCAGGACCGGTGCACCCTTCCCTTATGTGTTGACTAAAATCAGATTCCAAAAGTGCTATTTGTGTTTGCTATTGTTTTTGTCTTTCTGATGGGATCTCCCCTTTTAATCCCATTATTTCAACACCTGTTGGACAATGCATTTGTACAGTCATGTGTGATAATGAGCTCATTTATTAAATGCAATTAATTAATACATTGCCACCTCTTGTTGTGTGTGTGTGTGTGTGTGTGTGTGTGTGTGTGTGTGTGTGTGTGTGTGTGTGTGTGTGTGTGTGTGTGTCTTCTGTGTTTCTGTGTTTCCGGCATTTCACATTGGAACAGCTCATTCACCTTCCTTGTCTTCTCTCCGCCCTCCCTTTTAGGTAGGTTAAAGAGCTGCACCTGAGCCAGCCACTGATTGATTGATGCAGCACCACAGTCAAATAGTGGAGTGGAGTAGGGGGAACAGCAAACAGCCATTAAAGCAGCCCGCCCGCCACAATGGACCTACCTGTGTACACTAGATGGATGTGATGGAATGTACTGTCGTCCCTACATTTCCAAGAAGAAGTAAGAATTGCAGTTGCAACAAACCCTTGCTTGCCTACAAAGAGAGCAGCAATTTGGATTTGTTACTATGTTACCTGGAAGAATAACAAACTGTGCAAGGATGGAGGTTGTAGGAGCAAAGAGAAGTTGTCTGTAAAGTTGGTGGATGCCTATTTTCCATTTTGCAGTCCCTTGTCTCCCTCTTGTGGCCTCCTGGAGGCAAATAAATGTGCAAAAAAAAGACAGCCTGGCGGCCGGCTGTTGCAGTGTTGCCCTCTCAGGCAACACTGAGTGACTGACTGAGCCGCACCGTCTTATATAAAGTTCAGACGGAACTTTGCACGTGTCATAGTGGAGCCCTCAGGATTCCAGAGCCAGCTTTCTGACATCATAATGGGGCCTGCCTCAGAGATAGATAAAAGCCTGGGCCCAGGCAGTGTTGGTCAGTGCTGCTCAGCAGGCAGCACTGGACTGGACTGGACTGGATTACAGCTGATACAAGGTGTGAAGGAACAAGGGGTGGCTGTGGGCATGCACTTGCTGCCGCTGCCAGTGTTTATCTGCATGGCAGGAGGGCATTTGGGCGTTGCCAGGAAGGCGTTTTTATGTAGATTCCTCCTCTTTCAGCACTGCATTGTGGTGCAAGCAAAAGAAGCAAATCCTGTGTAGCTTCCTCTCCGGCCTTTATTCACCTCCCTCCCGCTTAGTAGCTGTAAATGTGTGTGAGCCTGCAGGGCCCCATGGAATTGCCTAGGAGTAGGCTGAATCAATCGCTGCAAGGGGTGAACAGCAGTATGGGACAGGCTCGGGCAAGGCAAGGGCCGCTCGGGTTATCGCTTCTCGGCCTTTTGGCTAAGATCAAGTGTAGTATCTGTTCTTATCAGTTTAATATCTGATACGTCCCCTATCTGGGGACCATATATTAAATGGATTTTTAGAACAGGGAGATGGAAATAGAGCTTGCTCTGTCCACTCCACGCATTGACCTGGTATTGCAGTATTTCCAGGACCGGTGCACCCTTCCCTTATGTGTTGACTAAAATCAGATTCCAAAAGTGCTATTTGTGTTTGCTATTGTTTTTGTCTTTCTGATGGGATCTCCCCTTTTAATCCCATTATTTCAACACCTGTTGGACAATGCATTTGTACAGTCATGTGTGATAATGAGCTCATTTATTAAATGCAATTAATTAATACATTGCCACCTCTTGTTGTGTGTGTGTGTGTGTGTGTGTGTGTGTGTGTGTGTGTGTGTGTGTGTGTGTGTGTGTGTGTGTGTGTGTGTGTCTTCTGTGTTTCTGTGTTTCCGGCATTTCACATTGGAACAGCTCATTCACCTTCCTTGTCTTCTCTCCGCCCTCCCTTTTAGGTAGGTTAAAGAGCTGCACCTGAGCCAGCCACTGATTGATTGATGCAGCACCACAGTCAAATAGTGGAGTGGAGTAGGGGGAACAGCAAACAGCCATTAAAGCAGCCCGCCCGCCACAATGGACCTACCTGTGTACACTAGATGGATGTGATGGAATGTACTGTCGTCCCTACATTTCCAAGAAGAAGTAAGAATTGCAGTTGCAACAAACCCTTGCTTGCCTACAAAGAGAGCAGCAATTTGGATTTGTTACTATGTTACCTGGAAGAATAACAAACTGTGCAAGGATGGAGGTTGTAGGAGCAAAGAGAAGTTGTCTGTAAAGTTGGTGGATGCCTATTTTCCATTTTGCAGTCCCTTGTCTCCCTCTTGTGGCCTCCTGGAGGCAAATAAATGTGCAAAAAAAAGACAGCCTGGCGGCCGGCTGTTGCAGTGTTGCCCTCTCAGGCAACACTGAGTGACTGACTGAGCCGCACCGTCTTATATAAAGTTCAGACGGAACTTTGCACGTGTCATAGTGGAGCCCTCAGGATTCCAGAGCCAGCTTTCTGACATCATAATGGGGCCTGCCTCAGAGATAGATAAAAGCCTGGGCCCAGGCAGTGTTGGTCAGTGCTGCTCAGCAGGCAGCACTGGACTGGACTGGACTGGATTACAGCTGATACAAGGTGTGAAGGAACAAGGGGTGGCTGTGGGCATGCACTTGCTGCCGCTGCCAGTGTTTATCTGCATGGCAGGAGGGCATTTGGGCGTTGCCAGGAAGGCGTTTTTATGTAGATTCCTCCTCTTTCAGCACTGCATTGTGGTGCAAGCAAAAGAAGCAAATCCTGTGTAGCTTCCTCTCCGGCCTTTATTCACCTCCCTCCCGCTTAGTAGCTGTAAATGTGTGTGAGCCTGCAGGGCCCCATGGAATTGCCTAGGAGTAGGCTGAATCAATCGCTGCAAGGGGTGAACAGCAGTATGGGACAGGCTCGGGCAAGGCAAGGGCCGCTCGGGTTATCGCTTCTCGGCCTTTTGGCTAAGATCAAGTGTAGTATCTGTTCTTATCAGTTTAATATCTGATACGTCCCCTATCTGGGGACCATATATTAAATGGATTTTTAGAACAGGGAGATGGAAATAGAGCTTGCTCTGTCCACTCCACGCATTGACCTGGTATTGCAGTATTTCCAGGACCGGTGCACCCTTCCCTTATGTGTTGACTAAAATCAGATTCCAAAAGTGCTATTTGTGTTTGCTATTGTTTTTGTCTTTCTGATGGGATCTCCCCTTTTAATCCCATTATTTCAACACCTGTTGGACAATGCATTTGTACAGTCATGTGTGATAATGAGCTCATTTATTAAATGCAATTAATTAATACATTGCCACCTCTTGTTGTGTGTGTGTGTGTGTGTGTGTGTGTGTGTGTGTGTGTGTGTGTGTGTGTGTGTGTGTGTGTGTGTGTGTGTGTCTTCTGTGTTTCTGTGTTTCCGGCATTTCACATTGGAACAGCTCATTCACCTTCCTTGTCTTCTCTCCGCCCTCCCTTTTAGGTAGGTTAAAGAGCTGCACCTGAGCCAGCCACTGATTGATTGATGCAGCACCACAGTCAAATAGTGGAGTGGAGTAGGGGGAACAGCAAACAGCCATTAAAGCAGCCCGCCCGCCACAATGGACCTACCTGTGTACACTAGATGGATGTGATGGAATGTACTGTCGTCCCTACATTTCCAAGAAGAAGTAAGAATTGCAGTTGCAACAAACCCTTGCTTGCCTACAAAGAGAGCAGCAATTTGGATTTGTTACTATGTTACCTGGAAGAATAACAAACTGTGCAAGGATGGAGGTTGTAGGAGCAAAGAGAAGTTGTCTGTAAAGTTGGTGGATGCCTATTTTCCATTTTGCAGTCCCTTGTCTCCCTCTTGTGGCCTCCTGGAGGCAAATAAATGTGCAAAAAAAAGACAGCCTGGCGGCCGGCTGTTGCAGTGTTGCCCTCTCAGGCAACACTGAGTGACTGACTGAGCCGCACCGTCTTATATAAAGTTCAGACGGAACTTTGCACGTGTCATAGTGGAGCCCTCAGGATTCCAGAGCCAGCTTTCTGACATCATAATGGGGCCTGCCTCAGAGATAGATAAAAGCCTGGGCCCAGGCAGTGTTGGTCAGTGCTGCTCAGCAGGCAGCACTGGACTGGACTGGACTGGATTACAGCTGATACAAGGTGTGAAGGAACAAGGGGTGGCTGTGGGCATGCACTTGCTGCCGCTGCCAGTGTTTATCTGCATGGCAGGAGGGCATTTGGGCGTTGCCAGGAAGGCGTTTTTATGTAGATTCCTCCTCTTTCAGCACTGCATTGTGGTGCAAGCAAAAGAAGCAAATCCTGTGTAGCTTCCTCTCCGGCCTTTATTCACCTCCCTCCCGCTTAGTAGCTGTAAATGTGTGTGAGCCTGCAGGGCCCCATGGAATTGCCTAGGAGTAGGCTGAATCAATCGCTGCAAGGGGTGAACAGCAGTATGGGACAGGCTCGGGCAAGGCAAGGGCCGCTCGGGTTATCGCTTCTCGGCCTTTTGGCTAAGATCAAGTGTAGTATCTGTTCTTATCAGTTTAATATCTGATACGTCCCCTATCTGGGGACCATATATTAAATGGATTTTTAGAACAGGGAGATGGAAATAGAGCTTGCTCTGTCCACTCCACGCATTGACCTGGTATTGCAGTATTTCCAGGACCGGTGCACCCTTCCCTTATGTGTTGACTAAAATCAGATTCCAAAAGTGCTATTTGTGTTTGCTATTGTTTTTGTCTTTCTGATGGGATCTCCCCTTTTAATCCCATTATTTCAACACCTGTTGGACAATGCATTTGTACAGTCATGTGTGATAATGAGCTCATTTATTAAATGCAATTAATTAATACATTGCCACCTCTTGTTGTGTGTGTGTGTGTGTGTGTGTGTGTGTGTGTGTGTCTTCTGTGTTTCTGTGTTTCCGGCATTTCACATTGGAACAGCTCATTCACCTTCCTTGTCTTCTCTCCGCCCTCCCTTTTAGGTAGGTTAAAGAGCTGCACCTGAGCCAGCCACTGATTGATTGATGCAGCACCACAGTCAAATAGTGGAGTGGAGTAGGGGGAACAGCAAACAGCCATTAAAGCAGCCCGCCCGCCACAATGGACCTACCTGTGTACACTAGATGGATGTGATGGAATGTACTGTCGTCCCTACATTTCCAAGAAGAAGTAAGAATTGCAGTTGCAACAAACCCTTGCTTGCCTACAAAGAGAGCAGCAATTTGGATTTGTTACTATGTTACCTGGAAGAATAACAAACTGTGCAAGGATGGAGGTTGTAGGAGCAAAGAGAAGTTGTCTGTAAAGTTGGTGGATGCCTATTTTCCATTTTGCAGTCCCTTGTCTCCCTCTTGTGGCCTCCTGGAGGCAAATAAATGTGCAAAAAAAAGACAGCCTGGCGGCCGGCTGTTGCAGTGTTGCCCTCTCAGGCAACACTGAGTGACTGACTGAGCCGCACCGTCTTATATAAAGTTCAGACGGAACTTTGCACGTGTCATAGTGGAGCCCTCAGGATTCCAGAGCCAGCTTTCTGACATCATAATGGGGCCTGCCTCAGAGATAGATAAAAGCCTGGGCCCAGGCAGTGTTGGTCAGTGCTGCTCAGCAGGCAGCACTGGACTGGACTGGACTGGATTACAGCTGATACAAGGTGTGAAGGAACAAGGGGTGGCTGTGGGCATGCACTTGCTGCCGCTGCCAGTGTTTATCTGCATGGCAGGAGGGCATTTGGGCGTTGCCAGGAAGGCGTTTTTATGTAGATTCCTCCTCTTTCAGCACTGCATTGTGGTGCAAGCAAAAGAAGCAAATCCTGTGTAGCTTCCTCTCCGGCCTTTATTCACCTCCCTCCCGCTTAGTAGCTGTAAATGTGTGTGAGCCTGCAGGGCCCCATGGAATTGCCTAGGAGTAGGCTGAATCAATCGCTGCAAGGGGTGAACAGCAGTATGGGACAGGCTCGGGCAAGGCAAGGGCCGCTCGGGTTATCGCTTCTCGGCCTTTTGGCTAAGATCAAGTGTAGTATCTGTTCTTATCAGTTTAATATCTGATACGTCCCCTATCTGGGGACCATATATTAAATGGATTTTTAGAACAGGGAGATGGAAATAGAGCTTGCTCTGTCCACTCCACGCATTGACCTGGTATTGCAGTATTTCCAGGACCGGTGCACCCTTCCCTTATGTGTTGACTAAAATCAGATTCCAAAAGTGCTATTTGTGTTTGCTATTGTTTTTGTCTTTCTGATGGGATCTCCCCTTTTAATCCCATTATTTCAACACCTGTTGGACAATGCATTTGTACAGTCATGTGTGATAATGAGCTCATTTATTAAATGCAATTAATTAATACATTGCCACCTCTTGTTGTGTGTGTGTGTGTGTGTGTGTGTGTGTGTGTGTGTGTGTGTGTGTGTGTGTGTGTGTGTGTGTGTGTGTGTGTCTTCTGTGTTTCTGTGTTTCCGGCATTTCACATTGGAACAGCTCATTCACCTTCCTTGTCTTCTCTCCGCCCTCCCTTTTAGGTAGGTTAAAGAGCTGCACCTGAGCCAGCCACTGATTGATTGATGCAGCACCACAGTCAAATAGTGGAGTGGAGTAGGGGGAACAGCAAACAGCCATTAAAGCAGCCCGCCCGCCACAATGGACCTACCTGTGTACACTAGATGGATGTGATGGAATGTACTGTCGTCCCTACATTTCCAAGAAGAAGTAAGAATTGCAGTTGCAACAAACCCTTGCTTGCCTACAAAGAGAGCAGCAATTTGGATTTGTTACTATGTTACCTGGAAGAATAACAAACTGTGCAAGGATGGAGGTTGTAGGAGCAAAGAGAAGTTGTCTGTAAAGTTGGTGGATGCCTATTTTCCATTTTGCAGTCCCTTGTCTCCCTCTTGTGGCCTCCTGGAGGCAAATAAATGTGCAAAAAAAAGACAGCCTGGCGGCCGGCTGTTGCAGTGTTGCCCTCTCAGGCAACACTGAGTGACTGACTGAGCCGCACCGTCTTATATAAAGTTCAGACGGAACTTTGCACGTGTCATAGTGGAGCCCTCAGGATTCCAGAGCCAGCTTTCTGACATCATAATGGGGCCTGCCTCAGAGATAGATAAAAGCCTGGGCCCAGGCAGTGTTGGTCAGTGCTGCTCAGCAGGCAGCACTGGACTGGACTGGACTGGATTACAGCTGATACAAGGTGTGAAGGAACAAGGGGTGGCTGTGGGCATGCACTTGCTGCCGCTGCCAGTGTTTATCTGCATGGCAGGAGGGCATTTGGGCGTTGCCAGGAAGGCGTTTTTATGTAGATTCCTCCTCTTTCAGCACTGCATTGTGGTGCAAGCAAAAGAAGCAAATCCTGTGTAGCTTCCTCTCCGGCCTTTATTCACCTCCCTCCCGCTTAGTAGCTGTAAATGTGTGTGAGCCTGCAGGGCCCCATGGAATTGCCTAGGAGTAGGCTGAATCAATCGCTGCAAGGGGTGAACAGCAGTATGGGACAGGCTCGGGCAAGGCAAGGGCCGCTCGGGTTATCGCTTCTCGGCCTTTTGGCTAAGATCAAGTGTAGTATCTGTTCTTATCAGTTTAATATCTGATACGTCCCCTATCTGGGGACCATATATTAAATGGATTTTTAGAACAGGGAGATGGAAATAGAGCTTGCTCTGTCCACTCCACGCATTGACCTGGTATTGCAGTATTTCCAGGACCGGTGCACCCTTCCCTTATGTGTTGACTAAAATCAGATTCCAAAAGTGCTATTTGTGTTTGCTATTGTTTTTGTCTTTCTGATGGGATCTCCCCTTTTAATCCCATTATTTCAACACCTGTTGGACAATGCATTTGTACAGTCATGTGTGATAATGAGCTCATTTATTAAATGCAATTAATTAATACATTGCCACCTCTTGTTGTGTGTGTGTGTGTGTGTGTGTGTGTGTGTGTGTGTCTTCTGTGTTTCTGTGTTTCCGGCATTTCACATTGGAACAGCTCATTCACCTTCCTTGTCTTCTCTCCGCCCTCCCTTTTAGGTAGGTTAAAGAGCTGCACCTGAGCCAGCCACTGATTGATTGATGCAGCACCACAGTCAAATAGTGGAGTGGAGTAGGGGGAACAGCAAACAGCCATTAAAGCAGCCCGCCCGCCACAATGGACCTACCTGTGTACACTAGATGGATGTGATGGAATGTACTGTCGTCCCTACATTTCCAAGAAGAAGTAAGAATTGCAGTTGCAACAAACCCTTGCTTGCCTACAAAGAGAGCAGCAATTTGGATTTGTTACTATGTTACCTGGAAGAATAACAAACTGTGCAAGGATGGAGGTTGTAGGAGCAAAGAGAAGTTGTCTGTAAAGTTGGTGGATGCCTATTTTCCATTTTGCAGTCCCTTGTCTCCCTCTTGTGGCCTCCTGGAGGCAAATAAATGTGCAAAAAAAAGACAGCCTGGCGGCCGGCTGTTGCAGTGTTGCCCTCTCAGGCAACACTGAGTGACTGACTGAGCCGCACCGTCTTATATAAAGTTCAGACGGAACTTTGCACGTGTCATAGTGGAGCCCTCAGGATTCCAGAGCCAGCTTTCTGACATCATAATGGGGCCTGCCTCAGAGATAGATAAAAGCCTGGGCCCAGGCAGTGTTGGTCAGTGCTGCTCAGCAGGCAGCACTGGACTGGACTGGACTGGATTACAGCTGATACAAGGTGTGAAGGAACAAGGGGTGGCTGTGGGCATGCACTTGCTGCCGCTGCCAGTGTTTATCTGCATGGCAGGAGGGCATTTGGGCGTTGCCAGGAAGGCGTTTTTATGTAGATTCCTCCTCTTTCAGCACTGCATTGTGGTGCAAGCAAAAGAAGCAAATCCTGTGTAGCTTCCTCTCCGGCCTTTATTCACCTCCCTCCCGCTTAGTAGCTGTAAATGTGTGTGAGCCTGCAGGGCCCCATGGAATTGCCTAGGAGTAGGCTGAATCAATCGCTGCAAGGGGTGAACAGCAGTATGGGACAGGCTCGGGCAAGGCAAGGGCCGCTCGGGTTATCGCTTCTCGGCCTTTTGGCTAAGATCAAGTGTAGTATCTGTTCTTATCAGTTTAATATCTGATACGTCCCCTATCTGGGGACCATATATTAAATGGATTTTTAGAACAGGGAGATGGAAATAGAGCTTGCTCTGTCCACTCCACGCATTGACCTGGTATTGCAGTATTTCCAGGACCGGTGCACCCTTCCCTTATGTGTTGACTAAAATCAGATTCCAAAAGTGCTATTTGTGTTTGCTATTGTTTTTGTCTTTCTGATGGGATCTCCCCTTTTAATCCCATTATTTCAACACCTGTTGGACAATGCATTTGTACAGTCATGTGTGATAATGAGCTCATTTATTAAATGCAATTAATTAATACATTGCCACCTCTTGTTGTGTGTGTGTGTGTGTGTGTGTGTGTGTGTGTGTGTGTGTGTGTGTGTGTGTGTGTGTGTGTGTGTGTGTGTGTCTTCTGTGTTTCTGTGTTTCCGGCATTTCACATTGGAACAGCTCATTCACCTTCCTTGTCTTCTCTCCGCCCTCCCTTTTAGGTAGGTTAAAGAGCTGCACCTGAGCCAGCCACTGATTGATTGATGCAGCACCACAGTCAAATAGTGGAGTGGAGTAGGGGGAACAGCAAACAGCCATTAAAGCAGCCCGCCCGCCACAATGGACCTACCTGTGTACACTAGATGGATGTGATGGAATGTACTGTCGTCCCTACATTTCCAAGAAGAAGTAAGAATTGCAGTTGCAACAAACCCTTGCTTGCCTACAAAGAGAGCAGCAATTTGGATTTGTTACTATGTTACCTGGAAGAATAACAAACTGTGCAAGGATGGAGGTTGTAGGAGCAAAGAGAAGTTGTCTGTAAAGTTGGTGGATGCCTATTTTCCATTTTGCAGTCCCTTGTCTCCCTCTTGTGGCCTCCTGGAGGCAAATAAATGTGCAAAAAAAAGACAGCCTGGCGGCCGGCTGTTGCAGTGTTGCCCTCTCAGGCAACACTGAGTGACTGACTGAGCCGCACCGTCTTATATAAAGTTCAGACGGAACTTTGCACGTGTCATAGTGGAGCCCTCAGGATTCCAGAGCCAGCTTTCTGACATCATAATGGGGCCTGCCTCAGAGATAGATAAAAGCCTGGGCCCAGGCAGTGTTGGTCAGTGCTGCTCAGCAGGCAGCACTGGACTGGACTGGACTGGATTACAGCTGATACAAGGTGTGAAGGAACAAGGGGTGGCTGTGGGCATGCACTTGCTGCCGCTGCCAGTGTTTATCTGCATGGCAGGAGGGCATTTGGGCGTTGCCAGGAAGGCGTTTTTATGTAGATTCCTCCTCTTTCAGCACTGCATTGTGGTGCAAGCAAAAGAAGCAAATCCTGTGTAGCTTCCTCTCCGGCCTTTATTCACCTCCCTCCCGCTTAGTAGCTGTAAATGTGTGTGAGCCTGCAGGGCCCCATGGAATTGCCTAGGAGTAGGCTGAATCAATCGCTGCAAGGGGTGAACAGCAGTATGGGACAGGCTCGGGCAAGGCAAGGGCCGCTCGGGTTATCGCTTCTCGGCCTTTTGGCTAAGATCAAGTGTAGTATCTGTTCTTATCAGTTTAATATCTGATACGTCCCCTATCTGGGGACCATATATTAAATGGATTTTTAGAACAGGGAGATGGAAATAGAGCTTGCTCTGTCCACTCCACGCATTGACCTGGTATTGCAGTATTTCCAGGACCGGTGCACCCTTCCCTTATGTGTTGACTAAAATCAGATTCCAAAAGTGCTATTTGTGTTTGCTATTGTTTTTGTCTTTCTGATGGGATCTCCCCTTTTAATCCCATTATTTCAACACCTGTTGGACAATGCATTTGTACAGTCATGTGTGATAATGAGCTCATTTATTAAATGCAATTAATTAATACATTGCCACCTCTTGTGTGTGTGTGTGTGTGTGTGTGTGTGTGTGTGTGTGTGTGTGTGTGTGTGTGTGTGTGTGTGTGTGTGTGTGTGTGTCTTCTGTGTTTCTGTGTTTCCGGCATTTCACATTGGAACAGCTCATTCACCTTCCTTGTCTTCTCTCCGCCCTCCCTTTTAGGTAGGTTAAAGAGCTGCACCTGAGCCAGCCACTGATTGATTGATGCAGCACCACAGTCAAATAGTGGAGTGGAGTAGGGGGAACAGCAAACAGCCATTAAAGCAGCCCGCCCGCCACAATGGACCTACCTGTGTACACTAGATGGATGTGATGGAATGTACTGTCGTCCCTACATTTCCAAGAAGAAGTAAGAATTGCAGTTGCAACAAACCCTTGCTTGCCTACAAAGAGAGCAGCAATTTGGATTTGTTACTATGTTACCTGGAAGAATAACAAACTGTGCAAGGATGGAGGTTGTAGGAGCAAAGAGAAGTTGTCTGTAAAGTTGGTGGATGCCTATTTTCCATTTTGCAGTCCCTTGTCTCCCTCTTGTGGCCTCCTGGAGGCAAATAAATGTGCAAAAAAAAGACAGCCTGGCGGCCGGCTGTTGCAGTGTTGCCCTCTCAGGCAACACTGAGTGACTGACTGAGCCGCACCGTCTTATATAAAGTTCAGACGGAACTTTGCACGTGTCATAGTGGAGCCCTCAGGATTCCAGAGCCAGCTTTCTGACATCATAATGGGGCCTGCCTCAGAGATAGATAAAAGCCTGGGCCCAGGCAGTGTTGGTCAGTGCTGCTCAGCAGGCAGCACTGGACTGGACTGGACTGGATTACAGCTGATACAAGGTGTGAAGGAACAAGGGGTGGCTGTGGGCATGCACTTGCTGCCGCTGCCAGTGTTTATCTGCATGGCAGGAGGGCATTTGGGCGTTGCCAGGAAGGCGTTTTTATGTAGATTCCTCCTCTTTCAGCACTGCATTGTGGTGCAAGCAAAAGAAGCAAATCCTGTGTAGCTTCCTCTCCGGCCTTTATTCACCTCCCTCCCGCTTAGTAGCTGTAAATGTGTGTGAGCCTGCAGGGCCCCATGGAATTGCCTAGGAGTAGGCTGAATCAATCGCTGCAAGGGGTGAACAGCAGTATGGGACAGGCTCGGGCAAGGCAAGGGCCGCTCGGGTTATCGCTTCTCGGCCTTTTGGCTAAGATCAAGTGTAGTATCTGTTCTTATCAGTCCTTGTAAGGATAGATAGCTCGGAGAACCACTGGGGGCTATAAACACTAGCTTAGCGATCCAAGAGCGTTCCAGACGAAGCCGGCGACGAACTGCGGAGAAGAACCAGCGAAGACGACGATCCAGAAGGGAGAAGCCGCCATCGAGGAAGAAGCTCCGGGAGATCGCTGCCGGGAAGAAGAAGGAGAACTTCGGAGAAGAGCCGCTGCTGAAGGGGATCTTCGAAGAAGCTCGGCCGCAGAAGAAGAAGCTCGACGAGGAACCGCTGCGGAAGAAATTTCGTGGAAGAACCTCGGCCAGCAAGGAGAAGATTTGCATAGCTCCGCCCCCTTCGGGAAAGAGCTATCGAAGATCCTCCCCAAGCGACAGGAACAGCTGGAAGAAGCCATGGCCTCAACCAGCAACCCTGCCACCCAGAAGGAGAAGGCTGATGGACCAGGTGAGCCGGCCCAGGCCAGGACATCTCCTCCTGAAGCCTCCTCAAGCGGACAGGCCACCAGGAAGCCGAACCAGGCTGCTCCAACCCTGGAGCCCTGGATGAAGCAGACGGTGGCCCTGAAGCTGAAGGAGGTGGACGGGAGAGTGCCGGACATGACGGAAGAAGTGTTCTGCCAGAAGATGCTCCTGGACCAGGGCTTCGCTAAGCCGGAGACCATCAGCATCCAGGCCTTCATGACCGGGATGTTCTTCGTGACCTTCGCTTCGATCAACATCTGCAGAAGGTACTGGGAGATGGTGAAAGCGGCGAGGCCTGAATCCCCTTTCTCTCGCTTTGTGGGCAACTGCCCTGTCCAAAGAGAGGAAAGGCGGGTGACGGTCTCAATGCGGAACCCACACACCCCCGGCAAAGACATCACCACGCTCCTGAAGCGGTTCTGCACAGTGGTGAGGGAACCCACCCACATCCTGAACGGACTCGGCTTCTGGACTGGCAAGTGGTCGGTAATCGTCCGACTCAACAAGGATTCAAGCGCGGAAGACGGCCTCCAGCACCTGCCCCAGTCATTCTCGCTGGGCAACTCCTACGGCCTCATCTACTACCCGGACATGCCGCAGATCTGCAGGAGATGCAGCAAGAAGGGTCATTCGATGAAGGACTGCAAGGAGGACGCCTGCAAGAACTGCCGGGTAACAGGACACGAGACCAAAGACTGCCCGAAACGGACAATGTGCAACCTCTGCGGACAAGCAGCCCACTCTTACAAGGACTGCCCGAAGAGGGATCGATCCTGGGCAACTGTAGCAGCGAAAGCTCCAGCCAGAGGGAACCCCGCCCCAGCCAGAGCTCCAGCGGCACAGAAGACCGGGAAAAAGAAGGATGGTAAGAAGACGACAGTCCCTCCCCCCCCTCTCCCGGCCCTCCCTCGCCCTACCCTTCCCACCCTCCCTCGCCCGGCCCTCCCCACCCCCCCGTCCCCAACCCCTGTCACCCCCACTGAGGCTCTCACCTTCTCCTACCCACCCATCTCAGTGGTCCTGTCACCTGCACCTCTCCCAACCCAGCCTCCCTTCTCCCCAGCTCCAGCAGCACTAACATCTTCCTCTCCAGCTGCTGGAGTCCTCTCCCTGGAGGATTTTCCCCCTCTTGTCTCCTCAGGTGCCATCCAGAGGAAGAGAAAGGTGAGGGACAGCCCAGCGGCTGAGTCCTCAAAGCGACAAGTCGTGGAAATCTGCGAAGATTCCCTTGCGCAGCAGGAGGAAATGGAGCAGATGGTGGAGGAACTCGTGTCTGAACCTGAGGTCATCGACTTCACAACAGACATCCAGGTGGCTACAATCCTGGAACAATTTTTGTCAGAGGGCCTGCTGGATCTTTCGGACCCACCAAGCGAGGAGGATCCGCCCGACCGGACTGGTAACTAAGGTGTATCGTTTGCACTAACCTTCTTTATTCTCCCCCATGGCTGCTAAACTTAACATCTTTAGCCTCAATGTGAGGAGTGTTAGAGATAGGACTAGATGTCAGATGGTGCTAACTTTTCTTTCCAAGCAGTCGAGTGATATATTTATGCTGCAGGAATGTACTCTCCCCTCTTCCAGGTCATATCATCACCTGGCCAGGCAGTGGACCCATGGCCCGTCCTACTGGTCTGGTGGGGGCGACTGTAAGTCTGCAGGGGTTGCCATCCTGATTAGGGGAAGCGTATTTACTGTTGACTCTGTCCAGGAGCTCGTCTGCGGCCGCTTGTTGGTCGTAGACGGTTCCTGGGCGGGAGAGCCGATTAGGCTCATCAACGTGTACGCTCCCCCTATGAAGGCTGAGCGCCTGGAACTATTCCAGACCCTGCGGACCCAGCTCGCCACCACTAGGGCAGTGGTGATGGCCGGGGACTTCAACTGCCCCATCGAAGAGGATGGACGAAGTTCCGGCACTTCAATCAAGCTGGATGTCAGTTCCAAACTGCTTATCGAGATGGTAACCGAAGCATCCTTGCAGGACGTTGTGGGCTCCATGGGGATCGGCTCTGTGAACTATTCATGGAGCCGACCCGATGGCTCACTTCGTTCTCGGATTGACTTTGTGTTCACCTCCCGGGCAGTCAAGCAGCATGGGCACTCCATGATCCCCTGCTTCTTCTCTGACCACAGGGCCATTCTCTTCCAGGGTGCCATCGGCCACGGTTTTCCTCCCGGCCCTGGCTCCTGGAAGCTGAATTGTGCCCTGCTGGAAAGAGAGGAGGTACTGGCGGAACTTAGAGACGCCTATATTGTTTGGAGGAATGATAAAGTTTTCTTTGACAAAACCTGTGACTGGTGGGAATATGTTAAAGTTGAATTTCGTTGTTTCTTTCAGGCAAAAAGTCGTCAACAGGCGTGTGAGAGGAAGAGAGACTTCAGAGAGATGCAGCGTCAGCTGCGATCCCTGCAAGACCTCCTTCAATGCGGCTGGGACGTCAGGAAGGAGCTGGAGGAAGCCAAAAAGGGCCTGAAAAGGCACTTTGAGGAGGAATCCAAGCGAATTATCTTTCGGTCCAAGGTGGAGAACCTGGAGAAGGGTGAGAAATGTAACTCGTTCTTTTTCAGGAAACTCCATGCCGGCCACACGCCCCTGAAGGAACTCCGAGATGAGACCGGAAACATGCATTCTGGGAAGAAGGAGGTGATGGGAGTCGTCACAGACTACTACCGAAGCCTCTACTCCCGGAAAACCACTGACCCCGAAGCCGCCGATAAATTCCTGTCAGGTATCACTAATCATCTTGATCCTGCAGGTACGGAGGCTATGGACGTACCCCTGACGGTGGAGGAACTGCTCTCTGCCGCTAAATCCTTCAGACCCGGCAGGACCCCGGGCAGTGATGGTCTCCCAGCAGAGCTCTATGTAGCGCTGGGGGACTTGATCTGTCCGGACCTGCTGGAGCTCTATGAGGAGATGGTGGTGGAGGGTAGAATGCCACCGTCCTTGAGAGAAGGCATGATCACGATCTTGTATAAGCGGAAGGGGGAGAGATGTGACCTGAAAAACTGGCGTCCCATCTCTCTCCTGAACGTGGACTACAAGATCCTCGCCAAAGTATTGACCAACAGACTGAAGGTTGTCATCGGACAGATCATCGGATCGGACCAAACCTGCGGCATTCCTGGCCGTAGGGTGGCCGACAGTCTTGCCCTGGTGAGGGACACGGTGCATTACATGCAAAGCCGCCGTACACACGCGGCCCTGGTCAGTCTGGATCAGGAGAAGGCTTTTGACCGGGTCTCTCACGAATTCATGGGTAAGGCTCTGCGTAGGCTGCGGCTTGGCAGGTTGTTCTGTTTGTATGTTAACCTGATGTATTGCGACATTTACAGCTCGGTGCTGGTGAACGGCTGGAAGACTGACCCCTTTCCTGTATCGTCGGGGGTTAGACAAGGCTGTCCTCTTTCACCTCTCCTTTTTGTTTGTGTTATAGAGCTCTTCGCAGAGGCTATCCGGCAGAATGGAGAGATCAGAGGGATCACCGCACCAGGTCCAGGACACTTCGAGGTCAAATGCTCGCTGTACATGGACGACGTGACCGTCTTCTGCGCTGACCAGAGTTCGGTGACTGCACTCGTCCAGACCTGTGAGGAGTTCGGACGCGCGTCAGGGGCAAAAGTCAACTGCGGGAAGTCGGAAGCCATGCTCTTCGGAAAGTGGTACCTGCCTTCTCCTGCCTCCTTCCCGTTTACTATCAAGCCGGACTTCATCAAAATTCTGGGAGTCTGGTTCGGTAAGGAAGGTGCAGCCCTAAAGTCGTGGGAAGAACGCTTGGCCAAAGTCAACCAAAGGATCGGACTGTGGAGCCTCAGACAACTCACTATTGAGGGCAAAGCAATGGTCCTGCGTAACGAAGTCTTGCCTGTGCTACAATACACTGCACAGGCATGGCCCCCTCTTGCCACCGTCTCGAGGGCCATTACCAGGACTGTGTTTCACTTCATCTGGGGCTCGAAAATGGACAGAGTAAAGCGGACTGTTATGTACAAGGAGCCCCGCAAAGGTGGGAAGGGTATACCCGACATTCCCACTCTGCTGCGGATCGCTTTTGTATGTGACTGTGTTCGTAGGACTCTGAGGACAGCAAACGGCTCTGCGGGCAAGGCCATGTCCCGCTACTTCCTCCTTCCCCTCTGGCGAGGTTTTGGCTGGGACAAGTGGGACAGCTCCTTCCCTTACAACTGGCACGCTCCCTGGTTCTACGGAGATGTCGTCCGGTTTGTGAGGGAGCATCAACTGGAGGGTCTTAAGCCCGACTTGTGGAAACCTAAGACGATCCACAAGCACATCAGAGCAAAGGACTCACTGGAGTCTGTTCCAGGGCTTCATGCCGACACGTTGGAGACTGTTTGGACTAACGTGTCATCTGGCAGGTTGACCAACGGGCACAAGGACATTTCATGGATGGCCATCCAGGGAGGACTGCCTCTTAGGTCATTCATGCATGCCCGCAACCTGTGCAAGACCCGGTACTGCCCCAGGTGCCCCTTCACGGAGGAAACATCTTTGCACATTTTCTGGCAGTGCCCCTTTGCACAGGGTCTGTTGAAAGCCTTGGAACATGAACTCAAGGACTCAGTACCCAGGAACAGACTGTCGTACCGCTCGGTACTTTATGGACTATTTCCTGGGAATACCACGGATGGAGCAATCCAGGAAGCCTGGCGCCTTATGAACTGCTTTAAGGACGCTATATGGTTCGCCAGGAACCGTCTGATTTTGCGGAGAGAGAGTGTGTCCGTCCAGGACTGCCGCAGGCTGATCCACAGCCTGCTCAGAGACTATTCCACCTGGGACAGCCCGGACGTCGATGAGGAAGAGGACTGATACTCCCCTTCCCCCCACTCTCCCTTCTTGTGTGTTGTCTTTCAATAAAGCTTCGGGCCTGTGATTTCCCCCTTCCCTATCCCCTCCTACCCACTCCCCTATCCCATCACTTGTCTGTAATGCTTTGTTGTTTGGCTTTAGTGAATGCAAGAATGTTAGTGTAGCATGTGGTGTAATGTATAGCATAGGCTAGCCTGTACTGTGTATTATACTGTCATGTTATGTTTGACGACTGTTATTATTTATTATTTGCTGCTTCATGGCTTGCGCTGCGTCGCAGTAATGTTTGTATGATGACGATTGATTGTCAATAAAGCAATTTTCAATCTGTTCTTATCAGTTTAATATCTGATACGTCCCCTATCTGGGGACCATATATTAAATGGATTTTTAGAACAGGGAGATGGAAATAGAGCTTGCTCTGTCCACTCCACGCATTGACCTGGTATTGCAGTATTTCCAGGACCGGTGCACCCTTCCCTTATGTGTTGACTAAAATCAGATTCCAAAAGTGCTATTTGTGTTTGCTATTGTTTTTGTCTTTCTGATGGGATCTCCCCTTTTAATCCCATTATTTCAACACCTGTTGGACAATGCATTTGTACAGTCATGTGTGATAATGAGCTCATTTATTAAATGCAATTAATTAATACATTGCCACCTCTTGTTGTGTGTGTGTGTGTGTGTGTGTGTGTGTGTGTGTGTCTTCTGTGTTTCTGTGTTTCCGGCATTTCACATTGGAACAGCTCATTCACCTTCCTTGTCTTCTCTCCGCCCTCCCTTTTAGGTAGGTTAAAGAGCTGCACCTGAGCCAGCCACTGATTGATTGATGCAGCACCACAGTCAAATAGTGGAGTGGAGTAGGGGGAACAGCAAACAGCCATTAAAGCAGCCCGCCCGCCACAATGGACCTACCTGTGTACACTAGATGGATGTGATGGAATGTACTGTCGTCCCTACATTTCCAAGAAGAAGTAAGAATTGCAGTTGCAACAAACCCTTGCTTGCCTACAAAGAGAGCAGCAATTTGGATTTGTTACTATGTTACCTGGAAGAATAACAAACTGTGCAAGGATGGAGGTTGTAGGAGCAAAGAGAAGTTGTCTGTAAAGTTGGTGGATGCCTATTTTCCATTTTGCAGTCCCTTGTCTCCCTCTTGTGGCCTCCTGGAGGCAAATAAATGTGCAAAAAAAAGACAGCCTGGCGGCCGGCTGTTGCAGTGTTGCCCTCTCAGGCAACACTGAGTGACTGACTGAGCCGCACCGTCTTATATAAAGTTCAGACGGAACTTTGCACGTGTCATAGTGGAGCCCTCAGGATTCCAGAGCCAGCTTTCTGACATCATAATGGGGCCTGCCTCAGAGATAGATAAAAGCCTGGGCCCAGGCAGTGTTGGTCAGTGCTGCTCAGCAGGCAGCACTGGACTGGACTGGACTGGATTACAGCTGATACAAGGTGTGAAGGAACAAGGGGTGGCTGTGGGCATGCACTTGCTGCCGCTGCCAGTGTTTATCTGCATGGCAGGAGGGCATTTGGGCGTTGCCAGGAAGGCGTTTTTATGTAGATTCCTCCTCTTTCAGCACTGCATTGTGGTGCAAGCAAAAGAAGCAAATCCTGTGTAGCTTCCTCTCCGGCCTTTATTCACCTCCCTCCCGCTTAGTAGCTGTAAATGTGTGTGAGCCTGCAGGGCCCCATGGAATTGCCTAGGAGTAGGCTGAATCAATCGCTGCAAGGGGTGAACAGCAGTATGGGACAGGCTCGGGCAAGGCAAGGGCCGCTCGGGTTATCGCTTCTCGGCCTTTTGGCTAAGATCAAGTGTAGTATCTGTTCTTATCAGTTTAATATCTGATACGTCCCCTATCTGGGGACCATATATTAAATGGATTTTTAGAACAGGGAGATGGAAATAGAGCTTGCTCTGTCCACTCCACGCATTGACCTGGTATTGCAGTATTTCCAGGACCGGTGCACCCTTCCCTTATGTGTTGACTAAAATCAGATTCCAAAAGTGCTATTTGTGTTTGCTATTGTTTTTGTCTTTCTGATGGGATCTCCCCTTTTAATCCCATTATTTCAACACCTGTTGGACAATGCATTTGTACAGTCATGTGTGATAATGAGCTCATTTATTAAATGCAATTAATTAATACATTGCCACCTCTTGTTGTGTGTGTGTGTGTGTGTGTGTGTGTGTGTGTGTGTGTGTGTGTGTGTGTGTGTGTGTGTGTGTGTGTGTCTTCTGTGTTTCTGTGTTTCCGGCATTTCACATTGGAACAGCTCATTCACCTTCCTTGTCTTCTCTCCGCCCTCCCTTTTAGGTAGGTTAAAGAGCTGCACCTGAGCCAGCCACTGATTGATTGATGCAGCACCACAGTCAAATAGTGGAGTGGAGTAGGGGGAACAGCAAACAGCCATTAAAGCAGCCCGCCCGCCACAATGGACCTACCTGTGTACACTAGATGGATGTGATGGAATGTACTGTCGTCCCTACATTTCCAAGAAGAAGTAAGAATTGCAGTTGCAACAAACCCTTGCTTGCCTACAAAGAGAGCAGCAATTTGGATTTGTTACTATGTTACCTGGAAGAATAACAAACTGTGCAAGGATGGAGGTTGTAGGAGCAAAGAGAAGTTGTCTGTAAAGTTGGTGGATGCCTATTTTCCATTTTGCAGTCCCTTGTCTCCCTCTTGTGGCCTCCTGGAGGCAAATAAATGTGCAAAAAAAAGACAGCCTGGCGGCCGGCTGTTGCAGTGTTGCCCTCTCAGGCAACACTGAGTGACTGACTGAGCCGCACCGTCTTATATAAAGTTCAGACGGAACTTTGCACGTGTCATAGTGGAGCCCTCAGGATTCCAGAGCCAGCTTTCTGACATCATAATGGGGCCTGCCTCAGAGATAGATAAAAGCCTGGGCCCAGGCAGTGTTGGTCAGTGCTGCTCAGCAGGCAGCACTGGACTGGACTGGACTGGATTACAGCTGATACAAGGTGTGAAGGAACAAGGGGTGGCTGTGGGCATGCACTTGCTGCCGCTGCCAGTGTTTATCTGCATGGCAGGAGGGCATTTGGGCGTTGCCAGGAAGGCGTTTTTATGTAGATTCCTCCTCTTTCAGCACTGCATTGTGGTGCAAGCAAAAGAAGCAAATCCTGTGTAGCTTCCTCTCCGGCCTTTATTCACCTCCCTCCCGCTTAGTAGCTGTAAATGTGTGTGAGCCTGCAGGGCCCCATGGAATTGCCTAGGAGTAGGCTGAATCAATCGCTGCAAGGGGTGAACAGCAGTATGGGACAGGCTCGGGCAAGGCAAGGGCCGCTCGGGTTATCGCTTCTCGGCCTTTTGGCTCAGATCAGGTTTATTGCCTGGTCTGGGCCGGGGGTTCGGTCTTTCGTGGAGTCCTATCCGACGTTTTTGGGAGCGATCATCGTGCCGTTGGGCATTCCATTTCAAGATGGCAGCTGTGCGTAACACTATCCGTTTCGTGGTGAATGAGCAGAGGAGAGACGAAGTTGATACTGGACATATCATTGAGAACATCCTTCTGGACCTGGCTGGAGTTAAGTTGGTAGAGGTATTCTGTATCCAAGCTTTCAGCAATATTGCTACATACGATGTATCCTTTTTTGAGGCCGCCTACTGTTTAAACGTTTTTCAGTTGCTAAAGGAAAAACACATGCATGAGGCTTTAACATCCATTGAAGTGCAACCTCTTTTTTCTACAGTGGAGAAATGTATAACAATTCATATGTATAACCCATTTCTGGATAGAAGGCTGGTCAGGGCTTTTTTAGCTCATTACTGTACCCATGTTAGAGGAGGTGTGGAGCAGAAGAACCTATGGGGAGTCTTTAATGGTGATATCAAGTACTGGGTCAGGCTGAAACCTGACTCCAGCTGTATTGGAGGAGTGATGAATCCTCCTGCTAATTTTTCCATTGGTGGGAATAAGGGATATCTGTACTACCAAGATATGCCATGCTTTTGTAGATCATGTTTTTCCTACGGGCATACCAAAGATGCATGCAAAGGCAAAGTTTGCAGAAATTGCAAGGAAACAGGACATGAGGCTAGTGCATGCATTTCCCCATCCAGGTGTGACATTTGTGGTTTGCCGGGTCATACTTGTAGGAAATGTCCAAAGGTGTTTCCTTTCTTAGGACAAGAGAGAAGAACATGGGGCAGACAGGTGAGAACAACATGTTCCCTTGCTGCCTCTTCTGAGGTAATTTCAGAGCCAGCTGGCAGTGTTTCTGTGGCTGCTTCTCAGGACCCTGGGAAAGCTGGATTAGGAGAGGTTCTAACCTCACATACTGACAGCATGGAGTTGGGTGTGGTCCCTCCTGCAGAGCCAACTGTTGATGAGACACCTGGGGTTATACCTATGGAAGGTAAAGACACAGCGCCACCTAGTGGGTGTGCATACCCTGATAATGGTGCAAGTATGCAAATTTTGTCCTTTTCTAGCCCAGAGTCAAAAATGGACGATTCAGCAAAAGTGGAGTGGTCAATATCGGAGGAGGACGAGAAGGAGGCCAGGATGCCTAGTGCCACTAGTGCGGAAATCTTCCATAAAGTTGTCTCAAAAAGGGGGAAGTCTGGAAAGGCGGTGAAGAGACTTAAGATAGGCTTATTGGAAGATTCTGCTCATGCAAATCCTTTTTCTTTGCTGGATAGTGACTCCAGTTCTAGCCCTAAGTCATCTGAGGTGGCTTCAGAAGTACCCAGCTCTCCTGGGGAAGGTTTCCTCAGTGAAGTCAATGTGGCAAATTTGGAAAGAGCGATGTATTTCCCTGGGACGTGATATGTTCTGGTTATCTCATGGCTTTCCATTGCACTAACCATACTATGCCCGCATGTCTTTGAGATTAAAAATTGTCTCACAAAATGTACGGGTGTTCTCCTCTGCTCACAAGCGTGCTGCAGTCCTGGACTTTTTGGCCTCTAAGGGCAGTGACATTGTTTGCGTACAAGAATGTGGTTTGTCAAAAATGCCTAGGAAAGAAGAATGGAAGTTTGGGGAAGCAATTTGGTCTTTTTCTTCCACAAATAGGAATGATGGAATTGGTATTCTTTTTAAAAATAATGAGTTTGTCATCAAACAGACTCAAATTATACAAGAAGGAAGATGTGTCTGTGTGTTACTATCCTATAAGGGATGGCAGTTTAGGCTAATTAATATCTATGGCCATGCTGTGAAAACTGATAGGTTGGCACTTTTTGATTCTTTAAAATTTTTTCTTCATGGTAAAGTTCCTGTAATTATTGTTGGTGACATTAACTGTATCCTGGAGAAGCAGGCCCGAGCTGGGTCCACAGAGTCTAATGTGGATGTCACTGGAGTTTTGTGGAATAAAATGTTGCAGGACTTTGCTTTGCAGGACGCTGTCACCAGGAAACCAGGTCCATTTACTTACCATGCCGATGACGGAAGAACGGATTCTCGTCTGGACTTTTTCTTTTTTTCTACTTCAGCAATGAAATGTGTAGATTATTCGCAGGAGAGAGTGTGGTTTTCAGATCACGAGTGTTTGTTGGGGGTTTTTGTCATAAATAATTTCTTTTATGGTAGAGGGGTATGGAAGATGAATGTTAGTTTTCTGAGTGATGAAAGGGTGAAAACTAGGTTTGGGAAAAAATATGGGTTTTGGGTTAGGAAGAAAAGTTCTTTCTCTAATGTGTGTGAATGGTGGGTATGGGTGAAAAAAAAGATTGGTGGGTTTTTTAGACAAATAGGATATAGAAGAGCGAGAAGGAAAAGATTGCAATATTCACGCTTTAACATGCGGATGACGTTCCTTCATCAATGTAAAAATTTGGGTATGGATGTAAGACACGATTTGGAAAAAACAAAAAAAGATATTAAGGAGTGGTTCCGAGAAAAAGGGAAAGAAATAATATTTAGGTCTAAGGTGGAGGTTAGAGATAATCACGAGAAATGCACTAGATTTTTCTTTAAAAAAATGTGTGGTGGAAAAAGTGGAATGAATGTGTTATTGGATAAGGATGATAAAGAGGTGTTTGGTAAGGATGTGATTGATGTGGTGTCTGATTTTTATAAACAACTGTATGATGTGAAGAAATGTGATTTGGGTGATGATGAGGAGTTTTTGGATATTGTGTGTAATTTTGTTCCTGAAAGTGAATGTGAGGTTTTGCTTGGTGAGATTATGGATGGTGAAGTAAAGGATGTGGTGGGAAGTATGGCTAAAAATAAGTCTCCAGGGATCGATGGGATACCAGCTGAGTTCTATGGGAAATATTGGGACATAATTGGGAAGGATGTTATAGATGTTATGAGAGTGTTGTTTTCTGGGACGAATATGTGTGATGTGATGAAGAAGGGTATGGTAGTTCTGTTGCATAAAAAAGGAGATAAGAGGCGGTTAGAAAACTGGCGACCGATTACTTTGCTGAATACGGATTATAAAATTTTTGCCAAGCTGATTGCGAATCGTATGAGAGACGTGATTGGGTGTGTGATTGATGAGGATCAGGTATGTGCGGTACCGAAAAGGAAATTGCATGAGAACGTGGCGTTGGTGCGGGACATGCTTGAGGATTGTAAGGGTCGGAATAAGAAGGTGATTGTGTGTGCGTTAGATTTTGAGAAAGCGTTTGATCGTGTGGCGCATGTGTTTTTGTTTAAAGTGTTAGAGAGAATGGGTTTTCCGGTTCAGTTTGTGAGTTTGTTGAAGAATTTATACGCGAATGCAAAGAGTTGTGTGCAGGTGAATGGGTTTTTTTTCAGAATCATTTAGTATTATGTCTGGTGTGCGACAGGGTTGTCCGTTGTCTCCCATCCTATTTATTTGTGCGATTGAACCATTGTTGCAAATGATTAGAAATGATAAGGTTGTGAAAGGTTTGGTGGTGCCCGGGTGTGATGGAAAACGTGTGAAAGCTTTGGGATATATGGATGATATTTGTGTATTGTGTGATTCAGTGTATGATATGTCCAGAGTGAAGTTGATTGTAAACATGTTTTGTATTGCGTCTGCTTTTAAAATAAATTGGGGTAAGAGCAAATTTAAATTTTTTTTCAGTAATGAGCGAGTGAGTGATTCTGATATGGAACAGGTGGATGGTGTGAAAATTTTGGGTATTGTGTTTGATGATGAGTTGAAAGGGAGAGAAAGTTGGGATGAGTTAGGTGGTAGGATTGTGAGAAAGTTGGAAATGTGGAGAATGAGGGATCTTTCTTTTTCGGGGAAGGTTTTAATTGTCAAAAGTATTATTCTACCTATGATTTTATATGTTGCTCTGGTTTTTCCTCCTGCTGTTGATATGTTAAAAAAAGTGAATAGAGTTTTGTTCCTTTTTTTATGGGGGAGCGGGATTGAGAAGGCAAAGAGAGAAATTCTAATGAAAAGCAGACGAAATGGAGGCCTTGATTTCCCAAATTTGGAGATCTTCATTGGAATTAATTGTGTACGGTTTTTTGTAGAGCTTTTATTTAAAGAATCCAAGGCTTCCAGAATGTCGAAGTATCTAGCTGGTACGGTGATTCAGCGTCTAAGGTGGGAAAAACGTAATTTATGTAAACCAATTGCTTTTCAGTGCACAGGGTGGTATTTGTATGTTGAAAAATTTATTAAAAAGTTCCAGCTAGAGGATGTAAGAATGGAGAGATTTTTGAGCGAAAAGAATGTTGTGAGAAGTATGTGTATGAATAATGTGATGTGTTCTGTAAATGGTTTGAATTCGATGGAGTCTAAGTCTGTGTGGAAGAAGATTGTTACGTATGATGTGTCAAATAAGCAGAAAGATTTGTTATGGATGTCGGTACATGGAGTGTTGCCTGTAAGGAGTGTTCAGAAAAGAAGAGGTTTGGTTGCGTCTGAAAGGTGTCCGAGAGAAGGTTGTGGGGATGATGAGGATGTGAGCCATGTGTTTTGGTCGTGTAAGCATGCAAAGGATGTTTGGAAAAAGTTGAGTGGGTTGTGTGAAGAATTGACTGGTTTGAAGGTTTTGACGTATGAAATTGTCTTGTTTGGTTTGTGTAGTTTGGGTAGTGAAAAGGATAGAGTGTTGTGGATTTTTCTGACTTGTGTGAAAGAAGTATTGTGGAATACGAGGAATTTGAATGTGTATAAAAGAGAAGTATTTGAGATGGAGGATGTGGTTAGTATGGTATTGGCTAAATTGTATTTTTATTATAAATGGGATCTAGAAAGAGGTATGGATGCGGAAGGGATATGGCGAATGTTAAAATGGAGGTATTTAGTTTGAGGAATTTTGTTTGATTTATCTTGTATTTGATGGAAAAATAAAATAATGAACCAGAGTGATGAGATTTTTTGAAAAATAGAGAGGTGGTTTGAACAACTACAGTTCTCGGTTTTATTCAAAAAAACCTGAATGGTTTAATAAGAAAAAAAAAAAAAAAAAAAAAAAAAAAAATCTGTTCTTATCAGTTTAATATCTGATACGTCCCCTATCTGGGGACCATATATTAAATGGATTTTTAGAACAGGGAGATGGAAATAGAGCTTGCTCTGTCCACTCCACGCATTGACCTGGTATTGCAGTATTTCCAGGACCGGTGCACCCTTCCCTTATGTGTTGACTAAAATCAGATTCCAAAAGTGCTATTTGTGTTTGCTATTGTTTTTGTCTTTCTGATGGGATCTCCCCTTTTAATCCCATTATTTCAACACCTGTTGGACAATGCATTTGTACAGTCATGTGTGATAATGAGCTCATTTATTAAATGCAATTAATTAATACATTGCCACCTCTTGTTGTGTGTGTGTGTGTGTGTGTGTGTGTGTGTGTGTGTCTTCTGTGTTTCTGTGTTTCCGGCATTTCACATTGGAACAGCTCATTCACCTTCCTTGTCTTCTCTCCGCCCTCCCTTTTAGGTAGGTTAAAGAGCTGCACCTGAGCCAGCCACTGATTGATTGATGCAGCACCACAGTCAAATAGTGGAGTGGAGTAGGGGGAACAGCAAACAGCCATTAAAGCAGCCCGCCCGCCACAATGGACCTACCTGTGTACACTAGATGGATGTGATGGAATGTACTGTCGTCCCTACATTTCCAAGAAGAAGTAAGAATTGCAGTTGCAACAAACCCTTGCTTGCCTACAAAGAGAGCAGCAATTTGGATTTGTTACTATGTTACCTGGAAGAATAACAAACTGTGCAAGGATGGAGGTTGTAGGAGCAAAGAGAAGTTGTCTGTAAAGTTGGTGGATGCCTATTTTCCATTTTGCAGTCCCTTGTCTCCCTCTTGTGGCCTCCTGGAGGCAAATAAATGTGCAAAAAAAAGACAGCCTGGCGGCCGGCTGTTGCAGTGTTGCCCTCTCAGGCAACACTGAGTGACTGACTGAGCCGCACCGTCTTATATAAAGTTCAGACGGAACTTTGCACGTGTCATAGTGGAGCCCTCAGGATTCCAGAGCCAGCTTTCTGACATCATAATGGGGCCTGCCTCAGAGATAGATAAAAGCCTGGGCCCAGGCAGTGTTGGTCAGTGCTGCTCAGCAGGCAGCACTGGACTGGACTGGACTGGATTACAGCTGATACAAGGTGTGAAGGAACAAGGGGTGGCTGTGGGCATGCACTTGCTGCCGCTGCCAGTGTTTATCTGCATGGCAGGAGGGCATTTGGGCGTTGCCAGGAAGGCGTTTTTATGTAGATTCCTCCTCTTTCAGCACTGCATTGTGGTGCAAGCAAAAGAAGCAAATCCTGTGTAGCTTCCTCTCCGGCCTTTATTCACCTCCCTCCCGCTTAGTAGCTGTAAATGTGTGTGAGCCTGCAGGGCCCCATGGAATTGCCTAGGAGTAGGCTGAATCAATCGCTGCAAGGGGTGAACAGCAGTATGGGACAGGCTCGGGCAAGGCAAGGGCCGCTCGGGTTATCGCTTCTCGGCCTTTTGGCTAAGATCAAGTGTAGTATCTGTTCTTATCAGTTTAATATCTGATACGTCCCCTATCTGGGGACCATATATTAAATGGATTTTTAGAACAGGGAGATGGAAATAGAGCTTGCTCTGTCCACTCCACGCATTGACCTGGTATTGCAGTATTTCCAGGACCGGTGCACCCTTCCCTTATGTGTTGACTAAAATCAGATTCCAAAAGTGCTATTTGTGTTTGCTATTGTTTTTGTCTTTCTGATGGGATCTCCCCTTTTAATCCCATTATTTCAACACCTGTTGGACAATGCATTTGTACAGTCATGTGTGATAATGAGCTCATTTATTAAATGCAATTAATTAATACATTGCCACCTCTTGTTGTGTGTGTGTGTGTGTGTGTGTGTGTGTGTGTGTGTGTGTGTGTGTGTGTGTGTGTGTGTGTGTGTGTGTGTGTGTGTGTGTCTTCTGTGTTTCTGTGTTTCCGGCATTTCACATTGGAACAGCTCATTCACCTTCCTTGTCTTCTCTCCGCCCTCCCTTTTAGGTAGGTTAAAGAGCTGCACCTGAGCCAGCCACTGATTGATTGATGCAGCACCACAGTCAAATAGTGGAGTGGAGTAGGGGGAACAGCAAACAGCCATTAAAGCAGCCCGCCCGCCACAATGGACCTACCTGTGTACACTAGATGGATGTGATGGAATGTACTGTCGTCCCTACATTTCCAAGAAGAAGTAAGAATTGCAGTTGCAACAAACCCTTGCTTGCCTACAAAGAGAGCAGCAATTTGGATTTGTTACTATGTTACCTGGAAGAATAACAAACTGTGCAAGGATGGAGGTTGTAGGAGCAAAGAGAAGTTGTCTGTAAAGTTGGTGGATGCCTATTTTCCATTTTGCAGTCCCTTGTCTCCCTCTTGTGGCCTCCTGGAGGCAAATAAATGTGCAAAAAAAAGACAGCCTGGCGGCCGGCTGTTGCAGTGTTGCCCTCTCAGGCAACACTGAGTGACTGACTGAGCCGCACCGTCTTATATAAAGTTCAGACGGAACTTTGCACGTGTCATAGTGGAGCCCTCAGGATTCCAGAGCCAGCTTTCTGACATCATAATGGGGCCTGCCTCAGAGATAGATAAAAGCCTGGGCCCAGGCAGTGTTGGTCAGTGCTGCTCAGCAGGCAGCACTGGACTGGACTGGACTGGATTACAGCTGATACAAGGTGTGAAGGAACAAGGGGTGGCTGTGGGCATGCACTTGCTGCCGCTGCCAGTGTTTATCTGCATGGCAGGAGGGCATTTGGGCGTTGCCAGGAAGGCGTTTTTATGTAGATTCCTCCTCTTTCAGCACTGCATTGTGGTGCAAGCAAAAGAAGCAAATCCTGTGTAGCTTCCTCTCCGGCCTTTATTCACCTCCCTCCCGCTTAGTAGCTGTAAATGTGTGTGAGCCTGCAGGGCCCCATGGAATTGCCTAGGAGTAGGCTGAATCAATCGCTGCAAGGGGTGAACAGCAGTATGGGACAGGCTCGGGCAAGGCAAGGGCCGCTCGGGTTATCGCTTCTCGGCCTTTTGGCTAAGATCAAGTGTAGTATCTGTTCTTATCAGTTTAATATCTGATACGTCCCCTATCTGGGGACCATATATTAAATGGATTTTTAGAACAGGGAGATGGAAATAGAGCTTGCTCTGTCCACTCCACGCATTGACCTGGTATTGCAGTATTTCCAGGACCGGTGCACCCTTCCCTTATGTGTTGACTAAAATCAGATTCCAAAAGTGCTATTTGTGTTTGCTATTGTTTTTGTCTTTCTGATGGGATCTCCCCTTTTAATCCCATTATTTCAACACCTGTTGGACAATGCATTTGTACAGTCATGTGTGATAATGAGCTCATTTATTAAATGCAATTAATTAATACATTGCCACCTCTTGTTGTGTGTGTGTGTGTGTGTGTGTGTGTGTGTGTGTGTGTGTGTGTGTGTGTGTGTGTGTGTGTGTGTGTGTGTGTGTGTCTTCTGTGTTTCTGTGTTTCCGGCATTTCACATTGGAACAGCTCATTCACCTTCCTTGTCTTCTCTCCGCCCTCCCTTTTAGGTAGGTTAAAGAGCTGCACCTGAGCCAGCCACTGATTGATTGATGCAGCACCACAGTCAAATAGTGGAGTGGAGTAGGGGGAACAGCAAACAGCCATTAAAGCAGCCCGCCCGCCACAATGGACCTACCTGTGTACACTAGATGGATGTGATGGAATGTACTGTCGTCCCTACATTTCCAAGAAGAAGTAAGAATTGCAGTTGCAACAAACCCTTGCTTGCCTACAAAGAGAGCAGCAATTTGGATTTGTTACTATGTTACCTGGAAGAATAACAAACTGTGCAAGGATGGAGGTTGTAGGAGCAAAGAGAAGTTGTCTGTAAAGTTGGTGGATGCCTATTTTCCATTTTGCAGTCCCTTGTCTCCCTCTTGTGGCCTCCTGGAGGCAAATAAATGTGCAAAAAAAAGACAGCCTGGCGGCCGGCTGTTGCAGTGTTGCCCTCTCAGGCAACACTGAGTGACTGACTGAGCCGCACCGTCTTATATAAAGTTCAGACGGAACTTTGCACGTGTCATAGTGGAGCCCTCAGGATTCCAGAGCCAGCTTTCTGACATCATAATGGGGCCTGCCTCAGAGATAGATAAAAGCCTGGGCCCAGGCAGTGTTGGTCAGTGCTGCTCAGCAGGCAGCACTGGACTGGACTGGACTGGATTACAGCTGATACAAGGTGTGAAGGAACAAGGGGTGGCTGTGGGCATGCACTTGCTGCCGCTGCCAGTGTTTATCTGCATGGCAGGAGGGCATTTGGGCGTTGCCAGGAAGGCGTTTTTATGTAGATTCCTCCTCTTTCAGCACTGCATTGTGGTGCAAGCAAAAGAAGCAAATCCTGTGTAGCTTCCTCTCCGGCCTTTATTCACCTCCCTCCCGCTTAGTAGCTGTAAATGTGTGTGAGCCTGCAGGGCCCCATGGAATTGCCTAGGAGTAGGCTGAATCAATCGCTGCAAGGGGTGAACAGCAGTATGGGACAGGCTCGGGCAAGGCAAGGGCCGCTCGGGTTATCGCTTCTCGGCCTTTTGGCTAAGATCAAGTGTAGTATCTGTTCTTATCAGTTTAATATCTGATACGTCCCCTATCTGGGGACCATATATTAAATGGATTTTTAGAACAGGGAGATGGAAATAGAGCTTGCTCTGTCCACTCCACGCATTGACCTGGTATTGCAGTATTTCCAGGACCGGTGCACCCTTCCCTTATGTGTTGACTAAAATCAGATTCCAAAAGTGCTATTTGTGTTTGCTATTGTTTTTGTCTTTCTGATGGGATCTCCCCTTTTAATCCCATTATTTCAACACCTGTTGGACAATGCATTTGTACAGTCATGTGTGATAATGAGCTCATTTATTAAATGCAATTAATTAATACATTGCCACCTCTTGTTGTGTGTGTGTGTGTGTGTGTGTGTGTGTGTGTGTGTGTGTGTGTGTGTGTGTGTGTGTGTGTGTGTGTGTGTGTCTTCTGTGTTTCTGTGTTTCCGGCATTTCACATTGGAACAGCTCATTCACCTTCCTTGTCTTCTCTCCGCCCTCCCTTTTAGGTAGGTTAAAGAGCTGCACCTGAGCCAGCCACTGATTGATTGATGCAGCACCACAGTCAAATAGTGGAGTGGAGTAGGGGGAACAGCAAACAGCCATTAAAGCAGCCCGCCCGCCACAATGGACCTACCTGTGTACACTAGATGGATGTGATGGAATGTACTGTCGTCCCTACATTTCCAAGAAGAAGTAAGAATTGCAGTTGCAACAAACCCTTGCTTGCCTACAAAGAGAGCAGCAATTTGGATTTGTTACTATGTTACCTGGAAGAATAACAAACTGTGCAAGGATGGAGGTTGTAGGAGCAAAGAGAAGTTGTCTGTAAAGTTGGTGGATGCCTATTTTCCATTTTGCAGTCCCTTGTCTCCCTCTTGTGGCCTCCTGGAGGCAAATAAATGTGCAAAAAAAAGACAGCCTGGCGGCCGGCTGTTGCAGTGTTGCCCTCTCAGGCAACACTGAGTGACTGACTGAGCCGCACCGTCTTATATAAAGTTCAGACGGAACTTTGCACGTGTCATAGTGGAGCCCTCAGGATTCCAGAGCCAGCTTTCTGACATCATAATGGGGCCTGCCTCAGAGATAGATAAAAGCCTGGGCCCAGGCAGTGTTGGTCAGTGCTGCTCAGCAGGCAGCACTGGACTGGACTGGACTGGATTACAGCTGATACAAGGTGTGAAGGAACAAGGGGTGGCTGTGGGCATGCACTTGCTGCCGCTGCCAGTGTTTATCTGCATGGCAGGAGGGCATTTGGGCGTTGCCAGGAAGGCGTTTTTATGTAGATTCCTCCTCTTTCAGCACTGCATTGTGGTGCAAGCAAAAGAAGCAAATCCTGTGTAGCTTCCTCTCCGGCCTTTATTCACCTCCCTCCCGCTTAGTAGCTGTAAATGTGTGTGAGCCTGCAGGGCCCCATGGAATTGCCTAGGAGTAGGCTGAATCAATCGCTGCAAGGGGTGAACAGCAGTATGGGACAGGCTCGGGCAAGGCAAGGGCCGCTCGGGTTATCGCTTCTCGGCCTTTTGGCTAAGATCAAGTGTAGTATCTGTTCTTATCAGTTTAATATCTGATACGTCCCCTATCTGGGGACCATATATTAAATGGATTTTTAGAACAGGGAGATGGAAATAGAGCTTGCTCTGTCCACTCCACGCATTGACCTGGTATTGCAGTATTTCCAGGACCGGTGCACCCTTCCCTTATGTGTTGACTAAAATCAGATTCCAAAAGTGCTATTTGTGTTTGCTATTGTTTTTGTCTTTCTGATGGGATCTCCCCTTTTAATCCCATTATTTCAACACCTGTTGGACAATGCATTTGTACAGTCATGTGTGATAATGAGCTCATTTATTAAATGCAATTAATTAATACATTGCCACCTCTTGTTGTGTGTGTGTGTGTGTGTGTGTGTGTGTGTGTGTGTCTTCTGTGTTTCTGTGTTTCCGGCATTTCACATTGGAACAGCTCATTCACCTTCCTTGTCTTCTCTCCGCCCTCCCTTTTAGGTAGGTTAAAGAGCTGCACCTGAGCCAGCCACTGATTGATTGATGCAGCACCACAGTCAAATAGTGGAGTGGAGTAGGGGGAACAGCAAACAGCCATTAAAGCAGCCCGCCCGCCACAATGGACCTACCTGTGTACACTAGATGGATGTGATGGAATGTACTGTCGTCCCTACATTTCCAAGAAGAAGTAAGAATTGCAGTTGCAACAAACCCTTGCTTGCCTACAAAGAGAGCAGCAATTTGGATTTGTTACTATGTTACCTGGAAGAATAACAAACTGTGCAAGGATGGAGGTTGTAGGAGCAAAGAGAAGTTGTCTGTAAAGTTGGTGGATGCCTATTTTCCATTTTGCAGTCCCTTGTCTCCCTCTTGTGGCCTCCTGGAGGCAAATAAATGTGCAAAAAAAAGACAGCCTGGCGGCCGGCTGTTGCAGTGTTGCCCTCTCAGGCAACACTGAGTGACTGACTGAGCCGCACCGTCTTATATAAAGTTCAGACGGAACTTTGCACGTGTCATAGTGGAGCCCTCAGGATTCCAGAGCCAGCTTTCTGACATCATAATGGGGCCTGCCTCAGAGATAGATAAAAGCCTGGGCCCAGGCAGTGTTGGTCAGTGCTGCTCAGCAGGCAGCACTGGACTGGACTGGACTGGATTACAGCTGATACAAGGTGTGAAGGAACAAGGGGTGGCTGTGGGCATGCACTTGCTGCCGCTGCCAGTGTTTATCTGCATGGCAGGAGGGCATTTGGGCGTTGCCAGGAAGGCGTTTTTATGTAGATTCCTCCTCTTTCAGCACTGCATTGTGGTGCAAGCAAAAGAAGCAAATCCTGTGTAGCTTCCTCTCCGGCCTTTATTCACCTCCCTCCCGCTTAGTAGCTGTAAATGTGTGTGAGCCTGCAGGGCCCCATGGAATTGCCTAGGAGTAGGCTGAATCAATCGCTGCAAGGGGTGAACAGCAGTATGGGACAGGCTCGGGCAAGGCAAGGGCCGCTCGGGTTATCGCTTCTCGGCCTTTTGGCTAAGATCAAGTGTAGTATCTGTTCTTATCAGTTTAATATCTGATACGTCCCCTATCTGGGGACCATATATTAAATGGATTTTTAGAACAGGGAGATGGAAATAGAGCTTGCTCTGTCCACTCCACGCATTGACCTGGTATTGCAGTATTTCCAGGACCGGTGCACCCTTCCCTTATGTGTTGACTAAAATCAGATTCCAAAAGTGCTATTTGTGTTTGCTATTGTTTTTGTCTTTCTGATGGGATCTCCCCTTTTAATCCCATTATTTCAACACCTGTTGGACAATGCATTTGTACAGTCATGTGTGATAATGAGCTCATTTATTAAATGCAATTAATTAATACATTGCCACCTCTTGTTGTGTGTGTGTGTGTGTGTGTGTGTGTGTGTGTGTGTGTGTGTGTGTGTGTGTGTGTGTGTGTGTGTGTGTGTGTGTCTTCTGTGTTTCTGTGTTTCCGGCATTTCACATTGGAACAGCTCATTCACCTTCCTTGTCTTCTCTCCGCCCTCCCTTTTAGGTAGGTTAAAGAGCTGCACCTGAGCCAGCCACTGATTGATTGATGCAGCACCACAGTCAAATAGTGGAGTGGAGTAGGGGGAACAGCAAACAGCCATTAAAGCAGCCCGCCCGCCACAATGGACCTACCTGTGTACACTAGATGGATGTGATGGAATGTACTGTCGTCCCTACATTTCCAAGAAGAAGTAAGAATTGCAGTTGCAACAAACCCTTGCTTGCCTACAAAGAGAGCAGCAATTTGGATTTGTTACTATGTTACCTGGAAGAATAACAAACTGTGCAAGGATGGAGGTTGTAGGAGCAAAGAGAAGTTGTCTGTAAAGTTGGTGGATGCCTATTTTCCATTTTGCAGTCCCTTGTCTCCCTCTTGTGGCCTCCTGGAGGCAAATAAATGTGCAAAAAAAAGACAGCCTGGCGGCCGGCTGTTGCAGTGTTGCCCTCTCAGGCAACACTGAGTGACTGACTGAGCCGCACCGTCTTATATAAAGTTCAGACGGAACTTTGCACGTGTCATAGTGGAGCCCTCAGGATTCCAGAGCCAGCTTTCTGACATCATAATGGGGCCTGCCTCAGAGATAGATAAAAGCCTGGGCCCAGGCAGTGTTGGTCAGTGCTGCTCAGCAGGCAGCACTGGACTGGACTGGACTGGATTACAGCTGATACAAGGTGTGAAGGAACAAGGGGTGGCTGTGGGCATGCACTTGCTGCCGCTGCCAGTGTTTATCTGCATGGCAGGAGGGCATTTGGGCGTTGCCAGGAAGGCGTTTTTATGTAGATTCCTCCTCTTTCAGCACTGCATTGTGGTGCAAGCAAAAGAAGCAAATCCTGTGTAGCTTCCTCTCCGGCCTTTATTCACCTCCCTCCCGCTTAGTAGCTGTAAATGTGTGTGAGCCTGCAGGGCCCCATGGAATTGCCTAGGAGTAGGCTGAATCAATCGCTGCAAGGGGTGAACAGCAGTATGGGACAGGCTCGGGCAAGGCAAGGGCCGCTCGGGTTATCGCTTCTCGGCCTTTTGGCTAAGATCAAGTGTAGTATCTGTTCTTATCAGTTTAATATCTGATACGTCCCCTATCTGGGGACCATATATTAAATGGATTTTTAGAACAGGGAGATGGAAATAGAGCTTGCTCTGTCCACTCCACGCATTGACCTGGTATTGCAGTATTTCCAGGACCGGTGCACCCTTCCCTTATGTGTTGACTAAAATCAGATTCCAAAAGTGCTATTTGTGTTTGCTATTGTTTTTGTCTTTCTGATGGGATCTCCCCTTTTAATCCCATTATTTCAACACCTGTTGGACAATGCATTTGTACAGTCATGTGTGATAATGAGCTCATTTATTAAATGCAATTAATTAATACATTGCCACCTCTTGTTGTGTGTGTGTGTGTGTGTGTGTGTGTGTGTGTGTGTGTGTGTGTGTGTGTGTGTGTGTGTGTGTGTGTGTGTGTGTCTTCTGTGTTTCTGTGTTTCCGGCATTTCACATTGGAACAGCTCATTCACCTTCCTTGTCTTCTCTCCGCCCTCCCTTTTAGGTAGGTTAAAGAGCTGCACCTGAGCCAGCCACTGATTGATTGATGCAGCACCACAGTCAAATAGTGGAGTGGAGTAGGGGGAACAGCAAACAGCCATTAAAGCAGCCCGCCCGCCACAATGGACCTACCTGTGTACACTAGATGGATGTGATGGAATGTACTGTCGTCCCTACATTTCCAAGAAGAAGTAAGAATTGCAGTTGCAACAAACCCTTGCTTGCCTACAAAGAGAGCAGCAATTTGGATTTGTTACTATGTTACCTGGAAGAATAACAAACTGTGCAAGGATGGAGGTTGTAGGAGCAAAGAGAAGTTGTCTGTAAAGTTGGTGGATGCCTATTTTCCATTTTGCAGTCCCTTGTCTCCCTCTTGTGGCCTCCTGGAGGCAAATAAATGTGCAAAAAAAAGACAGCCTGGCGGCCGGCTGTTGCAGTGTTGCCCTCTCAGGCAACACTGAGTGACTGACTGAGCCGCACCGTCTTATATAAAGTTCAGACGGAACTTTGCACGTGTCATAGTGGAGCCCTCAGGATTCCAGAGCCAGCTTTCTGACATCATAATGGGGCCTGCCTCAGAGATAGATAAAAGCCTGGGCCCAGGCAGTGTTGGTCAGTGCTGCTCAGCAGGCAGCACTGGACTGGACTGGACTGGATTACAGCTGATACAAGGTGTGAAGGAACAAGGGGTGGCTGTGGGCATGCACTTGCTGCCGCTGCCAGTGTTTATCTGCATGGCAGGAGGGCATTTGGGCGTTGCCAGGAAGGCGTTTTTATGTAGATTCCTCCTCTTTCAGCACTGCATTGTGGTGCAAGCAAAAGAAGCAAATCCTGTGTAGCTTCCTCTCCGGCCTTTATTCACCTCCCTCCCGCTTAGTAGCTGTAAATGTGTGTGAGCCTGCAGGGCCCCATGGAATTGCCTAGGAGTAGGCTGAATCAATCGCTGCAAGGGGTGAACAGCAGTATGGGACAGGCTCGGGCAAGGCAAGGGCCGCTCGGGTTATCGCTTCTCGGCCTTTTGGCTAAGATCAGAGTTTATTGCTCTGGTCTTGGTCAGGGGGTGCGGGTTTTCCCTTGGGAGGAACCAGAGTGGTGATCGTTCTGTGATCGTGGATCGGCAGGTATAGTCAGCATGGATGCAGCAAGGACAACACCAGTGGAGAGAACCATTCGAATTAAGGTAGACCCAAGTGATTCTGGTAAGAACACCATTGAATTTGTTGGAAGGAAGCTGGTGGTCGACATGGCAGGTATCCCTCTTTATAAATTATTCTGTGTGCAAGAAAACAGAAAGCAAGGATTGTATGATGTGTCCTTTCAAGAAGAAAATGACTGTTTAAATTTCTATGAAGCCTTAAAAGTGAATGCTAACTGTGAGGTTTTGAAAAATGTCTCTTTTGTGCCTCTATTTGCTATGGGAGAGAGGGTACTATTTGTACATGTCTTCAACCCATTTACCCAGCTGGACTTAATCAAGAACTTTTTGAGTTTATATTGCACCAGTGTGAAAGGGGGAACCAAAATGACCAGCTCATTGAAAGTGTTCAATGGAACTTATAAATTTTTCGTCCAGTTTAAGCTGGACCCGGATTGTATTGGTGGAGTTAAGAGCCCTCCATTGTCCTTTTCCATTGCTGGCTATAGAGGATATTTGTATTATCAAAATATGCCAAAATTTTGCCGGTTCTGTCACCAGTTTGGTCACACTAAGGAGTGCTGCCCTGGGGTGAAGGTGTGCAGGAATTGTAAGATGGCTGGACATGAGGCAGGTGCATGTACGGAACCCCGATCGTGTGATTTGTGTGGTGAAGTGGGGCACCTGTATAGAGATTGCCCAGTGGGCAAGAAGAGAAAGGAGAAAGAGGAAAAGGAAAGAGAGGCACAGAGACAGAAGAATATCCAGAAGCAAGAGGAAGCCAATGAGAGGTTAAGGATAGAAAGGGAGGTGGAGGAGCAAAGGCAGAAAGAAATCCTTGATGCAATATTGGCTGAGGCTGAGCGAGATAGCACGCAGGTGCAGGCAATTGAGGAAACTTTCATTGAGGACATGCCAAGCCCTGTGGTAGAAGAATCTCAGAGGATATCAGAATGGTCTTCCTCTGGAGTGTTGAGTCCAGTGAGAGAAGTGGAGATGTCTTTTCGCCCACAGAGAGTGGGGAACTTTCCAAAAAAACAGAGAATTGAAGTGGTGGAGACGCAAAGTGTGGAGACGGCGAACGCCTTTCAGGCATTGTTTGAGCCGAACATGGAGTATGAGACTAGTGAAGAAAACTCTCCCGGGCCTTTAACCCGGAAAGTTTGAGGGTTCTGCTTTGTGTTTTTTCACCTTTTTCTGCCTAGGGCAGTTATAAAATGTCGTTTAAAATTTTGTCTTCCAATGTCCGGGTGTTTAAAAACCGGGCCAGGAGAGCAGCCATTTTGGAGGAATTGTCTTTCAGTGGAGCAGATTTAATTTGTGTGCAGGAATGTGGGATAGAGTATATAGTTAAGCAGGAGGAGTGGGGTTTTGGTGCAGCAATATGGTCATGTTCTAGTCACAATAGAAATGATGGTGTGGGGGTTTTGGTTAGGAGTAGCAGGGTGGAGGTTTGTAGCTACACAGTGATTGAGGAGGGGCGGTGCCTGTTAGTGGTTATAAAAGTATGTGGTGTGAATGTGCGTGTAATTAATGTGTATGCGTCTGCAAAAAAGGAAGAGAGAGTGGAGTTGTTTGAGAGAATTAAACTGTTTTTGCCAGGTAGGGAACATATTGTGTGGGTGGGGGATTTTAACTGTGATACTAGAGGGGATTTGGATGTGTCTGGGAATGTGCTAAAGTCTGTACTCACTGATTTTGGATTGAGGGATGTAGTGCACCTGTGTGGTGTTAACCCTATAGTAGATACTTATTATGCGGATAGTGGGAGACACAGTAGTAGAATTGATATGATTTTTGTTTCTAAGGGGGTGATGGGTAAGGGATATATGCAAATGAAGGTAGGATATTCTGATCACGAGTGCATTAAGTGTGAGTTGGTCTGGGATGAGGATTGTGGGAGTGGGAGGGGTTTATGGAAATTGAATGTGAGTTTGTTGGATGATGAGAGTGTTTGTGGAAAATATGTGGATACATATAGGTTTTGGTGTGAGAAAAAAGGTGATTTTGTGGATATAATAACATGGTGGGATTGGGTTAAAGAAAGAACACGTGTGTTTTTTAGAAAGGTTGGTTATAGGAAAGCTGTGGAGAGAAGGAAGAGGTATGAATGTTATAATATAAGGTTGAATTTTCTCCAGAAGGTTAAAAAGAGAGGTTGGAGTGTGGATGAGGAGATTGATTGTGTGAAAAATGAGATGAGGGAATGGTTGTTAGAAAAAGGTAGAAAGATTATGTATCAGTCAAAATTAGATAAATTGGAAAAGGGGGAAAAATGTTCTAGGTATTTTTTCAAAAAAGTAGTGGGGAAAAAGGAGGATTTGGTGAGAGTGTATGATAAAAATGGAAGGGTGGTGAAAGGAAAAGCAGTGTTTCCTGTGGTTGAAAGTTTTTATAAAGAATTGTATGCAGTGAAAGAGATTGATAGGGACTTGGAGGCTGAAGTGGTGAGTATGATTGAAAATAGGGTGGAAGTAATTGAATATGCAAATTTGATGAGAAACATTGAGGAGGATGAAGTAAAGAGAGTGTTGGATAGTATGGCTGTGAATAAGACTCCAGGGGATGATGGGTTACCGATGGAATTTTACATAAAAATGTGGGACGTGATTAAGGATGATGTGGTGCAAGTTTATAAATTTATGTGGGAGAATGGTAGGATGGTTGAAAGTATGAAAAGTGGGGTGGTGGTTTTGATTTATAAGAAAGGGGATGTGAATGATGTTAAAAATTGGAGGCCGATTACTTTGTTGAATGTGGACTATAAGGTGTTTGCTAAGCTGATTGCAAATAGGATGAGAGATGTGATTGGTCAGGTGGTTGGGGAGGAGCAAGTGTGTGGAGTGCCGGGGAGGAGGATTAGTGAGAATTTGTGTTTGCTGAGAGATGTGATATGGGATAGCATGGAGAGGAAACAAGTATTGAATGTTCTGTCAATTGATTTTGAAAAGGCTTTTGATCGTTTGGCGCATGATTTTTTATTTAGAGTTTTGGTAAGAATGGGTTTTCCTAGTGACTTTGTGAATGTTGTAAGAGTGTTGTATAAGAATGTGTATAGTAAGATTCTCATTAATGGATGGGTTGGTGGTGAGATAAGTGTGGGTTCCGGTGTGAGGCAGGGGTGTCCCCTGTCTCCGATTGCCTTTATTTGTGCGATTGAGCCTTTATTACAGATGTTTCGGAAGGATAAATGTATGAGAGGTGTGAAGATTCCTGGTTGTGGTGGGAAAGAAGTAAAAGTATTAGCATACATGGATGATGTGTGTGTGATTTGTGAATCCGATGCTGCGGTAAGGCGTGCAAAATTGTTAGTTGCTTTGTTCTGTGGGGCATCTGCATTTAGAGTAAATTGGGATAAGAGTGAATGTAAGAGGTTTGGGAACATTGGGAGGAGAGAAGATTTAGGTGTAAAATGTGTGGAAGGAGCGATTCAGATTTTGGGGGTGAAATTTGATGAAAAATTGGATGGGAATGAAAGTTGGGAGGATGTTGGTAAAAAGATTATTAAGAAAATGAATTTCTGGCGTTTGAGAGAATTGTCTTTTGCTGGGAAGATTCTTGTGATTAAAAGTGTGATTTTACCAATTTTGTTGTATGTTGCTTTTGTCTTTCCGCCAGGGTATATGATGCTGAGAAGATTGAATAGAGTGCTGATGGTATTTTTTTGGGGTTCTAAGATGGAGAGAGTGAAGAGAGAGACTGTGAGGAAAAGTGTAAAGAATGGGGGAATGGGGTTTCCTAATATTGAGGTATATTTGGGAGTGAATAGTGTGTTTGCAGTAAGAAGGATGATGGGAGGTGATTGGAAATTTGCATGTATGGTAAGATATCTGAGTGGGAGTGTGTTATGCAGATTAGGATGGATAGGGAGAGATTTAAGAGTGCCGTATGCACTTATATGTCCAAAGTGGTATCTGTATGTGGAAAAGTTTTTGAAAAGCTATGAGTTGTTGGGGAAGGGTGATGTGTTGAGAAATAAAAAAGAGATGTTGAGATGTATTGAAGGAAAAGAAGTGCAGTGTCCTATAAATATGGTGAGAAGGGCGAATGTAGGGAGAGTATGGAAGAGTTTGGAAACGGATGGGATAACAAATAGACAGAAAGAGATTGTATGGCAAAGTATGCATGGAGCGTTGCCTGTGAGAGAGTTTCAAAGAAATCGTGGGATTGGGAGGAGCGAAGCATGTCCTAGAGTGGGGTGTGGAGGGTGTGAAAATATTTTACATTTATTCTGGAATTGTGATGTGGCTCAGGAAGTGTGGAAGGGTGTGAGTCCTTTGTGTAAAGAGGTGGTTGGGGTTAAAAAACTGTCGTTTGAGGTAATAATGTTTGGGTTGGGAATGTTAGATAGGAAAAAACAGAGGGTGTGGTGTATTATGTTAGCAATCATTAAAGAAGTTTTGTGGGATGTAAGGAATTTGTATGTCTTTAGAAGAAAGGAAGTGACGGTAGAAGGGTGTTTGAGGATGATTTTGGATAGAATGTATGTGGTATATTTGTCGGACAAGAAAAGGTTTGGGGAAGCAGATGCAGAGGGTATTTGGAAATTTTTGAAGTGGAGGTATGTAGTTAAAGTATAAATGGTGGGTGGAGTGAAGGGTTTAGACTAAGGTGATGGGATTGTATGCCTTTTTGTTTAATTGTAAATGTAAATAAATATGTTTAAAAAAGGAAAATAATTGACCCGATGATGAGCTTAAAGAAACGCACTAAATACAGAGTGTACGTTTGGTGAAAGTGTTTGAGGTGCAAAAAATATAATGAATTTATATTTTTACCTCTGAGGGTTAAAAAAAAAAAAAAAAAAAAAAAAAAAAAAAAAAAAAAAAAAAAAAAAAAAATCTGTTCTTATCAGTTTAATATCTGATACGTCCCCTATCTGGGGACCATATATTAAATGGATTTTTAGAACAGGGAGATGGAAATAGAGCTTGCTCTGTCCACTCCACGCATTGACCTGGTATTGCAGTATTTCCAGGACCGGTGCACCCTTCCCTTATGTGTTGACTAAAATCAGATTCCAAAAGTGCTATTTGTGTTTGCTATTGTTTTTGTCTTTCTGATGGGATCTCCCCTTTTAATCCCATTATTTCAACACCTGTTGGACAATGCATTTGTACAGTCATGTGTGATAATGAGCTCATTTATTAAATGCAATTAATTAATACATTGCCACCTCTTGTTGTGTGTGTGTGTGTGTGTGTGTGTGTGTGTGTGTGTCTTCTGTGTTTCTGTGTTTCCGGCATTTCACATTGGAACAGCTCATTCACCTTCCTTGTCTTCTCTCCGCCCTCCCTTTTAGGTAGGTTAAAGAGCTGCACCTGAGCCAGCCACTGATTGATTGATGCAGCACCACAGTCAAATAGTGGAGTGGAGTAGGGGGAACAGCAAACAGCCATTAAAGCAGCCCGCCCGCCACAATGGACCTACCTGTGTACACTAGATGGATGTGATGGAATGTACTGTCGTCCCTACATTTCCAAGAAGAAGTAAGAATTGCAGTTGCAACAAACCCTTGCTTGCCTACAAAGAGAGCAGCAATTTGGATTTGTTACTATGTTACCTGGAAGAATAACAAACTGTGCAAGGATGGAGGTTGTAGGAGCAAAGAGAAGTTGTCTGTAAAGTTGGTGGATGCCTATTTTCCATTTTGCAGTCCCTTGTCTCCCTCTTGTGGCCTCCTGGAGGCAAATAAATGTGCAAAAAAAAGACAGCCTGGCGGCCGGCTGTTGCAGTGTTGCCCTCTCAGGCAACACTGAGTGACTGACTGAGCCGCACCGTCTTATATAAAGTTCAGACGGAACTTTGCACGTGTCATAGTGGAGCCCTCAGGATTCCAGAGCCAGCTTTCTGACATCATAATGGGGCCTGCCTCAGAGATAGATAAAAGCCTGGGCCCAGGCAGTGTTGGTCAGTGCTGCTCAGCAGGCAGCACTGGACTGGACTGGACTGGATTACAGCTGATACAAGGTGTGAAGGAACAAGGGGTGGCTGTGGGCATGCACTTGCTGCCGCTGCCAGTGTTTATCTGCATGGCAGGAGGGCATTTGGGCGTTGCCAGGAAGGCGTTTTTATGTAGATTCCTCCTCTTTCAGCACTGCATTGTGGTGCAAGCAAAAGAAGCAAATCCTGTGTAGCTTCCTCTCCGGCCTTTATTCACCTCCCTCCCGCTTAGTAGCTGTAAATGTGTGTGAGCCTGCAGGGCCCCATGGAATTGCCTAGGAGTAGGCTGAATCAATCGCTGCAAGGGGTGAACAGCAGTATGGGACAGGCTCGGGCAAGGCAAGGGCCGCTCGGGTTATCGCTTCTCGGCCTTTTGGCTAAGATCAAGTGTAGTATCTGTTCTTATCAGTTTAATATCTGATACGTCCCCTATCTGGGGACCATATATTAAATGGATTTTTAGAACAGGGAGATGGAAATAGAGCTTGCTCTGTCCACTCCACGCATTGACCTGGTATTGCAGTATTTCCAGGACCGGTGCACCCTTCCCTTATGTGTTGACTAAAATCAGATTCCAAAAGTGCTATTTGTGTTTGCTATTGTTTTTGTCTTTCTGATGGGATCTCCCCTTTTAATCCCATTATTTCAACACCTGTTGGACAATGCATTTGTACAGTCATGTGTGATAATGAGCTCATTTATTAAATGCAATTAATTAATACATTGCCACCTCTTGTTGTGTGTGTGTGTGTGTGTGTGTGTGTGTGTGTGTGTGTGTGTGTGTGTGTGTGTGTGTGTGTGTGTGTGTGTGTCTTCTGTGTTTCTGTGTTTCCGGCATTTCACATTGGAACAGCTCATTCACCTTCCTTGTCTTCTCTCCGCCCTCCCTTTTAGGTAGGTTAAAGAGCTGCACCTGAGCCAGCCACTGATTGATTGATGCAGCACCACAGTCAAATAGTGGAGTGGAGTAGGGGGAACAGCAAACAGCCATTAAAGCAGCCCGCCCGCCACAATGGACCTACCTGTGTACACTAGATGGATGTGATGGAATGTACTGTCGTCCCTACATTTCCAAGAAGAAGTAAGAATTGCAGTTGCAACAAACCCTTGCTTGCCTACAAAGAGAGCAGCAATTTGGATTTGTTACTATGTTACCTGGAAGAATAACAAACTGTGCAAGGATGGAGGTTGTAGGAGCAAAGAGAAGTTGTCTGTAAAGTTGGTGGATGCCTATTTTCCATTTTGCAGTCCCTTGTCTCCCTCTTGTGGCCTCCTGGAGGCAAATAAATGTGCAAAAAAAAGACAGCCTGGCGGCCGGCTGTTGCAGTGTTGCCCTCTCAGGCAACACTGAGTGACTGACTGAGCCGCACCGTCTTATATAAAGTTCAGACGGAACTTTGCACGTGTCATAGTGGAGCCCTCAGGATTCCAGAGCCAGCTTTCTGACATCATAATGGGGCCTGCCTCAGAGATAGATAAAAGCCTGGGCCCAGGCAGTGTTGGTCAGTGCTGCTCAGCAGGCAGCACTGGACTGGACTGGACTGGATTACAGCTGATACAAGGTGTGAAGGAACAAGGGGTGGCTGTGGGCATGCACTTGCTGCCGCTGCCAGTGTTTATCTGCATGGCAGGAGGGCATTTGGGCGTTGCCAGGAAGGCGTTTTTATGTAGATTCCTCCTCTTTCAGCACTGCATTGTGGTGCAAGCAAAAGAAGCAAATCCTGTGTAGCTTCCTCTCCGGCCTTTATTCACCTCCCTCCCGCTTAGTAGCTGTAAATGTGTGTGAGCCTGCAGGGCCCCATGGAATTGCCTAGGAGTAGGCTGAATCAATCGCTGCAAGGGGTGAACAGCAGTATGGGACAGGCTCGGGCAAGGCAAGGGCCGCTCGGGTTATCGCTTCTCGGCCTTTTGGCTAAGATCAAGTGTAGTACCTGCTCAAGCTGAGGTTAGTAATCATCCCTGCCGGTGGTACGTGGGCCATCGTAGGGGGATGACAGAACGCCGAGGTGAGGGCAGGGAACCACAACGGTCATCGCTCTGGTGTACGCATTTGGTTTAAAGGTACCATTTGTAGGTGACCAGGCGACCGCCGGATCGAGGTCATTAGGCCGGGTAGTTTGGAAGCCCGAGTTGCTATGTGCCCCAGGGCTGGTGACCCTGGGGTGCCCTAACTCACTGGGGGTGGGATCCCACTGAGTGAAGGCACACTTGCACGCACTCTCTTTCACGCTATATGAGCACACACCTTTATTCTCCCGGCCTTCTGGCTGGGAGATGAGGAATTTTTTTATACCTGGCGGATGTCCAGGCTGTATCACAGCGCACATCCACTTATTTAATTTTGTTTTTCACTGTGTGTTTGTCACGTTTGTCACAAGGATTTTGGGATGCGGTGCCCTTTTGGGACCCTCCTGAGGTCTAGGGGGAAAATGTGTGGCCTTCTGGTTCCTTTTTCCCCTGCAACCCGGCCTCCCTTCTTCGGAGGGGAGGTGCAACTAGGATGCAGGCTCCTAGGTGGACACTGGGGTGGCAGCCCAGGTAGAAGCCTAGGAGTGTGTTTGGGTCTCCCTAAGCTTCGGCGAGGGGGGACCATCGATCCTTGATCCTCTAGGCCTATGGTTTGGAGGGTCAGGGAATGGTTATGCGGGGCCTCTCTCTTTTAAGAGAAGGGCTGCGATAGACCGCATCCTTGTGCACTTTTTGTGTGGCACCTCTGCACTTTTTATGCACTTGGGTGATAGAAAGCACGACTCGGGCTTTTAAAAAAAAAAAAAAAAAAATCTGTTCTTATCAGTTTAATATCTGATACGTCCCCTATCTGGGGACCATATATTAAATGGATTTTTAGAACAGGGAGATGGAAATAGAGCTTGCTCTGTCCACTCCACGCATTGACCTGGTATTGCAGTATTTCCAGGACCGGTGCACCCTTCCCTTATGTGTTGACTAAAATCAGATTCCAAAAGTGCTATTTGTGTTTGCTATTGTTTTTGTCTTTCTGATGGGATCTCCCCTTTTAATCCCATTATTTCAACACCTGTTGGACAATGCATTTGTACAGTCATGTGTGATAATGAGCTCATTTATTAAATGCAATTAATTAATACATTGCCACCTCTTGTTGTGTGTGTGTGTGTGTGTGTGTGTGTGTGTGTGTGTGTGTGTGTGTGTGTGTGTGTGTGTGTGTGTGTGTGTGTCTTCTGTGTTTCTGTGTTTCCGGCATTTCACATTGGAACAGCTCATTCACCTTCCTTGTCTTCTCTCCGCCCTCCCTTTTAGGTAGGTTAAAGAGCTGCACCTGAGCCAGCCACTGATTGATTGATGCAGCACCACAGTCAAATAGTGGAGTGGAGTAGGGGGAACAGCAAACAGCCATTAAAGCAGCCCGCCCGCCACAATGGACCTACCTGTGTACACTAGATGGATGTGATGGAATGTACTGTCGTCCCTACATTTCCAAGAAGAAGTAAGAATTGCAGTTGCAACAAACCCTTGCTTGCCTACAAAGAGAGCAGCAATTTGGATTTGTTACTATGTTACCTGGAAGAATAACAAACTGTGCAAGGATGGAGGTTGTAGGAGCAAAGAGAAGTTGTCTGTAAAGTTGGTGGATGCCTATTTTCCATTTTGCAGTCCCTTGTCTCCCTCTTGTGGCCTCCTGGAGGCAAATAAATGTGCAAAAAAAAGACAGCCTGGCGGCCGGCTGTTGCAGTGTTGCCCTCTCAGGCAACACTGAGTGACTGACTGAGCCGCACCGTCTTATATAAAGTTCAGACGGAACTTTGCACGTGTCATAGTGGAGCCCTCAGGATTCCAGAGCCAGCTTTCTGACATCATAATGGGGCCTGCCTCAGAGATAGATAAAAGCCTGGGCCCAGGCAGTGTTGGTCAGTGCTGCTCAGCAGGCAGCACTGGACTGGACTGGACTGGATTACAGCTGATACAAGGTGTGAAGGAACAAGGGGTGGCTGTGGGCATGCACTTGCTGCCGCTGCCAGTGTTTATCTGCATGGCAGGAGGGCATTTGGGCGTTGCCAGGAAGGCGTTTTTATGTAGATTCCTCCTCTTTCAGCACTGCATTGTGGTGCAAGCAAAAGAAGCAAATCCTGTGTAGCTTCCTCTCCGGCCTTTATTCACCTCCCTCCCGCTTAGTAGCTGTAAATGTGTGTGAGCCTGCAGGGCCCCATGGAATTGCCTAGGAGTAGGCTGAATCAATCGCTGCAAGGGGTGAACAGCAGTATGGGACAGGCTCGGGCAAGGCAAGGGCCGCTCGGGTTATCGCTTCTCGGCCTTTTGGCTAAGATCAAGTGTAGTATCTGTTCTTATCAGTTTAATATCTGATACGTCCCCTATCTGGGGACCATATATTAAATGGATTTTTAGAACAGGGAGATGGAAATAGAGCTTGCTCTGTCCACTCCACGCATTGACCTGGTATTGCAGTATTTCCAGGACCGGTGCACCCTTCCCTTATGTGTTGACTAAAATCAGATTCCAAAAGTGCTATTTGTGTTTGCTATTGTTTTTGTCTTTCTGATGGGATCTCCCCTTTTAATCCCATTATTTCAACACCTGTTGGACAATGCATTTGTACAGTCATGTGTGATAATGAGCTCATTTATTAAATGCAATTAATTAATACATTGCCACCTCTTGTTGTGTGTGTGTGTGTGTGTGTGTGTGTGTGTGTGTGTGTGTGTGTGTGTGTGTGTGTGTGTGTGTGTGTGTGTGTCTTCTGTGTTTCTGTGTTTCCGGCATTTCACATTGGAACAGCTCATTCACCTTCCTTGTCTTCTCTCCGCCCTCCCTTTTAGGTAGGTTAAAGAGCTGCACCTGAGCCAGCCACTGATTGATTGATGCAGCACCACAGTCAAATAGTGGAGTGGAGTAGGGGGAACAGCAAACAGCCATTAAAGCAGCCCGCCCGCCACAATGGACCTACCTGTGTACACTAGATGGATGTGATGGAATGTACTGTCGTCCCTACATTTCCAAGAAGAAGTAAGAATTGCAGTTGCAACAAACCCTTGCTTGCCTACAAAGAGAGCAGCAATTTGGATTTGTTACTATGTTACCTGGAAGAATAACAAACTGTGCAAGGATGGAGGTTGTAGGAGCAAAGAGAAGTTGTCTGTAAAGTTGGTGGATGCCTATTTTCCATTTTGCAGTCCCTTGTCTCCCTCTTGTGGCCTCCTGGAGGCAAATAAATGTGCAAAAAAAAGACAGCCTGGCGGCCGGCTGTTGCAGTGTTGCCCTCTCAGGCAACACTGAGTGACTGACTGAGCCGCACCGTCTTATATAAAGTTCAGACGGAACTTTGCACGTGTCATAGTGGAGCCCTCAGGATTCCAGAGCCAGCTTTCTGACATCATAATGGGGCCTGCCTCAGAGATAGATAAAAGCCTGGGCCCAGGCAGTGTTGGTCAGTGCTGCTCAGCAGGCAGCACTGGACTGGACTGGACTGGATTACAGCTGATACAAGGTGTGAAGGAACAAGGGGTGGCTGTGGGCATGCACTTGCTGCCGCTGCCAGTGTTTATCTGCATGGCAGGAGGGCATTTGGGCGTTGCCAGGAAGGCGTTTTTATGTAGATTCCTCCTCTTTCAGCACTGCATTGTGGTGCAAGCAAAAGAAGCAAATCCTGTGTAGCTTCCTCTCCGGCCTTTATTCACCTCCCTCCCGCTTAGTAGCTGTAAATGTGTGTGAGCCTGCAGGGCCCCATGGAATTGCCTAGGAGTAGGCTGAATCAATCGCTGCAAGGGGTGAACAGCAGTATGGGACAGGCTCGGGCAAGGCAAGGGCCGCTCGGGTTATCGCTTCTCGGCCTTTTGGCTAAGATCAAGTGTAGTATCTGTTCTTATCAGTTTAATATCTGATACGTCCCCTATCTGGGGACCATATATTAAATGGATTTTTAGAACAGGGAGATGGAAATAGAGCTTGCTCTGTCCACTCCACGCATTGACCTGGTATTGCAGTATTTCCAGGACCGGTGCACCCTTCCCTTATGTGTTGACTAAAATCAGATTCCAAAAGTGCTATTTGTGTTTGCTATTGTTTTTGTCTTTCTGATGGGATCTCCCCTTTTAATCCCATTATTTCAACACCTGTTGGACAATGCATTTGTACAGTCATGTGTGATAATGAGCTCATTTATTAAATGCAATTAATTAATACATTGCCACCTCTTGTTGTGTGTGTGTGTGTGTGTGTGTGTGTGTGTGTGTGTCTTCTGTGTTTCTGTGTTTCCGGCATTTCACATTGGAACAGCTCATTCACCTTCCTTGTCTTCTCTCCGCCCTCCCTTTTAGGTAGGTTAAAGAGCTGCACCTGAGCCAGCCACTGATTGATTGATGCAGCACCACAGTCAAATAGTGGAGTGGAGTAGGGGGAACAGCAAACAGCCATTAAAGCAGCCCGCCCGCCACAATGGACCTACCTGTGTACACTAGATGGATGTGATGGAATGTACTGTCGTCCCTACATTTCCAAGAAGAAGTAAGAATTGCAGTTGCAACAAACCCTTGCTTGCCTACAAAGAGAGCAGCAATTTGGATTTGTTACTATGTTACCTGGAAGAATAACAAACTGTGCAAGGATGGAGGTTGTAGGAGCAAAGAGAAGTTGTCTGTAAAGTTGGTGGATGCCTATTTTCCATTTTGCAGTCCCTTGTCTCCCTCTTGTGGCCTCCTGGAGGCAAATAAATGTGCAAAAAAAAGACAGCCTGGCGGCCGGCTGTTGCAGTGTTGCCCTCTCAGGCAACACTGAGTGACTGACTGAGCCGCACCGTCTTATATAAAGTTCAGACGGAACTTTGCACGTGTCATAGTGGAGCCCTCAGGATTCCAGAGCCAGCTTTCTGACATCATAATGGGGCCTGCCTCAGAGATAGATAAAAGCCTGGGCCCAGGCAGTGTTGGTCAGTGCTGCTCAGCAGGCAGCACTGGACTGGACTGGACTGGATTACAGCTGATACAAGGTGTGAAGGAACAAGGGGTGGCTGTGGGCATGCACTTGCTGCCGCTGCCAGTGTTTATCTGCATGGCAGGAGGGCATTTGGGCGTTGCCAGGAAGGCGTTTTTATGTAGATTCCTCCTCTTTCAGCACTGCATTGTGGTGCAAGCAAAAGAAGCAAATCCTGTGTAGCTTCCTCTCCGGCCTTTATTCACCTCCCTCCCGCTTAGTAGCTGTAAATGTGTGTGAGCCTGCAGGGCCCCATGGAATTGCCTAGGAGTAGGCTGAATCAATCGCTGCAAGGGGTGAACAGCAGTATGGGACAGGCTCGGGCAAGGCAAGGGCCGCTCGGGTTATCGCTTCTCGGCCTTTTGGCTAAGATCAAGTGTAGTATCTGTTCTTATCAGTTTAATATCTGATACGTCCCCTATCTGGGGACCATATATTAAATGGATTTTTAGAACAGGGAGATGGAAATAGAGCTTGCTCTGTCCACTCCACGCATTGACCTGGTATTGCAGTATTTCCAGGACCGGTGCACCCTTCCCTTATGTGTTGACTAAAATCAGATTCCAAAAGTGCTATTTGTGTTTGCTATTGTTTTTGTCTTTCTGATGGGATCTCCCCTTTTAATCCCATTATTTCAACACCTGTTGGACAATGCATTTGTACAGTCATGTGTGATAATGAGCTCATTTATTAAATGCAATTAATTAATACATTGCCACCTCTTGTTGTGTGTGTGTGTGTGTGTGTGTGTGTGTGTGTGTGTGTGTGTGTGTGTGTGTGTGTGTGTGTGTGTGTGTGTGTGTCTTCTGTGTTTCTGTGTTTCCGGCATTTCACATTGGAACAGCTCATTCACCTTCCTTGTCTTCTCTCCGCCCTCCCTTTTAGGTAGGTTAAAGAGCTGCACCTGAGCCAGCCACTGATTGATTGATGCAGCACCACAGTCAAATAGTGGAGTGGAGTAGGGGGAACAGCAAACAGCCATTAAAGCAGCCCGCCCGCCACAATGGACCTACCTGTGTACACTAGATGGATGTGATGGAATGTACTGTCGTCCCTACATTTCCAAGAAGAAGTAAGAATTGCAGTTGCAACAAACCCTTGCTTGCCTACAAAGAGAGCAGCAATTTGGATTTGTTACTATGTTACCTGGAAGAATAACAAACTGTGCAAGGATGGAGGTTGTAGGAGCAAAGAGAAGTTGTCTGTAAAGTTGGTGGATGCCTATTTTCCATTTTGCAGTCCCTTGTCTCCCTCTTGTGGCCTCCTGGAGGCAAATAAATGTGCAAAAAAAAGACAGCCTGGCGGCCGGCTGTTGCAGTGTTGCCCTCTCAGGCAACACTGAGTGACTGACTGAGCCGCACCGTCTTATATAAAGTTCAGACGGAACTTTGCACGTGTCATAGTGGAGCCCTCAGGATTCCAGAGCCAGCTTTCTGACATCATAATGGGGCCTGCCTCAGAGATAGATAAAAGCCTGGGCCCAGGCAGTGTTGGTCAGTGCTGCTCAGCAGGCAGCACTGGACTGGACTGGACTGGATTACAGCTGATACAAGGTGTGAAGGAACAAGGGGTGGCTGTGGGCATGCACTTGCTGCCGCTGCCAGTGTTTATCTGCATGGCAGGAGGGCATTTGGGCGTTGCCAGGAAGGCGTTTTTATGTAGATTCCTCCTCTTTCAGCACTGCATTGTGGTGCAAGCAAAAGAAGCAAATCCTGTGTAGCTTCCTCTCCGGCCTTTATTCACCTCCCTCCCGCTTAGTAGCTGTAAATGTGTGTGAGCCTGCAGGGCCCCATGGAATTGCCTAGGAGTAGGCTGAATCAATCGCTGCAAGGGGTGAACAGCAGTATGGGACAGGCTCGGGCAAGGCAAGGGCCGCTCGGGTTATCGCTTCTCGGCCTTTTGGCTAAGATCAAGTGTAGTATCTGTTCTTATCAGTTTAATATCTGATACGTCCCCTATCTGGGGACCATATATTAAATGGATTTTTAGAACAGGGAGATGGAAATAGAGCTTGCTCTGTCCACTCCACGCATTGACCTGGTATTGCAGTATTTCCAGGACCGGTGCACCCTTCCCTTATGTGTTGACTAAAATCAGATTCCAAAAGTGCTATTTGTGTTTGCTATTGTTTTTGTCTTTCTGATGGGATCTCCCCTTTTAATCCCATTATTTCAACACCTGTTGGACAATGCATTTGTACAGTCATGTGTGATAATGAGCTCATTTATTAAATGCAATTAATTAATACATTGCCACCTCTTGTTGTGTGTGTGTGTGTGTGTGTGTGTGTGTGTGTGTGTGTGTGTGTGTGTGTGTGTGTGTGTGTGTGTGTGTCTTCTGTGTTTCTGTGTTTCCGGCATTTCACATTGGAACAGCTCATTCACCTTCCTTGTCTTCTCTCCGCCCTCCCTTTTAGGTAGGTTAAAGAGCTGCACCTGAGCCAGCCACTGATTGATTGATGCAGCACCACAGTCAAATAGTGGAGTGGAGTAGGGGGAACAGCAAACAGCCATTAAAGCAGCCCGCCCGCCACAATGGACCTACCTGTGTACACTAGATGGATGTGATGGAATGTACTGTCGTCCCTACATTTCCAAGAAGAAGTAAGAATTGCAGTTGCAACAAACCCTTGCTTGCCTACAAAGAGAGCAGCAATTTGGATTTGTTACTATGTTACCTGGAAGAATAACAAACTGTGCAAGGATGGAGGTTGTAGGAGCAAAGAGAAGTTGTCTGTAAAGTTGGTGGATGCCTATTTTCCATTTTGCAGTCCCTTGTCTCCCTCTTGTGGCCTCCTGGAGGCAAATAAATGTGCAAAAAAAAGACAGCCTGGCGGCCGGCTGTTGCAGTGTTGCCCTCTCAGGCAACACTGAGTGACTGACTGAGCCGCACCGTCTTATATAAAGTTCAGACGGAACTTTGCACGTGTCATAGTGGAGCCCTCAGGATTCCAGAGCCAGCTTTCTGACATCATAATGGGGCCTGCCTCAGAGATAGATAAAAGCCTGGGCCCAGGCAGTGTTGGTCAGTGCTGCTCAGCAGGCAGCACTGGACTGGACTGGACTGGATTACAGCTGATACAAGGTGTGAAGGAACAAGGGGTGGCTGTGGGCATGCACTTGCTGCCGCTGCCAGTGTTTATCTGCATGGCAGGAGGGCATTTGGGCGTTGCCAGGAAGGCGTTTTTATGTAGATTCCTCCTCTTTCAGCACTGCATTGTGGTGCAAGCAAAAGAAGCAAATCCTGTGTAGCTTCCTCTCCGGCCTTTATTCACCTCCCTCCCGCTTAGTAGCTGTAAATGTGTGTGAGCCTGCAGGGCCCCATGGAATTGCCTAGGAGTAGGCTGAATCAATCGCTGCAAGGGGTGAACAGCAGTATGGGACAGGCTCGGGCAAGGCAAGGGCCGCTCGGGTTATCGCTTCTCGGCCTTTTGGCTAAGATCAAGTGTAGTATCTGTTCTTATCAGTTTAATATCTGATACGTCCCCTATCTGGGGACCATATATTAAATGGATTTTTAGAACAGGGAGATGGAAATAGAGCTTGCTCTGTCCACTCCACGCATTGACCTGGTATTGCAGTATTTCCAGGACCGGTGCACCCTTCCCTTATGTGTTGACTAAAATCAGATTCCAAAAGTGCTATTTGTGTTTGCTATTGTTTTTGTCTTTCTGATGGGATCTCCCCTTTTAATCCCATTATTTCAACACCTGTTGGACAATGCATTTGTACAGTCATGTGTGATAATGAGCTCATTTATTAAATGCAATTAATTAATACATTGCCACCTCTTGTTGTGTGTGTGTGTGTGTGTGTGTGTGTGTGTGTGTGTCTTCTGTGTTTCTGTGTTTCCGGCATTTCACATTGGAACAGCTCATTCACCTTCCTTGTCTTCTCTCCGCCCTCCCTTTTAGGTAGGTTAAAGAGCTGCACCTGAGCCAGCCACTGATTGATTGATGCAGCACCACAGTCAAATAGTGGAGTGGAGTAGGGGGAACAGCAAACAGCCATTAAAGCAGCCCGCCCGCCACAATGGACCTACCTGTGTACACTAGATGGATGTGATGGAATGTACTGTCGTCCCTACATTTCCAAGAAGAAGTAAGAATTGCAGTTGCAACAAACCCTTGCTTGCCTACAAAGAGAGCAGCAATTTGGATTTGTTACTATGTTACCTGGAAGAATAACAAACTGTGCAAGGATGGAGGTTGTAGGAGCAAAGAGAAGTTGTCTGTAAAGTTGGTGGATGCCTATTTTCCATTTTGCAGTCCCTTGTCTCCCTCTTGTGGCCTCCTGGAGGCAAATAAATGTGCAAAAAAAAGACAGCCTGGCGGCCGGCTGTTGCAGTGTTGCCCTCTCAGGCAACACTGAGTGACTGACTGAGCCGCACCGTCTTATATAAAGTTCAGACGGAACTTTGCACGTGTCATAGTGGAGCCCTCAGGATTCCAGAGCCAGCTTTCTGACATCATAATGGGGCCTGCCTCAGAGATAGATAAAAGCCTGGGCCCAGGCAGTGTTGGTCAGTGCTGCTCAGCAGGCAGCACTGGACTGGACTGGACTGGATTACAGCTGATACAAGGTGTGAAGGAACAAGGGGTGGCTGTGGGCATGCACTTGCTGCCGCTGCCAGTGTTTATCTGCATGGCAGGAGGGCATTTGGGCGTTGCCAGGAAGGCGTTTTTATGTAGATTCCTCCTCTTTCAGCACTGCATTGTGGTGCAAGCAAAAGAAGCAAATCCTGTGTAGCTTCCTCTCCGGCCTTTATTCACCTCCCTCCCGCTTAGTAGCTGTAAATGTGTGTGAGCCTGCAGGGCCCCATGGAATTGCCTAGGAGTAGGCTGAATCAATCGCTGCAAGGGGTGAACAGCAGTATGGGACAGGCTCGGGCAAGGCAAGGGCCGCTCGGGTTATCGCTTCTCGGCCTTTTGGCTAAGATCAAGTGTAGTATCTGTTCTTATCAGTTTAATATCTGATACGTCCCCTATCTGGGGACCATATATTAAATGGATTTTTAGAACAGGGAGATGGAAATAGAGCTTGCTCTGTCCACTCCACGCATTGACCTGGTATTGCAGTATTTCCAGGACCGGTGCACCCTTCCCTTATGTGTTGACTAAAATCAGATTCCAAAAGTGCTATTTGTGTTTGCTATTGTTTTTGTCTTTCTGATGGGATCTCCCCTTTTAATCCCATTATTTCAACACCTGTTGGACAATGCATTTGTACAGTCATGTGTGATAATGAGCTCATTTATTAAATGCAATTAATTAATACATTGCCACCTCTTGTTGTGTGTGTGTGTGTGTGTGTGTGTGTGTGTGTGTGTGTGTGTGTGTGTGTGTGTGTGTGTGTGTGTGTGTGTGTCTTCTGTGTTTCTGTGTTTCCGGCATTTCACATTGGAACAGCTCATTCACCTTCCTTGTCTTCTCTCCGCCCTCCCTTTTAGGTAGGTTAAAGAGCTGCACCTGAGCCAGCCACTGATTGATTGATGCAGCACCACAGTCAAATAGTGGAGTGGAGTAGGGGGAACAGCAAACAGCCATTAAAGCAGCCCGCCCGCCACAATGGACCTACCTGTGTACACTAGATGGATGTGATGGAATGTACTGTCGTCCCTACATTTCCAAGAAGAAGTAAGAATTGCAGTTGCAACAAACCCTTGCTTGCCTACAAAGAGAGCAGCAATTTGGATTTGTTACTATGTTACCTGGAAGAATAACAAACTGTGCAAGGATGGAGGTTGTAGGAGCAAAGAGAAGTTGTCTGTAAAGTTGGTGGATGCCTATTTTCCATTTTGCAGTCCCTTGTCTCCCTCTTGTGGCCTCCTGGAGGCAAATAAATGTGCAAAAAAAAGACAGCCTGGCGGCCGGCTGTTGCAGTGTTGCCCTCTCAGGCAACACTGAGTGACTGACTGAGCCGCACCGTCTTATATAAAGTTCAGACGGAACTTTGCACGTGTCATAGTGGAGCCCTCAGGATTCCAGAGCCAGCTTTCTGACATCATAATGGGGCCTGCCTCAGAGATAGATAAAAGCCTGGGCCCAGGCAGTGTTGGTCAGTGCTGCTCAGCAGGCAGCACTGGACTGGACTGGACTGGATTACAGCTGATACAAGGTGTGAAGGAACAAGGGGTGGCTGTGGGCATGCACTTGCTGCCGCTGCCAGTGTTTATCTGCATGGCAGGAGGGCATTTGGGCGTTGCCAGGAAGGCGTTTTTATGTAGATTCCTCCTCTTTCAGCACTGCATTGTGGTGCAAGCAAAAGAAGCAAATCCTGTGTAGCTTCCTCTCCGGCCTTTATTCACCTCCCTCCCGCTTAGTAGCTGTAAATGTGTGTGAGCCTGCAGGGCCCCATGGAATTGCCTAGGAGTAGGCTGAATCAATCGCTGCAAGGGGTGAACAGCAGTATGGGACAGGCTCGGGCAAGGCAAGGGCCGCTCGGGTTATCGCTTCTCGGCCTTTTGGCTAAGATCAAGTGTAGTATCTGTTCTTATCAGTTTAATATCTGATACGTCCCCTATCTGGGGACCATATATTAAATGGATTTTTAGAACAGGGAGATGGAAATAGAGCTTGCTCTGTCCACTCCACGCATTGACCTGGTATTGCAGTATTTCCAGGACCGGTGCACCCTTCCCTTATGTGTTGACTAAAATCAGATTCCAAAAGTGCTATTTGTGTTTGCTATTGTTTTTGTCTTTCTGATGGGATCTCCCCTTTTAATCCCATTATTTCAACACCTGTTGGACAATGCATTTGTACAGTCATGTGTGATAATGAGCTCATTTATTAAATGCAATTAATTAATACATTGCCACCTCTTGTTGTGTGTGTGTGTGTGTGTGTGTGTGTGTGTGTGTGTGTGTGTGTGTGTGTGTGTGTGTGTGTGTGTGTGTGTGTCTTCTGTGTTTCTGTGTTTCCGGCATTTCACATTGGAACAGCTCATTCACCTTCCTTGTCTTCTCTCCGCCCTCCCTTTTAGGTAGGTTAAAGAGCTGCACCTGAGCCAGCCACTGATTGATTGATGCAGCACCACAGTCAAATAGTGGAGTGGAGTAGGGGGAACAGCAAACAGCCATTAAAGCAGCCCGCCCGCCACAATGGACCTACCTGTGTACACTAGATGGATGTGATGGAATGTACTGTCGTCCCTACATTTCCAAGAAGAAGTAAGAATTGCAGTTGCAACAAACCCTTGCTTGCCTACAAAGAGAGCAGCAATTTGGATTTGTTACTATGTTACCTGGAAGAATAACAAACTGTGCAAGGATGGAGGTTGTAGGAGCAAAGAGAAGTTGTCTGTAAAGTTGGTGGATGCCTATTTTCCATTTTGCAGTCCCTTGTCTCCCTCTTGTGGCCTCCTGGAGGCAAATAAATGTGCAAAAAAAAGACAGCCTGGCGGCCGGCTGTTGCAGTGTTGCCCTCTCAGGCAACACTGAGTGACTGACTGAGCCGCACCGTCTTATATAAAGTTCAGACGGAACTTTGCACGTGTCATAGTGGAGCCCTCAGGATTCCAGAGCCAGCTTTCTGACATCATAATGGGGCCTGCCTCAGAGATAGATAAAAGCCTGGGCCCAGGCAGTGTTGGTCAGTGCTGCTCAGCAGGCAGCACTGGACTGGACTGGACTGGATTACAGCTGATACAAGGTGTGAAGGAACAAGGGGTGGCTGTGGGCATGCACTTGCTGCCGCTGCCAGTGTTTATCTGCATGGCAGGAGGGCATTTGGGCGTTGCCAGGAAGGCGTTTTTATGTAGATTCCTCCTCTTTCAGCACTGCATTGTGGTGCAAGCAAAAGAAGCAAATCCTGTGTAGCTTCCTCTCCGGCCTTTATTCACCTCCCTCCCGCTTAGTAGCTGTAAATGTGTGTGAGCCTGCAGGGCCCCATGGAATTGCCTAGGAGTAGGCTGAATCAATCGCTGCAAGGGGTGAACAGCAGTATGGGACAGGCTCGGGCAAGGCAAGGGCCGCTCGGGTTATCGCTTCTCGGCCTTTTGGCTAAGATCAAGTGTAGTATCTGTTCTTATCAGTTTAATATCTGATACGTCCCCTATCTGGGGACCATATATTAAATGGATTTTTAGAACAGGGAGATGGAAATAGAGCTTGCTCTGTCCACTCCACGCATTGACCTGGTATTGCAGTATTTCCAGGACCGGTGCACCCTTCCCTTATGTGTTGACTAAAATCAGATTCCAAAAGTGCTATTTGTGTTTGCTATTGTTTTTGTCTTTCTGATGGGATCTCCCCTTTTAATCCCATTATTTCAACACCTGTTGGACAATGCATTTGTACAGTCATGTGTGATAATGAGCTCATTTATTAAATGCAATTAATTAATACATTGCCACCTCTTGTTGTGTGTGTGTGTGTGTGTGTGTGTGTGTGTGTGTGTGTGTGTGTGTGTGTGTGTGTGTGTGTGTGTGTGTGTCTTCTGTGTTTCTGTGTTTCCGGCATTTCACATTGGAACAGCTCATTCACCTTCCTTGTCTTCTCTCCGCCCTCCCTTTTAGGTAGGTTAAAGAGCTGCACCTGAGCCAGCCACTGATTGATTGATGCAGCACCACAGTCAAATAGTGGAGTGGAGTAGGGGGAACAGCAAACAGCCATTAAAGCAGCCCGCCCGCCACAATGGACCTACCTGTGTACACTAGATGGATGTGATGGAATGTACTGTCGTCCCTACATTTCCAAGAAGAAGTAAGAATTGCAGTTGCAACAAACCCTTGCTTGCCTACAAAGAGAGCAGCAATTTGGATTTGTTACTATGTTACCTGGAAGAATAACAAACTGTGCAAGGATGGAGGTTGTAGGAGCAAAGAGAAGTTGTCTGTAAAGTTGGTGGATGCCTATTTTCCATTTTGCAGTCCCTTGTCTCCCTCTTGTGGCCTCCTGGAGGCAAATAAATGTGCAAAAAAAAGACAGCCTGGCGGCCGGCTGTTGCAGTGTTGCCCTCTCAGGCAACACTGAGTGACTGACTGAGCCGCACCGTCTTATATAAAGTTCAGACGGAACTTTGCACGTGTCATAGTGGAGCCCTCAGGATTCCAGAGCCAGCTTTCTGACATCATAATGGGGCCTGCCTCAGAGATAGATAAAAGCCTGGGCCCAGGCAGTGTTGGTCAGTGCTGCTCAGCAGGCAGCACTGGACTGGACTGGACTGGATTACAGCTGATACAAGGTGTGAAGGAACAAGGGGTGGCTGTGGGCATGCACTTGCTGCCGCTGCCAGTGTTTATCTGCATGGCAGGAGGGCATTTGGGCGTTGCCAGGAAGGCGTTTTTATGTAGATTCCTCCTCTTTCAGCACTGCATTGTGGTGCAAGCAAAAGAAGCAAATCCTGTGTAGCTTCCTCTCCGGCCTTTATTCACCTCCCTCCCGCTTAGTAGCTGTAAATGTGTGTGAGCCTGCAGGGCCCCATGGAATTGCCTAGGAGTAGGCTGAATCAATCGCTGCAAGGGGTGAACAGCAGTATGGGACAGGCTCGGGCAAGGCAAGGGCCGCTCGGGTTATCGCTTCTCGGCCTTTTGGCTAAGATCAAGTGTAGTATCTGTTCTTATCAGTTTAATATCTGATACGTCCCCTATCTGGGGACCATATATTAAATGGATTTTTAGAACAGGGAGATGGAAATAGAGCTTGCTCTGTCCACTCCACGCATTGACCTGGTATTGCAGTATTTCCAGGACCGGTGCACCCTTCCCTTATGTGTTGACTAAAATCAGATTCCAAAAGTGCTATTTGTGTTTGCTATTGTTTTTGTCTTTCTGATGGGATCTCCCCTTTTAATCCCATTATTTCAACACCTGTTGGACAATGCATTTGTACAGTCATGTGTGATAATGAGCTCATTTATTAAATGCAATTAATTAATACATTGCCACCTCTTGTTGTGTGTGTGTGTGTGTGTGTGTGTGTGTGTGTGTGTGTGTGTGTGTGTGTGTGTGTGTGTGTGTGTGTGTGTGTGTCTTCTGTGTTTCTGTGTTTCCGGCATTTCACATTGGAACAGCTCATTCACCTTCCTTGTCTTCTCTCCGCCCTCCCTTTTAGGTAGGTTAAAGAGCTGCACCTGAGCCAGCCACTGATTGATTGATGCAGCACCACAGTCAAATAGTGGAGTGGAGTAGGGGGAACAGCAAACAGCCATTAAAGCAGCCCGCCCGCCACAATGGACCTACCTGTGTACACTAGATGGATGTGATGGAATGTACTGTCGTCCCTACATTTCCAAGAAGAAGTAAGAATTGCAGTTGCAACAAACCCTTGCTTGCCTACAAAGAGAGCAGCAATTTGGATTTGTTACTATGTTACCTGGAAGAATAACAAACTGTGCAAGGATGGAGGTTGTAGGAGCAAAGAGAAGTTGTCTGTAAAGTTGGTGGATGCCTATTTTCCATTTTGCAGTCCCTTGTCTCCCTCTTGTGGCCTCCTGGAGGCAAATAAATGTGCAAAAAAAAGACAGCCTGGCGGCCGGCTGTTGCAGTGTTGCCCTCTCAGGCAACACTGAGTGACTGACTGAGCCGCACCGTCTTATATAAAGTTCAGACGGAACTTTGCACGTGTCATAGTGGAGCCCTCAGGATTCCAGAGCCAGCTTTCTGACATCATAATGGGGCCTGCCTCAGAGATAGATAAAAGCCTGGGCCCAGGCAGTGTTGGTCAGTGCTGCTCAGCAGGCAGCACTGGACTGGACTGGACTGGATTACAGCTGATACAAGGTGTGAAGGAACAAGGGGTGGCTGTGGGCATGCACTTGCTGCCGCTGCCAGTGTTTATCTGCATGGCAGGAGGGCATTTGGGCGTTGCCAGGAAGGCGTTTTTATGTAGATTCCTCCTCTTTCAGCACTGCATTGTGGTGCAAGCAAAAGAAGCAAATCCTGTGTAGCTTCCTCTCCGGCCTTTATTCACCTCCCTCCCGCTTAGTAGCTGTAAATGTGTGTGAGCCTGCAGGGCCCCATGGAATTGCCTAGGAGTAGGCTGAATCAATCGCTGCAAGGGGTGAACAGCAGTATGGGACAGGCTCGGGCAAGGCAAGGGCCGCTCGGGTTATCGCTTCTCGGCCTTTTGGCTAAGATCAAGTGTAGTATCTGTTCTTATCAGTTTAATATCTGATACGTCCCCTATCTGGGGACCATATATTAAATGGATTTTTAGAACAGGGAGATGGAAATAGAGCTTGCTCTGTCCACTCCACGCATTGACCTGGTATTGCAGTATTTCCAGGACCGGTGCACCCTTCCCTTATGTGTTGACTAAAATCAGATTCCAAAAGTGCTATTTGTGTTTGCTATTGTTTTTGTCTTTCTGATGGGATCTCCCCTTTTAATCCCATTATTTCAACACCTGTTGGACAATGCATTTGTACAGTCATGTGTGATAATGAGCTCATTTATTAAATGCAATTAATTAATACATTGCCACCTCTTGTTGTGTGTGTGTGTGTGTGTGTGTGTGTGTGTGTGTGTCTTCTGTGTTTCTGTGTTTCCGGCATTTCACATTGGAACAGCTCATTCACCTTCCTTGTCTTCTCTCCGCCCTCCCTTTTAGGTAGGTTAAAGAGCTGCACCTGAGCCAGCCACTGATTGATTGATGCAGCACCACAGTCAAATAGTGGAGTGGAGTAGGGGGAACAGCAAACAGCCATTAAAGCAGCCCGCCCGCCACAATGGACCTACCTGTGTACACTAGATGGATGTGATGGAATGTACTGTCGTCCCTACATTTCCAAGAAGAAGTAAGAATTGCAGTTGCAACAAACCCTTGCTTGCCTACAAAGAGAGCAGCAATTTGGATTTGTTACTATGTTACCTGGAAGAATAACAAACTGTGCAAGGATGGAGGTTGTAGGAGCAAAGAGAAGTTGTCTGTAAAGTTGGTGGATGCCTATTTTCCATTTTGCAGTCCCTTGTCTCCCTCTTGTGGCCTCCTGGAGGCAAATAAATGTGCAAAAAAAAGACAGCCTGGCGGCCGGCTGTTGCAGTGTTGCCCTCTCAGGCAACACTGAGTGACTGACTGAGCCGCACCGTCTTATATAAAGTTCAGACGGAACTTTGCACGTGTCATAGTGGAGCCCTCAGGATTCCAGAGCCAGCTTTCTGACATCATAATGGGGCCTGCCTCAGAGATAGATAAAAGCCTGGGCCCAGGCAGTGTTGGTCAGTGCTGCTCAGCAGGCAGCACTGGACTGGACTGGACTGGATTACAGCTGATACAAGGTGTGAAGGAACAAGGGGTGGCTGTGGGCATGCACTTGCTGCCGCTGCCAGTGTTTATCTGCATGGCAGGAGGGCATTTGGGCGTTGCCAGGAAGGCGTTTTTATGTAGATTCCTCCTCTTTCAGCACTGCATTGTGGTGCAAGCAAAAGAAGCAAATCCTGTGTAGCTTCCTCTCCGGCCTTTATTCACCTCCCTCCCGCTTAGTAGCTGTAAATGTGTGTGAGCCTGCAGGGCCCCATGGAATTGCCTAGGAGTAGGCTGAATCAATCGCTGCAAGGGGTGAACAGCAGTATGGGACAGGCTCGGGCAAGGCAAGGGCCGCTCGGGTTATCGCTTCTCGGCCTTTTGGCTAAGATCAAGTGTAGTATCTGTTCTTATCAGTTTAATATCTGATACGTCCCCTATCTGGGGACCATATATTAAATGGATTTTTAGAACAGGGAGATGGAAATAGAGCTTGCTCTGTCCACTCCACGCATTGACCTGGTATTGCAGTATTTCCAGGACCGGTGCACCCTTCCCTTATGTGTTGACTAAAATCAGATTCCAAAAGTGCTATTTGTGTTTGCTATTGTTTTTGTCTTTCTGATGGGATCTCCCCTTTTAATCCCATTATTTCAACACCTGTTGGACAATGCATTTGTACAGTCATGTGTGATAATGAGCTCATTTATTAAATGCAATTAATTAATACATTGCCACCTCTTGTTGTGTGTGTGTGTGTGTGTGTGTGTGTGTGTGTGTGTGTGTGTGTGTGTGTGTGTGTGTCTTCTGTGTTTCTGTGTTTCCGGCATTTCACATTGGAACAGCTCATTCACCTTCCTTGTCTTCTCTCCGCCCTCCCTTTTAGGTAGGTTAAAGAGCTGCACCTGAGCCAGCCACTGATTGATTGATGCAGCACCACAGTCAAATAGTGGAGTGGAGTAGGGGGAACAGCAAACAGCCATTAAAGCAGCCCGCCCGCCACAATGGACCTACCTGTGTACACTAGATGGATGTGATGGAATGTACTGTCGTCCCTACATTTCCAAGAAGAAGTAAGAATTGCAGTTGCAACAAACCCTTGCTTGCCTACAAAGAGAGCAGCAATTTGGATTTGTTACTATGTTACCTGGAAGAATAACAAACTGTGCAAGGATGGAGGTTGTAGGAGCAAAGAGAAGTTGTCTGTAAAGTTGGTGGATGCCTATTTTCCATTTTGCAGTCCCTTGTCTCCCTCTTGTGGCCTCCTGGAGGCAAATAAATGTGCAAAAAAAAGACAGCCTGGCGGCCGGCTGTTGCAGTGTTGCCCTCTCAGGCAACACTGAGTGACTGACTGAGCCGCACCGTCTTATATAAAGTTCAGACGGAACTTTGCACGTGTCATAGTGGAGCCCTCAGGATTCCAGAGCCAGCTTTCTGACATCATAATGGGGCCTGCCTCAGAGATAGATAAAAGCCTGGGCCCAGGCAGTGTTGGTCAGTGCTGCTCAGCAGGCAGCACTGGACTGGACTGGACTGGATTACAGCTGATACAAGGTGTGAAGGAACAAGGGGTGGCTGTGGGCATGCACTTGCTGCCGCTGCCAGTGTTTATCTGCATGGCAGGAGGGCATTTGGGCGTTGCCAGGAAGGCGTTTTTATGTAGATTCCTCCTCTTTCAGCACTGCATTGTGGTGCAAGCAAAAGAAGCAAATCCTGTGTAGCTTCCTCTCCGGCCTTTATTCACCTCCCTCCCGCTTAGTAGCTGTAAATGTGTGTGAGCCTGCAGGGCCCCATGGAATTGCCTAGGAGTAGGCTGAATCAATCGCTGCAAGGGGTGAACAGCAGTATGGGACAGGCTCGGGCAAGGCAAGGGCCGCTCGGGTTATCGCTTCTCGGCCTTTTGGCTAAGATCAAGTGTAGTATCTGTTCTTATCAGTTTAATATCTGATACGTCCCCTATCTGGGGACCATATATTAAATGGATTTTTAGAACAGGGAGATGGAAATAGAGCTTGCTCTGTCCACTCCACGCATTGACCTGGTATTGCAGTATTTCCAGGACCGGTGCACCCTTCCCTTATGTGTTGACTAAAATCAGATTCCAAAAGTGCTATTTGTGTTTGCTATTGTTTTTGTCTTTCTGATGGGATCTCCCCTTTTAATCCCATTATTTCAACACCTGTTGGACAATGCATTTGTACAGTCATGTGTGATAATGAGCTCATTTATTAAATGCAATTAATTAATACATTGCCACCTCTTGTTGTGTGTGTGTGTGTGTGTGTGTGTGTGTGTGTGTGTGTGTGTGTGTGTGTGTGTGTGTGTGTGTGTGTGTGTGTCTTCTGTGTTTCTGTGTTTCCGGCATTTCACATTGGAACAGCTCATTCACCTTCCTTGTCTTCTCTCCGCCCTCCCTTTTAGGTAGGTTAAAGAGCTGCACCTGAGCCAGCCACTGATTGATTGATGCAGCACCACAGTCAAATAGTGGAGTGGAGTAGGGGGAACAGCAAACAGCCATTAAAGCAGCCCGCCCGCCACAATGGACCTACCTGTGTACACTAGATGGATGTGATGGAATGTACTGTCGTCCCTACATTTCCAAGAAGAAGTAAGAATTGCAGTTGCAACAAACCCTTGCTTGCCTACAAAGAGAGCAGCAATTTGGATTTGTTACTATGTTACCTGGAAGAATAACAAACTGTGCAAGGATGGAGGTTGTAGGAGCAAAGAGAAGTTGTCTGTAAAGTTGGTGGATGCCTATTTTCCATTTTGCAGTCCCTTGTCTCCCTCTTGTGGCCTCCTGGAGGCAAATAAATGTGCAAAAAAAAGACAGCCTGGCGGCCGGCTGTTGCAGTGTTGCCCTCTCAGGCAACACTGAGTGACTGACTGAGCCGCACCGTCTTATATAAAGTTCAGACGGAACTTTGCACGTGTCATAGTGGAGCCCTCAGGATTCCAGAGCCAGCTTTCTGACATCATAATGGGGCCTGCCTCAGAGATAGATAAAAGCCTGGGCCCAGGCAGTGTTGGTCAGTGCTGCTCAGCAGGCAGCACTGGACTGGACTGGACTGGATTACAGCTGATACAAGGTGTGAAGGAACAAGGGGTGGCTGTGGGCATGCACTTGCTGCCGCTGCCAGTGTTTATCTGCATGGCAGGAGGGCATTTGGGCGTTGCCAGGAAGGCGTTTTTATGTAGATTCCTCCTCTTTCAGCACTGCATTGTGGTGCAAGCAAAAGAAGCAAATCCTGTGTAGCTTCCTCTCCGGCCTTTATTCACCTCCCTCCCGCTTAGTAGCTGTAAATGTGTGTGAGCCTGCAGGGCCCCATGGAATTGCCTAGGAGTAGGCTGAATCAATCGCTGCAAGGGGTGAACAGCAGTATGGGACAGGCTCGGGCAAGGCAAGGGCCGCTCGGGTTATCGCTTCTCGGCCTTTTGGCTAAGATCAAGTGTAGTATCTGTTCTTATCAGTTTAATATCTGATACGTCCCCTATCTGGGGACCATATATTAAATGGATTTTTAGAACAGGGAGATGGAAATAGAGCTTGCTCTGTCCACTCCACGCATTGACCTGGTATTGCAGTATTTCCAGGACCGGTGCACCCTTCCCTTATGTGTTGACTAAAATCAGATTCCAAAAGTGCTATTTGTGTTTGCTATTGTTTTTGTCTTTCTGATGGGATCTCCCCTTTTAATCCCATTATTTCAACACCTGTTGGACAATGCATTTGTACAGTCATGTGTGATAATGAGCTCATTTATTAAATGCAATTAATTAATACATTGCCACCTCTTGTTGTGTGTGTGTGTGTGTGTGTGTGTGTGTGTGTGTGTCTTCTGTGTTTCTGTGTTTCCGGCATTTCACATTGGAACAGCTCATTCACCTTCCTTGTCTTCTCTCCGCCCTCCCTTTTAGGTAGGTTAAAGAGCTGCACCTGAGCCAGCCACTGATTGATTGATGCAGCACCACAGTCAAATAGTGGAGTGGAGTAGGGGGAACAGCAAACAGCCATTAAAGCAGCCCGCCCGCCACAATGGACCTACCTGTGTACACTAGATGGATGTGATGGAATGTACTGTCGTCCCTACATTTCCAAGAAGAAGTAAGAATTGCAGTTGCAACAAACCCTTGCTTGCCTACAAAGAGAGCAGCAATTTGGATTTGTTACTATGTTACCTGGAAGAATAACAAACTGTGCAAGGATGGAGGTTGTAGGAGCAAAGAGAAGTTGTCTGTAAAGTTGGTGGATGCCTATTTTCCATTTTGCAGTCCCTTGTCTCCCTCTTGTGGCCTCCTGGAGGCAAATAAATGTGCAAAAAAAAGACAGCCTGGCGGCCGGCTGTTGCAGTGTTGCCCTCTCAGGCAACACTGAGTGACTGACTGAGCCGCACCGTCTTATATAAAGTTCAGACGGAACTTTGCACGTGTCATAGTGGAGCCCTCAGGATTCCAGAGCCAGCTTTCTGACATCATAATGGGGCCTGCCTCAGAGATAGATAAAAGCCTGGGCCCAGGCAGTGTTGGTCAGTGCTGCTCAGCAGGCAGCACTGGACTGGACTGGACTGGATTACAGCTGATACAAGGTGTGAAGGAACAAGGGGTGGCTGTGGGCATGCACTTGCTGCCGCTGCCAGTGTTTATCTGCATGGCAGGAGGGCATTTGGGCGTTGCCAGGAAGGCGTTTTTATGTAGATTCCTCCTCTTTCAGCACTGCATTGTGGTGCAAGCAAAAGAAGCAAATCCTGTGTAGCTTCCTCTCCGGCCTTTATTCACCTCCCTCCCGCTTAGTAGCTGTAAATGTGTGTGAGCCTGCAGGGCCCCATGGAATTGCCTAGGAGTAGGCTGAATCAATCGCTGCAAGGGGTGAACAGCAGTATGGGACAGGCTCGGGCAAGGCAAGGGCCGCTCGGGTTATCGCTTCTCGGCCTTTTGGCTAAGATCAAGTGTAGTATCTGTTCTTATCAGTTTAATATCTGATACGTCCCCTATCTGGGGACCATATATTAAATGGATTTTTAGAACAGGGAGATGGAAATAGAGCTTGCTCTGTCCACTCCACGCATTGACCTGGTATTGCAGTATTTCCAGGACCGGTGCACCCTTCCCTTATGTGTTGACTAAAATCAGATTCCAAAAGTGCTATTTGTGTTTGCTATTGTTTTTGTCTTTCTGATGGGATCTCCCCTTTTAATCCCATTATTTCAACACCTGTTGGACAATGCATTTGTACAGTCATGTGTGATAATGAGCTCATTTATTAAATGCAATTAATTAATACATTGCCACCTCTTGTTGTGTGTGTGTGTGTGTGTGTGTGTGTGTGTGTGTGTGTGTGTGTGTGTGTGTGTGTGTGTGTGTGTGTGTGTGTCTTCTGTGTTTCTGTGTTTCCGGCATTTCACATTGGAACAGCTCATTCACCTTCCTTGTCTTCTCTCCGCCCTCCCTTTTAGGTAGGTTAAAGAGCTGCACCTGAGCCAGCCACTGATTGATTGATGCAGCACCACAGTCAAATAGTGGAGTGGAGTAGGGGGAACAGCAAACAGCCATTAAAGCAGCCCGCCCGCCACAATGGACCTACCTGTGTACACTAGATGGATGTGATGGAATGTACTGTCGTCCCTACATTTCCAAGAAGAAGTAAGAATTGCAGTTGCAACAAACCCTTGCTTGCCTACAAAGAGAGCAGCAATTTGGATTTGTTACTATGTTACCTGGAAGAATAACAAACTGTGCAAGGATGGAGGTTGTAGGAGCAAAGAGAAGTTGTCTGTAAAGTTGGTGGATGCCTATTTTCCATTTTGCAGTCCCTTGTCTCCCTCTTGTGGCCTCCTGGAGGCAAATAAATGTGCAAAAAAAAGACAGCCTGGCGGCCGGCTGTTGCAGTGTTGCCCTCTCAGGCAACACTGAGTGACTGACTGAGCCGCACCGTCTTATATAAAGTTCAGACGGAACTTTGCACGTGTCATAGTGGAGCCCTCAGGATTCCAGAGCCAGCTTTCTGACATCATAATGGGGCCTGCCTCAGAGATAGATAAAAGCCTGGGCCCAGGCAGTGTTGGTCAGTGCTGCTCAGCAGGCAGCACTGGACTGGACTGGACTGGATTACAGCTGATACAAGGTGTGAAGGAACAAGGGGTGGCTGTGGGCATGCACTTGCTGCCGCTGCCAGTGTTTATCTGCATGGCAGGAGGGCATTTGGGCGTTGCCAGGAAGGCGTTTTTATGTAGATTCCTCCTCTTTCAGCACTGCATTGTGGTGCAAGCAAAAGAAGCAAATCCTGTGTAGCTTCCTCTCCGGCCTTTATTCACCTCCCTCCCGCTTAGTAGCTGTAAATGTGTGTGAGCCTGCAGGGCCCCATGGAATTGCCTAGGAGTAGGCTGAATCAATCGCTGCAAGGGGTGAACAGCAGTATGGGACAGGCTCGGGCAAGGCAAGGGCCGCTCGGGTTATCGCTTCTCGGCCTTTTGGCTAAGATCAGGTGTAGTATTTCTGCATCTGGTTTTGTTGGGAGGTGTCCGGGGTACCCTGCTCCTTGGCCTTGGGGGATCGTCTCTTTTCACAGAGAGACTTCACCCCCTTGCTGCTATTTGGGGAGTGGGCTTAGCCCCCGGACAACGAGTTGCGATCGCGCCTTACCCAAGAGGTCAACCGGCCTTGAGGCGTTTTTCTAAGAGCGTTCCGAGGGCGTTTATCGGGCTTCGTAGGTGTCTGGGGTACCCTAATCCTTGGCCTTGGGGGAGGGTTCCACTTAATTGTGGAATCTGAGCCCTTGCTGCTATAAGGGACAGGCTTAGCCCCCAGGCACTGAAAATGCCATATACATTTGGATTTGCATCCGGGGACACCCGGTTGCGCCAGTCCGTCCGCATCGAGGTGGAAGAAGGCCATCGCCAGCGGAAGAACCTTCGCTTCGTTGTGGAGGTGATTCTGCTGGACTTCCTGGGGCTCAAGCGGGCGGACATCCTGTGTCTCAACGACCAGGAAAGCCGCGGTCGGTACACCGTATCCTTTACGGCCGCGGCATGTTGCGACAACATGCACAAAAGATTGTCTGATGCGGACCAGAGTGAGGAGCGGCTAAATGGACTGAACTTTTTATTCCTCTACGGGGAGGAAGAAGTCCCGCTCGTGATGTGCATGTTCAGTCCATTTGTCTCAGAGTGTGACATTGAAACCTTCCTCAGTCGTTACTGCAGGGAGGTCCGCTTCTCACATAAAATCTTGAACACCCAGAGCTTCTGGAATGGCAAAAGAAAATATTGGGTGAAGTTCCGCCAGGATCCCAATGGCATTGGAGGCTTACATCACCCACCCCAGAACTTTGCCATTGGGAAGAATCGAGGATTCCTATTTTACCCCCAGATGCCAATAGCCTGCCGGAACTGCTTGAGATATGGCCACACCAGAGAACATTGTGACCGGCCCCATGTGGTGCAGTGTAACAGGTGTGGCCAGGTTGGACACGTAGCGGCAAAATGCAGTTCCGAGGTGTTGTGCAATCTGTGCGGCATGACTGGGCATGCTTTTAAAGATTGCCCCCGCAGAGCGAAATCTGGGCCACCCAGACCAGGGCCAGAGCGGCAGTTTGCAACATGTGCAGACGCCGCTGGTAATGCCCCAAAACGAGCATTGACGACTGAGGGGTCCAGGCCAAAGTCCTTCACAGCTCCATCGGGGGGCCCACCGATGTCAGCCTCGAGGGACGGCCATAGGGATTCCACCGGGTCCAGGCAGAGCAGGAGGAATTCTGACTCTGCTGGACATAAGTTGACCGGCACCTCTGCAAACAGGTCCTCTGCTCCGCCTGCAGTGGACCCTGTTGAGGCAGTGGTTAGCGACAGGCGTCGTGGCTCCGTAGGTTCTGCAGTAGGACCTGACGCCTGTCCCAAGAGTGTGGGCATGGAGCGGAGACACTCTGTGTCAGACGAGGGCTCCATTAAGAAAACCCTAAAATATGCTGGATTGGAGCCTCGTTTTGACCATTTCCGGTCAACGGGGGGGTCGGAGCAAAGTTCCTCCACTGCGGTTGTGGAGGGGCTTGCGATGAAGGCTCCCCGTAAGCAGGCAAAGGTTGCCAAGAGCGATGGGACCTCACAGGCCCCTGTGCAGCTGCCCAGGAAGGACATCAGCGATATCTTCAGCCAGGGGCCAGAGATGGGTGAGAGCGACTTCGAGGAGATGGATAGGAGCCATTCTGCAAAGAGACAGCGAGAGGAAGAGGAGTCCGGAGTTCGGAGGAAAGCTGCCTATCGGAGTTCGGATGAGAGCAGTGTGGGGGTTGGAGCCGCCCACGTATCTGGCTCTGACCCTACCAACATCCAAGATTTATTGACCCCTCAAAAAGGGGGTCCAGACTCGCAGCTGATCTCCGAGTACGACTCTTCTGGTTCGGACCCTGACCTCAACTAAGACTATGTTGGTTCCTATCAAAGTCGCCTCACTAAATGTGAGGTCCCTAAAGAGCCCTGTCCGCAGGACTGCTTTATTTTCATTTTTAGAGACTGTGGACTTTGACCTTTGCCTGCTTCAAGAATGTGGAATCCCTAATGACTTGGAATATCAAGATTTAAAGATGGACTGGAAACTAGGCCCCTCAGTCTGGTCTGGTGGAAATGACTGTCGCTCTGCGGGGGTTGGATTGCTCTGCCGAGGTCGTTTTATCTCCATCCAAACAGTGACTGAAATCATGCCCGGCAGAGCTATTTTAATACATTTGCTTTTTAATGGAACTTTAATTCGTGTTTTAAACGTTTATGCCCCTCCTACCAAACAGGAGAGGGCAGAACTATTAGAGATTTTACCATTGTTTTGTGTTGGGTCTACCCCCCTGCTGGTGGGTGGTGATTTTAACTGTGTGCGAGATGGAGAACACCGCCAGGGTGGGGATTTTAATCGAAAAATTGACCGTACTTCTTACCTGCTCAAGAATTTTATTGGTGATTTTAAATTGAAAGATTGCTGGAGGGAACTCTTGCCTGCGGACCCAGGCCCCACCTGGTCCAATGGAAGAGTGAGCTCCAGAATTGATTTTATTTTCACTTCTAATAGTTTTATTCCCAAAAAATGTTTGCTTTTAACAAATATTTTATCTGATCACAAGCTCCTTTCAGTGCACCTGGAGCTAGAGGGAGAGCAAAAAGCTTGTAGGGGTCCCTGGAGACTAAACACCACACTCCTGGAGGACCCCATCATTAAAGAGGAGTTTGTGCGGACCTACCAGTGTTGGCAGTCCCATAGAGCGCCCAGTCAGCCTATGCTACACTGGTGGGAGGGCATTAAACCCAAAATCAGAGCTTTTTTTATTCGAGCAGGTAAGAAGAAAGCAAAAGAGAAAAAACAATGGTTTTATGTTCTTAATAAACGTTTACATGTACTTTTTAAATTGAAGGAGATTGGTATGGATGTTGATGATGATATCTTAAATCTTAAAGCTGAAATAAAATATGCCATAGAAGAGAAAGGGAAACAAATAATTTTTAATTCACATGTAAAGCACCTCGAGGATGGCGAGAAGTGTTCCCGGTTCTTCTTCAAAAAGGTAATGGATAAACGAGATGTCATTTTAAACCTTGAAGGAGAAACCACTATGGTCGGCATTTTAAATTCTGCTTTTAATTTCTACCAATCTCTTTTTAACAAGAAAAATATTGATCCTTCCTTTTTAGAACATGTTCTTAATTCCCTTGATGCCAAGCTAGATATTTTAGACCAGGAAGTTTTATCCCGTAATATTACCTTGGAGGAACTTTTATTTGCTTTTAAAAGTTTTTCTAATGGGAAAGCTCCTGGGGAAGATGGTCTGCCCATCGAATTTTATCATGCTTTTTGGGAAATTTTAAAGAATGACATGTTTTTATTGTATAAGGAAGTTTTTATTACTGAAGAGCTGCCCCCTTCCTGGAGGAGGGGGATTGTGTCCTTAATTTTTAAAAAAGGTGAGAGGGACCAGTTAAAAAACTGGCGCCCTATTACTCTTTTAAACGTTGATTGTAAAATTTTAGCTAAACTAATAACAATCCGTTTTAAACCTTTTATTCATAAATTAATCCATCCAAACCAGGTATGTGGGGTACCTGGGAGGTCAATTACTGAGTCCCTGAATATTTTACGTGACATCATTTGGTATTTTAAAGAAAGGGGTCAAAGCCTTGCTATTTTATCCTTAGATTTCGAGAAGGCTTTTGACCGGGTCTCCCATGAATATCTTTTTATGGTTCTTAAAAAGATGGCTGTTCCTGAAATTATTTTAACACGTATTAAGCTTTTATATCGATCCTGTTTTAGCCAAATTTCTATCAACGGATTTTTAACTAAAGGTGTTCCTCTTTTATCAGGGGTGAAACAGGGGTGCCCGTTGTCTCCGCTCCTTTTTATTTGTGCCATAGAACCTCTGTTCACCCTAATAAGAGATGATAAAGTCATCAGAGGCGTGCCCATACCTGGAGGAAGGGGGAACCAGGTAAAAATCCTAGGCTATATGGATGACGCCACCGTCCTATGCCCAGACGCCGCTTCTATGAGACGGGCATTGAGGAACACCGGCTTTTTTTGTGAAGCCTCTGGTTTTAAATTAAACGTTGATAAGTGTGACTGTTTTTATACTGGTGTATGGGATTCCTCTGTGACACCAGGAGTTAACATGCAGCAGGATCAGATAAAAATTTTAGGAATTGTTTTTAATCAAGAAAACGATGGGAGACCCAATTGGGATTCAGTAATTGCCAAAATGGAAAAAAAGGTTTTAATGTGGAATTTGAGAAATCTCACCATGGAGGGAAAAGTTTTAATAATTAAATCTGTTTTATTACCCATAATGCTTTATGTAGCTATGGTTTTCCCTCCAACAATTTTATATATTAAAAAAGTGACCAGGATCTGTTTTATGTTTTTATGGGGTTCCAAAATGGAAAAACTAAAACGTGATTTTATGTACAGATGTAAGGACAATGGCGGGAGAGATGTTCCTAACCTTTTTAACTTCTTTTACATTAAATACTTTTGCTTCTGTTTTAAAATGTATAATTCTGATGGTATTTTTAGCTACTTTTTAAAGTACGCTACGGGCATGATTTTTAAACGATGGTTTCGTGTCCCTTTGAATTCTCCTGTGCTTCTGTGTCCCCCAAAACAATATGCGGTGCTCGAAAAAACTGTCAGGCTCCTAGGTCTCCAAGAATTGGAGCCTGACATATTGGGGGACCAGAAAAAAGTGTCACTCTCCTGTAGGCGGCAGGAGGATACACTGGCAGTTTCAAATTTCTCACAGGCAAGGTCCAAGGTGGTGTGGCGGAACGTTTTCGGGAAATTTATGGCAAATGTGCACAAGGACCTTGCCTGGGCAATCGTTCACCAGTGCCTCCCTACTCGTGAATTCCAGCATAGGCGAGGACTGGTGGCGAGAGCCAAGTGCCCGAGAGACAGGTGTGGTGACGACGAGACGATAATGCACCTGTTTTGGAACTGCCCATATGCACAGGAGGTTTGGAGGAAGGTAGGCCCATTGCTGAAATGGGCCTGCGGTCTTAAAGATCTTAAATTTGAATACGTGTTTTATGGTCTTTTTAACTGCCCAAGTTTTAAACAGCAAATGGTCTGTTGGATCATTTTAAACTGTTTTAAGAATGCCATTTGGAAGGTTAGGAACATTCTGCTTTTTAAACATGATTTTATTGACGTTAAAAATTGTGTGAAATATGCCCTAAGTGAAATGTATATTTATTATCTTAGGGACAAAAAGCAGCTAGGGGTAAAAGAAGCAACATCCATGTGGTGTTTGCAAATGTGGAATACCATAACATTGTAAATAAAAATGGTTTTATTCTTTTATGTCTTTTATGCCCTGTATAAATTTTATCCTGCTATTGTTCTGTACTTTTATTATAACATCTGTATTAATGGTCTTATTATTATTACTTTTGTATTCATTTAAATGTATGAATATTCATGTATTATGCTGTTGATTTTATCTTGTGGTTTCAATTTTAAAAAAAAGTCTGTAAAATATATTATTTTTGCCAATAAAAAACTTTGTTGAAACCTTTATCTGTTCTTATCAGTTTAATATCTGATACGTCCCCTATCTGGGGACCATATATTAAATGGATTTTTAGAACAGGGAGATGGAAATAGAGCTTGCTCTGTCCACTCCACGCATTGACCTGGTATTGCAGTATTTCCAGGACCGGTGCACCCTTCCCTTATGTGTTGACTAAAATCAGATTCCAAAAGTGCTATTTGTGTTTGCTATTGTTTTTGTCTTTCTGATGGGATCTCCCCTTTTAATCCCATTATTTCAACACCTGTTGGACAATGCATTTGTACAGTCATGTGTGATAATGAGCTCATTTATTAAATGCAATTAATTAATACATTGCCACCTCTTGTTGTGTGTGTGTGTGTGTGTGTGTGTGTGTGTGTGTCTTCTGTGTTTCTGTGTTTCCGGCATTTCACATTGGAACAGCTCATTCACCTTCCTTGTCTTCTCTCCGCCCTCCCTTTTAGGTAGGTTAAAGAGCTGCACCTGAGCCAGCCACTGATTGATTGATGCAGCACCACAGTCAAATAGTGGAGTGGAGTAGGGGGAACAGCAAACAGCCATTAAAGCAGCCCGCCCGCCACAATGGACCTACCTGTGTACACTAGATGGATGTGATGGAATGTACTGTCGTCCCTACATTTCCAAGAAGAAGTAAGAATTGCAGTTGCAACAAACCCTTGCTTGCCTACAAAGAGAGCAGCAATTTGGATTTGTTACTATGTTACCTGGAAGAATAACAAACTGTGCAAGGATGGAGGTTGTAGGAGCAAAGAGAAGTTGTCTGTAAAGTTGGTGGATGCCTATTTTCCATTTTGCAGTCCCTTGTCTCCCTCTTGTGGCCTCCTGGAGGCAAATAAATGTGCAAAAAAAAGACAGCCTGGCGGCCGGCTGTTGCAGTGTTGCCCTCTCAGGCAACACTGAGTGACTGACTGAGCCGCACCGTCTTATATAAAGTTCAGACGGAACTTTGCACGTGTCATAGTGGAGCCCTCAGGATTCCAGAGCCAGCTTTCTGACATCATAATGGGGCCTGCCTCAGAGATAGATAAAAGCCTGGGCCCAGGCAGTGTTGGTCAGTGCTGCTCAGCAGGCAGCACTGGACTGGACTGGACTGGATTACAGCTGATACAAGGTGTGAAGGAACAAGGGGTGGCTGTGGGCATGCACTTGCTGCCGCTGCCAGTGTTTATCTGCATGGCAGGAGGGCATTTGGGCGTTGCCAGGAAGGCGTTTTTATGTAGATTCCTCCTCTTTCAGCACTGCATTGTGGTGCAAGCAAAAGAAGCAAATCCTGTGTAGCTTCCTCTCCGGCCTTTATTCACCTCCCTCCCGCTTAGTAGCTGTAAATGTGTGTGAGCCTGCAGGGCCCCATGGAATTGCCTAGGAGTAGGCTGAATCAATCGCTGCAAGGGGTGAACAGCAGTATGGGACAGGCTCGGGCAAGGCAAGGGCCGCTCGGGTTATCGCTTCTCGGCCTTTTGGCTAAGATCAAGTGTAGTATCTGTTCTTATCAGTTTAATATCTGATACGTCCCCTATCTGGGGACCATATATTAAATGGATTTTTAGAACAGGGAGATGGAAATAGAGCTTGCTCTGTCCACTCCACGCATTGACCTGGTATTGCAGTATTTCCAGGACCGGTGCACCCTTCCCTTATGTGTTGACTAAAATCAGATTCCAAAAGTGCTATTTGTGTTTGCTATTGTTTTTGTCTTTCTGATGGGATCTCCCCTTTTAATCCCATTATTTCAACACCTGTTGGACAATGCATTTGTACAGTCATGTGTGATAATGAGCTCATTTATTAAATGCAATTAATTAATACATTGCCACCTCTTGTTGTGTGTGTGTGTGTGTGTGTGTGTGTGTGTGTGTGTGTGTGTGTGTGTGTGTGTGTGTGTGTGTGTGTGTGTGTCTTCTGTGTTTCTGTGTTTCCGGCATTTCACATTGGAACAGCTCATTCACCTTCCTTGTCTTCTCTCCGCCCTCCCTTTTAGGTAGGTTAAAGAGCTGCACCTGAGCCAGCCACTGATTGATTGATGCAGCACCACAGTCAAATAGTGGAGTGGAGTAGGGGGAACAGCAAACAGCCATTAAAGCAGCCCGCCCGCCACAATGGACCTACCTGTGTACACTAGATGGATGTGATGGAATGTACTGTCGTCCCTACATTTCCAAGAAGAAGTAAGAATTGCAGTTGCAACAAACCCTTGCTTGCCTACAAAGAGAGCAGCAATTTGGATTTGTTACTATGTTACCTGGAAGAATAACAAACTGTGCAAGGATGGAGGTTGTAGGAGCAAAGAGAAGTTGTCTGTAAAGTTGGTGGATGCCTATTTTCCATTTTGCAGTCCCTTGTCTCCCTCTTGTGGCCTCCTGGAGGCAAATAAATGTGCAAAAAAAAGACAGCCTGGCGGCCGGCTGTTGCAGTGTTGCCCTCTCAGGCAACACTGAGTGACTGACTGAGCCGCACCGTCTTATATAAAGTTCAGACGGAACTTTGCACGTGTCATAGTGGAGCCCTCAGGATTCCAGAGCCAGCTTTCTGACATCATAATGGGGCCTGCCTCAGAGATAGATAAAAGCCTGGGCCCAGGCAGTGTTGGTCAGTGCTGCTCAGCAGGCAGCACTGGACTGGACTGGACTGGATTACAGCTGATACAAGGTGTGAAGGAACAAGGGGTGGCTGTGGGCATGCACTTGCTGCCGCTGCCAGTGTTTATCTGCATGGCAGGAGGGCATTTGGGCGTTGCCAGGAAGGCGTTTTTATGTAGATTCCTCCTCTTTCAGCACTGCATTGTGGTGCAAGCAAAAGAAGCAAATCCTGTGTAGCTTCCTCTCCGGCCTTTATTCACCTCCCTCCCGCTTAGTAGCTGTAAATGTGTGTGAGCCTGCAGGGCCCCATGGAATTGCCTAGGAGTAGGCTGAATCAATCGCTGCAAGGGGTGAACAGCAGTATGGGACAGGCTCGGGCAAGGCAAGGGCCGCTCGGGTTATCGCTTCTCGGCCTTTTGGCTAAGATCAAGTGTAGTATCTGTTCTTATCAGTTTAATATCTGATACGTCCCCTATCTGGGGACCATATATTAAATGGATTTTTAGAACAGGGAGATGGAAATAGAGCTTGCTCTGTCCACTCCACGCATTGACCTGGTATTGCAGTATTTCCAGGACCGGTGCACCCTTCCCTTATGTGTTGACTAAAATCAGATTCCAAAAGTGCTATTTGTGTTTGCTATTGTTTTTGTCTTTCTGATGGGATCTCCCCTTTTAATCCCATTATTTCAACACCTGTTGGACAATGCATTTGTACAGTCATGTGTGATAATGAGCTCATTTATTAAATGCAATTAATTAATACATTGCCACCTCTTGTTGTGTGTGTGTGTGTGTGTGTGTGTGTGTGTGTGTGTCTTCTGTGTTTCTGTGTTTCCGGCATTTCACATTGGAACAGCTCATTCACCTTCCTTGTCTTCTCTCCGCCCTCCCTTTTAGGTAGGTTAAAGAGCTGCACCTGAGCCAGCCACTGATTGATTGATGCAGCACCACAGTCAAATAGTGGAGTGGAGTAGGGGGAACAGCAAACAGCCATTAAAGCAGCCCGCCCGCCACAATGGACCTACCTGTGTACACTAGATGGATGTGATGGAATGTACTGTCGTCCCTACATTTCCAAGAAGAAGTAAGAATTGCAGTTGCAACAAACCCTTGCTTGCCTACAAAGAGAGCAGCAATTTGGATTTGTTACTATGTTACCTGGAAGAATAACAAACTGTGCAAGGATGGAGGTTGTAGGAGCAAAGAGAAGTTGTCTGTAAAGTTGGTGGATGCCTATTTTCCATTTTGCAGTCCCTTGTCTCCCTCTTGTGGCCTCCTGGAGGCAAATAAATGTGCAAAAAAAAGACAGCCTGGCGGCCGGCTGTTGCAGTGTTGCCCTCTCAGGCAACACTGAGTGACTGACTGAGCCGCACCGTCTTATATAAAGTTCAGACGGAACTTTGCACGTGTCATAGTGGAGCCCTCAGGATTCCAGAGCCAGCTTTCTGACATCATAATGGGGCCTGCCTCAGAGATAGATAAAAGCCTGGGCCCAGGCAGTGTTGGTCAGTGCTGCTCAGCAGGCAGCACTGGACTGGACTGGACTGGATTACAGCTGATACAAGGTGTGAAGGAACAAGGGGTGGCTGTGGGCATGCACTTGCTGCCGCTGCCAGTGTTTATCTGCATGGCAGGAGGGCATTTGGGCGTTGCCAGGAAGGCGTTTTTATGTAGATTCCTCCTCTTTCAGCACTGCATTGTGGTGCAAGCAAAAGAAGCAAATCCTGTGTAGCTTCCTCTCCGGCCTTTATTCACCTCCCTCCCGCTTAGTAGCTGTAAATGTGTGTGAGCCTGCAGGGCCCCATGGAATTGCCTAGGAGTAGGCTGAATCAATCGCTGCAAGGGGTGAACAGCAGTATGGGACAGGCTCGGGCAAGGCAAGGGCCGCTCGGGTTATCGCTTCTCGGCCTTTTGGCTAAGATCAAGTGTAGTATCTGTTCTTATCAGTTTAATATCTGATACGTCCCCTATCTGGGGACCATATATTAAATGGATTTTTAGAACAGGGAGATGGAAATAGAGCTTGCTCTGTCCACTCCACGCATTGACCTGGTATTGCAGTATTTCCAGGACCGGTGCACCCTTCCCTTATGTGTTGACTAAAATCAGATTCCAAAAGTGCTATTTGTGTTTGCTATTGTTTTTGTCTTTCTGATGGGATCTCCCCTTTTAATCCCATTATTTCAACACCTGTTGGACAATGCATTTGTACAGTCATGTGTGATAATGAGCTCATTTATTAAATGCAATTAATTAATACATTGCCACCTCTTGTTGTGTGTGTGTGTGTGTGTGTGTGTGTGTGTGTGTGTGTGTGTGTGTGTGTGTGTGTGTGTGTGTGTGTGTGTGTCTTCTGTGTTTCTGTGTTTCCGGCATTTCACATTGGAACAGCTCATTCACCTTCCTTGTCTTCTCTCCGCCCTCCCTTTTAGGTAGGTTAAAGAGCTGCACCTGAGCCAGCCACTGATTGATTGATGCAGCACCACAGTCAAATAGTGGAGTGGAGTAGGGGGAACAGCAAACAGCCCATTAAAGCAGCCCGCCCGCCACAATGGACCTACCTGTGTACACTAGATGGATGTGATGGAATGTACTGTCGTCCCTACATTTCCAAGAAGAAGTAAGAATTGCAGTTGCAACAAACCCTTGCTTGCCTACAAAGAGAGCAGCAATTTGGATTTGTTACTATGTTACCTGGAAGAATAACAAACTGTGCAAGGATGGAGGTTGTAGGAGCAAAGAGAAGTTGTCTGTAAAGTTGGTGGATGCCTATTTTCCATTTTGCAGTCCCTTGTCTCCCTCTTGTGGCCTCCTGGAGGCAAATAAATGTGCAAAAAAAAGACAGCCTGGCGGCCGGCTGTTGCAGTGTTGCCCTCTCAGGCAACACTGAGTGACTGACTGAGCCGCACCGTCTTATATAAAGTTCAGACGGAACTTTGCACGTGTCATAGTGGAGCCCTCAGGATTCCAGAGCCAGCTTTCTGACATCATAATGGGGCCTGCCTCAGAGATAGATAAAAGCCTGGGCCCAGGCAGTGTTGGTCAGTGCTGCTCAGCAGGCAGCACTGGACTGGACTGGACTGGATTACAGCTGATACAAGGTGTGAAGGAACAAGGGTGGCTGTGGGCATGCACTTGCTGCCGCTGCCAGTGTTTATCTGCATGGCAGGAGGGCATTTGGGCGTTGCCAGGAAGGCGTTTTTATGTAGATTCCTCCTCTTTCAGCACTGCATTGTGGTGCAAGCAAAAGAAGCAAATCCTGTGTAGCTTCCTCTCCGGCCTTTATTCACCTCCCTCCCGCTTAGTAGCTGTAAATGTGTGTGAGCCTGCAGGGCCCCATGGAATTGCCTAGGAGTAGGCTGAATCAATCGCTGCAAGGGGTGAACAGCAGTATGGGACAGGCTCGGGCAAGGCAAGGGCCGCTCGGGTTATCGCTTCTCGGCCTTTTGGCTAAGATCAAGTGTAGTATCTGTTCTTATCAGTTTAATATCTGATACGTCCCCTATCTGGGGACCATATATTAAATGGATTTTTAGAACAGGGAGATGGAAATAGAGCTTGCTCTGTCCACTCCACGCATTGACCTGGTATTGCAGTATTTCCAGGACCGGTGCACCCTTCCCTTATGTGTTGACTAAAATCAGATTCCAAAAGTGCTATTTGTGTTTGCTATTGTTTTTGTCTTTCTGATGGGATCTCCCCTTTTAATCCCATTATTTCAACACCTGTTGGACAATGCATTTGTACAGTCATGTGTGATAATGAGCTCATTTATTAAATGCAATTAATTAATACATTGCCACCTCTTGTTGTGTGTGTGTGTGTGTGTGTGTGTGTGTGTGTGTGTGTGTGTGTGTGTGTGTGTGTGTGTGTGTGTGTGTGTGTCTTCTGTGTTTCTGTGTTTCCGGCATTTCACATTGGAACAGCTCATTCACCTTCCTTGTCTTCTCTCCGCCCTCCCTTTTAGGTAGGTTAAAGAGCTGCACCTGAGCCAGCCACTGATTGATTGATGCAGCACCACAGTCAAATAGTGGAGTGGAGTAGGGGGAACAGCAAACAGCCATTAAAGCAGCCCGCCCGCCACAATGGACCTACCTGTGTACACTAGATGGATGTGATGGAATGTACTGTCGTCCCTACATTTCCAAGAAGAAGTAAGAATTGCAGTTGCAACAAACCCTTGCTTGCCTACAAAGAGAGCAGCAATTTGGATTTGTTACTATGTTACCTGGAAGAATAACAAACTGTGCAAGGATGGAGGTTGTAGGAGCAAAGAGAAGTTGTCTGTAAAGTTGGTGGATGCCTATTTTCCATTTTGCAGTCCCTTGTCTCCCTCTTGTGGCCTCCTGGAGGCAAATAAATGTGCAAAAAAAAGACAGCCTGGCGGCCGGCTGTTGCAGTGTTGCCCTCTCAGGCAACACTGAGTGACTGACTGAGCCGCACCGTCTTATATAAAGTTCAGACGGAACTTTGCACGTGTCATAGTGGAGCCCTCAGGATTCCAGAGCCAGCTTTCTGACATCATAATGGGGCCTGCCTCAGAGATAGATAAAAGCCTGGGCCCAGGCAGTGTTGGTCAGTGCTGCTCAGCAGGCAGCACTGGACTGGACTGGACTGGATTACAGCTGATACAAGGTGTGAAGGAACAAGGGGTGGCTGTGGGCATGCACTTGCTGCCGCTGCCAGTGTTTATCTGCATGGCAGGAGGGCATTTGGGCGTTGCCAGGAAGGCGTTTTTATGTAGATTCCTCCTCTTTCAGCACTGCATTGTGGTGCAAGCAAAAGAAGCAAATCCTGTGTAGCTTCCTCTCCGGCCTTTATTCACCTCCCTCCCGCTTAGTAGCTGTAAATGTGTGTGAGCCTGCAGGGCCCCATGGAATTGCCTAGGAGTAGGCTGAATCAATCGCTGCAAGGGGTGAACAGCAGTATGGGACAGGCTCGGGCAAGGCAAGGGCCGCTCGGGTTATCGCTTCTCGGCCTTTTGGCTAAGATCAAGTGTAGTATCTGTTCTTATCAGTTTAATATCTGATACGTCCCCTATCTGGGGACCATATATTAAATGGATTTTTAGAACAGGGAGATGGAAATAGAGCTTGCTCTGTCCACTCCACGCATTGACCTGGTATTGCAGTATTTCCAGGACCGGTGCACCCTTCCCTTATGTGTTGACTAAAATCAGATTCCAAAAGTGCTATTTGTGTTTGCTATTGTTTTTGTCTTTCTGATGGGATCTCCCCTTTTAATCCCATTATTTCAACACCTGTTGGACAATGCATTTGTACAGTCATGTGTGATAATGAGCTCATTTATTAAATGCAATTAATTAATACATTGCCACCTCTTGTTGTGTGTGTGTGTGTGTGTGTGTGTGTGTGTGTGTGTCTTCTGTGTTTCTGTGTTTCCGGCATTTCACATTGGAACAGCTCATTCACCTTCCTTGTCTTCTCTCCGCCCTCCCTTTTAGGTAGGTTAAAGAGCTGCACCTGAGCCAGCCACTGATTGATTGATGCAGCACCACAGTCAAATAGTGGAGTGGAGTAGGGGGAACAGCAAACAGCCATTAAAGCAGCCCGCCCGCCACAATGGACCTACCTGTGTACACTAGATGGATGTGATGGAATGTACTGTCGTCCCTACATTTCCAAGAAGAAGTAAGAATTGCAGTTGCAACAAACCCTTGCTTGCCTACAAAGAGAGCAGCAATTTGGATTTGTTACTATGTTACCTGGAAGAATAACAAACTGTGCAAGGATGGAGGTTGTAGGAGCAAAGAGAAGTTGTCTGTAAAGTTGGTGGATGCCTATTTTCCATTTTGCAGTCCCTTGTCTCCCTCTTGTGGCCTCCTGGAGGCAAATAAATGTGCAAAAAAAAGACAGCCTGGCGGCCGGCTGTTGCAGTGTTGCCCTCTCAGGCAACACTGAGTGACTGACTGAGCCGCACCGTCTTATATAAAGTTCAGACGGAACTTTGCACGTGTCATAGTGGAGCCCTCAGGATTCCAGAGCCAGCTTTCTGACATCATAATGGGGCCTGCCTCAGAGATAGATAAAAGCCTGGGCCCAGGCAGTGTTGGTCAGTGCTGCTCAGCAGGCAGCACTGGACTGGACTGGACTGGATTACAGCTGATACAAGGTGTGAAGGAACAAGGGGTGGCTGTGGGCATGCACTTGCTGCCGCTGCCAGTGTTTATCTGCATGGCAGGAGGGCATTTGGGCGTTGCCAGGAAGGCGTTTTTATGTAGATTCCTCCTCTTTCAGCACTGCATTGTGGTGCAAGCAAAAGAAGCAAATCCTGTGTAGCTTCCTCTCCGGCCTTTATTCACCTCCCTCCCGCTTAGTAGCTGTAAATGTGTGTGAGCCTGCAGGGCCCCATGGAATTGCCTAGGAGTAGGCTGAATCAATCGCTGCAAGGGGTGAACAGCAGTATGGGACAGGCTCGGGCAAGGCAAGGGCCGCTCGGGTTATCGCTTCTCGGCCTTTTGGCTAAGATCAAGTGTAGTATCTGTTCTTATCAGTTTAATATCTGATACGTCCCCTATCTGGGGACCATATATTAAATGGATTTTTAGAACAGGGAGATGGAAATAGAGCTTGCTCTGTCCACTCCACGCATTGACCTGGTATTGCAGTATTTCCAGGACCGGTGCACCCTTCCCTTATGTGTTGACTAAAATCAGATTCCAAAAGTGCTATTTGTGTTTGCTATTGTTTTTGTCTTTCTGATGGGATCTCCCCTTTTAATCCCATTATTTCAACACCTGTTGGACAATGCATTTGTACAGTCATGTGTGATAATGAGCTCATTTATTAAATGCAATTAATTAATACATTGCCACCTCTTGTTGTGTGTGTGTGTGTGTGTGTGTGTGTGTGTGTGTGTGTGTGTGTGTGTGTGTGTGTGTGTGTGTGTGTGTGTGTCTTCTGTGTTTCTGTGTTTCCGGCATTTCACATTGGAACAGCTCATTCACCTTCCTTGTCTTCTCTCCGCCCTCCCTTTTAGGTAGGTTAAAGAGCTGCACCTGAGCCAGCCACTGATTGATTGATGCAGCACCACAGTCAAATAGTGGAGTGGAGTAGGGGGAACAGCAAACAGCCATTAAAGCAGCCCGCCCGCCACAATGGACCTACCTGTGTACACTAGATGGATGTGATGGAATGTACTGTCGTCCCTACATTTCCAAGAAGAAGTAAGAATTGCAGTTGCAACAAACCCTTGCTTGCCTACAAAGAGAGCAGCAATTTGGATTTGTTACTATGTTACCTGGAAGAATAACAAACTGTGCAAGGATGGAGGTTGTAGGAGCAAAGAGAAGTTGTCTGTAAAGTTGGTGGATGCCTATTTTCCATTTTGCAGTCCCTTGTCTCCCTCTTGTGGCCTCCTGGAGGCAAATAAATGTGCAAAAAAAAGACAGCCTGGCGGCCGGCTGTTGCAGTGTTGCCCTCTCAGGCAACACTGAGTGACTGACTGAGCCGCACCGTCTTATATAAAGTTCAGACGGAACTTTGCACGTGTCATAGTGGAGCCCTCAGGATTCCAGAGCCAGCTTTCTGACATCATAATGGGGCCTGCCTCAGAGATAGATAAAAGCCTGGGCCCAGGCAGTGTTGGTCAGTGCTGCTCAGCAGGCAGCACTGGACTGGACTGGACTGGATTACAGCTGATACAAGGTGTGAAGGAACAAGGGGTGGCTGTGGGCATGCACTTGCTGCCGCTGCCAGTGTTTATCTGCATGGCAGGAGGGCATTTGGGCGTTGCCAGGAAGGCGTTTTTATGTAGATTCCTCCTCTTTCAGCACTGCATTGTGGTGCAAGCAAAAGAAGCAAATCCTGTGTAGCTTCCTCTCCGGCCTTTATTCACCTCCCTCCCGCTTAGTAGCTGTAAATGTGTGTGAGCCTGCAGGGCCCCATGGAATTGCCTAGGAGTAGGCTGAATCAATCGCTGCAAGGGGTGAACAGCAGTATGGGACAGGCTCGGGCAAGGCAAGGGCCGCTCGGGTTATCGCTTCTCGGCCTTTTGGCTAAGATCAAGTGTAGTATCTGTTCTTATCAGTTTAATATCTGATACGTCCCCTATCTGGGGACCATATATTAAATGGATTTTTAGAACAGGGAGATGGAAATAGAGCTTGCTCTGTCCACTCCACGCATTGACCTGGTATTGCAGTATTTCCAGGACCGGTGCACCCTTCCCTTATGTGTTGACTAAAATCAGATTCCAAAAGTGCTATTTGTGTTTGCTATTGTTTTTGTCTTTCTGATGGGATCTCCCCTTTTAATCCCATTATTTCAACACCTGTTGGACAATGCATTTGTACAGTCATGTGTGATAATGAGCTCATTTATTAAATGCAATTAATTAATACATTGCCACCTCTTGTTGTGTGTGTGTGTGTGTGTGTGTGTGTGTGTGTGTGTGTGTGTGTGTGTGTGTGTGTGTGTGTGTGTGTGTGTGTGTCTTCTGTGTTTCTGTGTTTCCGGCATTTCACATTGGAACAGCTCATTCACCTTCCTTGTCTTCTCTCCGCCCTCCCTTTTAGGTAGGTTAAAGAGCTGCACCTGAGCCAGCCACTGATTGATTGATGCAGCACCACAGTCAAATAGTGGAGTGGAGTAGGGGGAACAGCAAACAGCCATTAAAGCAGCCCGCCCGCCACAATGGACCTACCTGTGTACACTAGATGGATGTGATGGAATGTACTGTCGTCCCTACATTTCCAAGAAGAAGTAAGAATTGCAGTTGCAACAAACCCTTGCTTGCCTACAAAGAGAGCAGCAATTTGGATTTGTTACTATGTTACCTGGAAGAATAACAAACTGTGCAAGGATGGAGGTTGTAGGAGCAAAGAGAAGTTGTCTGTAAAGTTGGTGGATGCCTATTTTCCATTTTGCAGTCCCTTGTCTCCCTCTTGTGGCCTCCTGGAGGCAAATAAATGTGCAAAAAAAAGACAGCCTGGCGGCCGGCTGTTGCAGTGTTGCCCTCTCAGGCAACACTGAGTGACTGACTGAGCCGCACCGTCTTATATAAAGTTCAGACGGAACTTTGCACGTGTCATAGTGGAGCCCTCAGGATTCCAGAGCCAGCTTTCTGACATCATAATGGGGCCTGCCTCAGAGATAGATAAAAGCCTGGGCCCAGGCAGTGTTGGTCAGTGCTGCTCAGCAGGCAGCACTGGACTGGACTGGACTGGATTACAGCTGATACAAGGTGTGAAGGAACAAGGGGTGGCTGTGGGCATGCACTTGCTGCCGCTGCCAGTGTTTATCTGCATGGCAGGAGGGCATTTGGGCGTTGCCAGGAAGGCGTTTTTATGTAGATTCCTCCTCTTTCAGCACTGCATTGTGGTGCAAGCAAAAGAAGCAAATCCTGTGTAGCTTCCTCTCCGGCCTTTATTCACCTCCCTCCCGCTTAGTAGCTGTAAATGTGTGTGAGCCTGCAGGGCCCCATGGAATTGCCTAGGAGTAGGCTGAATCAATCGCTGCAAGGGGTGAACAGCAGTATGGGACAGGCTCGGGCAAGGCAAGGGCCGCTCGGGTTATCGCTTCTCGGCCTTTTGGCTAAGATCAAGTGTAGTATCTGTTCTTATCAGTTTAATATCTGATACGTCCCCTATCTGGGGACCATATATTAAATGGATTTTTAGAACAGGGAGATGGAAATAGAGCTTGCTCTGTCCACTCCACGCATTGACCTGGTATTGCAGTATTTCCAGGACCGGTGCACCCTTCCCTTATGTGTTGACTAAAATCAGATTCCAAAAGTGCTATTTGTGTTTGCTATTGTTTTTGTCTTTCTGATGGGATCTCCCCTTTTAATCCCATTATTTCAACACCTGTTGGACAATGCATTTGTACAGTCATGTGTGATAATGAGCTCATTTATTAAATGCAATTAATTAATACATTGCCACCTCTTGTTGTGTGTGTGTGTGTGTGTGTGTGTGTGTGTGTGTGTCTTCTGTGTTTCTGTGTTTCCGGCATTTCACATTGGAACAGCTCATTCACCTTCCTTGTCTTCTCTCCGCCCTCCCTTTTAGGTAGGTTAAAGAGCTGCACCTGAGCCAGCCACTGATTGATTGATGCAGCACCACAGTCAAATAGTGGAGTGGAGTAGGGGGAACAGCAAACAGCCATTAAAGCAGCCCGCCCGCCACAATGGACCTACCTGTGTACACTAGATGGATGTGATGGAATGTACTGTCGTCCCTACATTTCCAAGAAGAAGTAAGAATTGCAGTTGCAACAAACCCTTGCTTGCCTACAAAGAGAGCAGCAATTTGGATTTGTTACTATGTTACCTGGAAGAATAACAAACTGTGCAAGGATGGAGGTTGTAGGAGCAAAGAGAAGTTGTCTGTAAAGTTGGTGGATGCCTATTTTCCATTTTGCAGTCCCTTGTCTCCCTCTTGTGGCCTCCTGGAGGCAAATAAATGTGCAAAAAAAAGACAGCCTGGCGGCCGGCTGTTGCAGTGTTGCCCTCTCAGGCAACACTGAGTGACTGACTGAGCCGCACCGTCTTATATAAAGTTCAGACGGAACTTTGCACGTGTCATAGTGGAGCCCTCAGGATTCCAGAGCCAGCTTTCTGACATCATAATGGGGCCTGCCTCAGAGATAGATAAAAGCCTGGGCCCAGGCAGTGTTGGTCAGTGCTGCTCAGCAGGCAGCACTGGACTGGACTGGACTGGATTACAGCTGATACAAGGTGTGAAGGAACAAGGGGTGGCTGTGGGCATGCACTTGCTGCCGCTGCCAGTGTTTATCTGCATGGCAGGAGGGCATTTGGGCGTTGCCAGGAAGGCGTTTTTATGTAGATTCCTCCTCTTTCAGCACTGCATTGTGGTGCAAGCAAAAGAAGCAAATCCTGTGTAGCTTCCTCTCCGGCCTTTATTCACCTCCCTCCCGCTTAGTAGCTGTAAATGTGTGTGAGCCTGCAGGGCCCCATGGAATTGCCTAGGAGTAGGCTGAATCAATCGCTGCAAGGGGTGAACAGCAGTATGGGACAGGCTCGGGCAAGGCAAGGGCCGCTCGGGTTATCGCTTCTCGGCCTTTTGGCTAAGATCAAGTGTAGTATCTGTTCTTATCAGTCCTTGTAAGGATAGATAGCTCGGAGAACCACTGGGGGCTATAAACACTAGCTTAGCGATCCAAGAGCGTTCCAGACGAAGCCGGCGACGAACTGCGGAGAAGAACCAGCGAAGACGACGATCCAGAAGGGAGAAGCTGCCATCGGGGAAGAAGCTCCGGGAGATCGCTGCCGGGAAGAAGGAGAACTTCGGAGAAGAGCCGCTGCTGAAGGGGATCTTCGAAGAAGCTCGGCCGCAGAAGAAGAAGCTCGACGAGGAACCGCTGCGGAAGAAATTTCGTGGAAGAACCTCGGCCAGCAAGGAGAAGATTTGCATAGCTCCGCCCCCTTCGGGAAAGAGCTATCGAAGATCCTCCCCAAGCGACAGGAACAGCTGGAAGAAGCCATGGCCTCAACCAGCAACCCTGCCACCCAGAAGAAGAAGGCTGATGGACCAGGTGAGCCGACCCAGGCCAGGACATCTCCTCCTGAAGCTTCCTCAAGCCAACAGGCCACCAGGAAGCCGAACCAGGCTGCTCCAACCCTGGAGCCCTGGATGAAGCAGACGGTGGCCCTGAAGCTGAAGGAGGTGGACGGGAGAGTGCCGGACATGACGGAAGAAGTGTTCTGCCAGAAGATGCTCCTGGACCAGGGCTTCGCTAAGCCGGAGACCATCAGCATCCAGGCCTTCATGACCGGGATGTTCTTCGTGACCTTCGCTTCGATCAACATCTGCAGAAGGTACTGGGAGATGGTGAAAGCGGCGAGGCCTGAATCCCCTTTCTCTCGCTTTGTGGGCAACTGCCCTGTCCAAAGAGAGGAAAGGCGGGTGACGGTCTCAATGCGGAACCCACACACCCCCGGCAAAGACATCACCACGCTCCTGAAGCGGTTCTGCACAGTGGTGAGGGAACCCACCCACATCCTGAACGGACTCGGCTTCTGGACTGGCAAGTGGTCGGTAATCGTCCGACTGAACAAGGATTCGAGCGCGGAAGACGGCCTCCAGCACCTGCCCCAGTCATTCTCGCTGGGCAACTCCTACGGCCTCATCTATTACCCGGACATGCCGCAGATCTGCAGGAGATGCAGCAAGAAGGGTCATTCAGTGAAGGACTGCAAGGAGGACGCCTGCAAGAACTGCCGGGTAACAGGACACGAGACCAAAGACTGCCCGAAACGGACAATGTGCAACCTCTGCGGACAAGCAGCCCACTCTTACAAGGACTGCCCGAAGAGGGATCGATCCTGGGCAACTGTAGCAGCGAAAGCTCCAGCCAGAGGGAACCCTGCCCCAGCCAGAGCTCCAGCGGCACAAAAGACCGGGAAAAAGAAGGATGGTAAGAAGACGACAGTCCCTCCCCCCCCTCTCCCGGCCCTCCCTCGCCCTACCCTTCCCACCCTCCCTCGCCCGGCCCTCCCCACCCCCCCGTCCCCAACCCCTGTCACCCCCACTGAGGCTCTCACCTTCTCCTACCCACCCATCTCAGTGGTCCTGTCACCTGCACCTCTCCCAACCCAGCCTCCCTTCTCCCCAGCTCCAGCAGCACTAACATCTTCCCCTCCAGCTGCTGGAGTCCTCTCCCTGGAGGATTTTCCCCCTCTTGTCTCCTCAGGTGCCATCCAGAGGAAGAGAAAGGTGAGGGACAGCCCAGCGGCTGAGTCCTCAAAGCGACAAGTCGTGGAAATCTGCGAAGATTCCCTTGCGCAGCAGGAGGAAATGGAGCAGATGGTGGAGGAACTCGTGTCTGAACCTGAGGTCATCGACTTCACAACAGACATCCAGGTGGCTACAATCCTGGAACAATTTCTGTCAGAAGGCCTGCTGGATCTTTCGGACCCGCCAGGCGAGGAGGATCCGCCCGACCGGACTGGTAACTAAGGTGTATCGTCTGCACTAACCTTCTTTATTCTCCCCCATGGCTGCTAAACTTAACATCTTTGGCCTCAATGTGAGGAGTGTTAGAGATAGGACTAGATGTCAGATGGTGCTAACTTTTCTTTCCAAGCAGTCGAGTGATGTATTCATGCTGCAGGAATGTACTCTCCCCTCTTCCAGGTCATACCATCATCTGGCCAGGCAGTGGACCCATGGCCCGTCCTACTGGTCTGGTGGGGGCGACTGTAAGTCTGCAGGGGTTGCCATCCTGATTAGGGGAAGCGTATTTACTGTTGACTCTGTCCAGGAGCTCGTCTGCGGCCGCTTGTTGGTCGTAGACGGTTCCTGGGCGGGAGAGCCGATTAGGCTCATCAACGTGTACGCTCCCCCTATGAAGGCTGAGCGCCTGGAACTATTCCAGACCCTGCGGACCCAGCTCGCCACCACTAGGGCAGTGGTGATGGCCGGGGACTTCAACTGCCCCATCGAAGAGGATGGACGAAGTTCCGGCACTTCAATCAAGCTGGATGTCAGTTCCAAACTGCTTATCGAGATGGTAACCGAAGCATCCTTGCAGGACGTGGTGGGCTCCATGGGGATCGGCTCTGTGAACTATTCATGGAGCCGACCCGATGGCTCACTTCGTTCTCGGATTGACTTTGTGTTCACCTCCCGGGCAGTCAAGCAGCATGGGCACTCCATGGTCCCCTGCTTCTTCTCTGACCACAGGGCCATTCTCTTCCAGGGTGCCATCGGCCACGGTTTTCCTCCCGGCCCTGGCTCCTGGAAGCTGAATTGTGCCCTGCTGGAAAGAGAGGAGGTACTGGCGGAACTTAGAGATGCCTATATTGTTTGGAGGAATGATAAAGTTTTCTTTGACAAAACCTGTGACTGGTGGGAATATGTTAAAGTTGAATTTCGTTGTTTCTTTCAGGCAAAAAGTCGTCAACAGGCGTGTGAGAGGAAGAGAGACTTCAGAGAGATGCAGCGTCAGCTGCGATCCCTGCAAGACCTCCTTCAATGCGGCTGGGACGTCAGGAAGGAGCTGGAGGAAGCCAAAAAGGGCCTGAAAAGGCACTTTGAGGAGGAATCCAAGCGAATTGTCTTTCGTTCCAAGGTGGAGAACCTGGAGAAGGGTGAGAAATGTAACTCGTTCTTTTTCAGGAAACTCCATGCCGGCCACACGCCCCTGAAGGAACTCCGAGATGAGACCGGAAACATGCATTCTGGGAAGAAGGAGGTGATGGGAGTCGTCACAGACTACTACCGAAGCCTCTACTCCCGGAAAACCACTGACCCCGAAGCCGCCGATAAATTCCTGTCAGGTATCACTAATCATCTTGATCCTGCAGGTACGGAGGCTATGGATGTACCCCTGACGGTGGAGGAACTGCTCTCTGCCGCTAAATCCTTCAGACCCGGCAGGACCCCGGGCAGTGATGGTCTCCCAGCAGAGCTCTATGTAGCGCTGGGGGACTTGATCTGTCCGGACCTACTGGAGCTCTATGAGGAGATGGTGGTGGAGGGTAGAATGCCACCGTCCTTGAGAGAAGGCATGATCACGATCTTGTATAAGCGGAAGGGGGAGAGATGTGACCTGAAAAACTGGCGTCCCATCTCTCTCCTGAACGTGGACTACAAGATCCTCGCCAAAGTATTGACCAACAGACTGAAGGTTGTCATCGGACAGATCATCGGATCGGACCAAACCTGCGGCATTCCTGGCCGTAGGGTGGCCGACAGTCTTGCCCTGGTGAGGGACACGGTGCATTACATGCAAAGCCGCCGTACACACGCGGCCCTGGTCAGTCTGGATCAGGAGAAGGCTTTTGACCGGGTCTCTCACGAATTCATGGGTAAGGCTCTGCGTAGGCTGCGGCTTGGCAGGTTGTTCTGTTTGTATGTTAACCTGATGTATTGCGATATTTACAGCTCGGTGCTGGTGAACGGCTGGAAGACTGACCCCTTTCCTGTATCGTCGGGGGTTAGACAAGGCTGTCCTCTTTCACCTCTCCTTTTTGTTTGTGTTATAGAGCTCTTCGCAGAGGCTATCCGGCAGAATGGAGAGATCAGAGGGATCACCGCACCAGGTCCAGGACACTTCGAGGTCAAATGCTCGCTGTACATGGACGACGTGACCGTCTTCTGCGCTGACCAGAGTTCGGTGACTGCACTCGTCCAGACCTGTGAGGAGTTCGGACGCGCTTCAGGGGCAAAAGTCAACTGCGGGAAGTCGGAAGCCATGCTCTTCGGAAAGTGGTACCTGCCTTCTCCTGCCTCCTTCCCGTTTACTATCAAGCCGGACTTCATCAAAATTCTGGGAGTCTGGTTCGGTAAGGAAGGTGCAGCCCTAAAGTCGTGGGAAGAACGCTTGGCCAAAGTCAACCAAAGGATCGGACTGTGGAGCCTCAGACAACTCACTATTGAGGGCAAAGCAATGGTCCTGCGTAACGAAGTCTTGCCTGTGCTACAATACACTGCACAGGCATGGCCCCCTCTTGCAACGGTCTCGAGGGCCATTACCAGGACTGTGTTTCGCTTCATCTGGGGCTCGAAAATGGACAGAGTAAAGCGGACTGTTATGTACAAGGAGCCCCGCAAAGGTGGGAAGGGTATACCCGACATTCCCACTCTGCTGCGGATCGCTTTTGTATGTGACTGTGTTCGTAGGACTCTGAGGACAGCAAACGGCTCTGCGGGCAAGGCCATGTCCCGCTACTTCCTCCTTCCCCTCTGGCGAGGTTTTGGCTGGGATAAGTGGGACAGCTCCTTCCCTTACAACTGGCACGCTCCCTGGTTCTACGGAGATGTCGTCCGGTTTGTGAGGGAGCATCAACTGGAGGGTCTTAAGCCCGACTTGTGGAAACCTAAGACGATCCACAAGCACATCAGAGCAAAGGACTCACTGGAGTTTGTTCCAGGGCTTCATGCCGACACGTTGGAGACTGTTTGGACTAACGTGTCATCTGGCAGGTTGACCAACGGGCACAAGGACATTTCATGGATGGCCATCCAGGGAGGACTGCCTCTTAGGTCATTCATGCATGCCCGCAACCTGTGCAAGACCCGGTACTGCCCCAGGTGCCCCTTCACGGAGGAAACATCTTTGCACATTTTCTGGCAGTGCCCCTTTGCACAGGGTCTGTTGAAAGCCTTGGAACACGAACTCAAGGACTCAGTTCCCAGGAACAGACTGTCGTACCGCTCGGTACTTTATGGACTATTTTCTGGGAATACCACGGATGGAGCAATCCAGGAAGCCTGGCGCCTTATGAACTGTTTTAAGGACGCTATATGGTTCGCCAGGAATCGTCTGATTTTGCGGAGAGAGAGTGTGTCCGTCCAGGACTGCCGCAGGCTGATCCACAGCCTGCTCAGAGACTATTCCACCTGGGACAGCCCGGACGTCGATGAGGAAGAGGACTGATACTCCCCTTCCCCCCACTCTCCCTTCTTGTGTGTTGTCTTTCAATAAAGCTTCGGGCCTGTGATTTCCCCCTTCCCTATCCCCTCCTACCCACTCCCCTATCCCATCACTTGTCTATAATGCTTTGTTGTTTGGCGTTAGTGAATGCAAGAATGTTAGTGTAGCATGTGGTGTAATGTATAGCATAGGCTAGCCTGTACTGTGTATTATACTGTCATGTTATGTTTGACGACTGTTATTATTTATTATTTGCTGCTTCATGGCTTGCGCTGCGTCGCAGTAATGTTTGTATGATGACGATTGATTGTCAATAAAGCAATTTTCAATCAAAAATCTGTTCTTATCAGTTTAATATCTGATACGTCCCCTATCTGGGGACCATATATTAAATGGATTTTTAGAACAGGGAGATGGAAATAGAGCTTGCTCTGTCCACTCCACGCATTGACCTGGTATTGCAGTATTTCCAGGACCGGTGCACCCTTCCCTTATGTGTTGACTAAAATCAGATTCCAAAAGTGCTATTTGTGTTTGCTATTGTTTTTGTCTTTCTGATGGGATCTCCCCTTTTAATCCCATTATTTCAACACCTGTTGGACAATGCATTTGTACAGTCATGTGTGATAATGAGCTCATTTATTAAATGCAATTAATTAATACATTGCCACCTCTTGTTGTGTGTGTGTGTGTGTGTGTGTGTGTGTGTGTGTGTGTGTGTGTGTGTGTGTGTGTGTGTGTGTGTGTGTGTGTCTTCTGTGTTTCTGTGTTTCCGGCATTTCACATTGGAACAGCTCATTCACCTTCCTTGTCTTCTCTCCGCCCTCCCTTTTAGGTAGGTTAAAGAGCTGCACCTGAGCCAGCCACTGATTGATTGATGCAGCACCACAGTCAAATAGTGGAGTGGAGTAGGGGGAACAGCAAACAGCCATTAAAGCAGCCCGCCCGCCACAATGGACCTACCTGTGTACACTAGATGGATGTGATGGAATGTACTGTCGTCCCTACATTTCCAAGAAGAAGTAAGAATTGCAGTTGCAACAAACCCTTGCTTGCCTACAAAGAGAGCAGCAATTTGGATTTGTTACTATGTTACCTGGAAGAATAACAAACTGTGCAAGGATGGAGGTTGTAGGAGCAAAGAGAAGTTGTCTGTAAAGTTGGTGGATGCCTATTTTCCATTTTGCAGTCCCTTGTCTCCCTCTTGTGGCCTCCTGGAGGCAAATAAATGTGCAAAAAAAAGACAGCCTGGCGGCCGGCTGTTGCAGTGTTGCCCTCTCAGGCAACACTGAGTGACTGACTGAGCCGCACCGTCTTATATAAAGTTCAGACGGAACTTTGCACGTGTCATAGTGGAGCCCTCAGGATTCCAGAGCCAGCTTTCTGACATCATAATGGGGCCTGCCTCAGAGATAGATAAAAGCCTGGGCCCAGGCAGTGTTGGTCAGTGCTGCTCAGCAGGCAGCACTGGACTGGACTGGACTGGATTACAGCTGATACAAGGTGTGAAGGAACAAGGGGTGGCTGTGGGCATGCACTTGCTGCCGCTGCCAGTGTTTATCTGCATGGCAGGAGGGCATTTGGGCGTTGCCAGGAAGGCGTTTTTATGTAGATTCCTCCTCTTTCAGCACTGCATTGTGGTGCAAGCAAAAGAAGCAAATCCTGTGTAGCTTCCTCTCCGGCCTTTATTCACCTCCCTCCCGCTTAGTAGCTGTAAATGTGTGTGAGCCTGCAGGGCCCCATGGAATTGCCTAGGAGTAGGCTGAATCAATCGCTGCAAGGGGTGAACAGCAGTATGGGACAGGCTCGGGCAAGGCAAGGGCCGCTCGGGTTATCGCTTCTCGGCCTTTTGGCTAAGATCAAGTGTAGTATCTGTTCTTATCAGTTTAATATCTGATACGTCCCCTATCTGGGGACCATATATTAAATGGATTTTTAGAACAGGGAGATGGAAATAGAGCTTGCTCTGTCCACTCCACGCATTGACCTGGTATTGCAGTATTTCCAGGACCGGTGCACCCTTCCCTTATGTGTTGACTAAAATCAGATTCCAAAAGTGCTATTTGTGTTTGCTATTGTTTTTGTCTTTCTGATGGGATCTCCCCTTTTAATCCCATTATTTCAACACCTGTTGGACAATGCATTTGTACAGTCATGTGTGATAATGAGCTCATTTATTAAATGCAATTAATTAATACATTGCCACCTCTTGTTGTGTGTGTGTGTGTGTGTGTGTGTGTGTGTGTGTGTGTGTGTGTGTGTGTGTGTGTGTGTGTGTGTGTGTGTGTCTTCTGTGTTTCTGTGTTTCCGGCATTTCACATTGGAACAGCTCATTCACCTTCCTTGTCTTCTCTCCGCCCTCCCTTTTAGGTAGGTTAAAGAGCTGCACCTGAGCCAGCCACTGATTGATTGATGCAGCACCACAGTCAAATAGTGGAGTGGAGTAGGGGGAACAGCAAACAGCCATTAAAGCAGCCCGCCCGCCACAATGGACCTACCTGTGTACACTAGATGGATGTGATGGAATGTACTGTCGTCCCTACATTTCCAAGAAGAAGTAAGAATTGCAGTTGCAACAAACCCTTGCTTGCCTACAAAGAGAGCAGCAATTTGGATTTGTTACTATGTTACCTGGAAGAATAACAAACTGTGCAAGGATGGAGGTTGTAGGAGCAAAGAGAAGTTGTCTGTAAAGTTGGTGGATGCCTATTTTCCATTTTGCAGTCCCTTGTCTCCCTCTTGTGGCCTCCTGGAGGCAAATAAATGTGCAAAAAAAAGACAGCCTGGCGGCCGGCTGTTGCAGTGTTGCCCTCTCAGGCAACACTGAGTGACTGACTGAGCCGCACCGTCTTATATAAAGTTCAGACGGAACTTTGCACGTGTCATAGTGGAGCCCTCAGGATTCCAGAGCCAGCTTTCTGACATCATAATGGGGCCTGCCTCAGAGATAGATAAAAGCCTGGGCCCAGGCAGTGTTGGTCAGTGCTGCTCAGCAGGCAGCACTGGACTGGACTGGACTGGATTACAGCTGATACAAGGTGTGAAGGAACAAGGGGTGGCTGTGGGCATGCACTTGCTGCCGCTGCCAGTGTTTATCTGCATGGCAGGAGGGCATTTGGGCGTTGCCAGGAAGGCGTTTTTATGTAGATTCCTCCTCTTTCAGCACTGCATTGTGGTGCAAGCAAAAGAAGCAAATCCTGTGTAGCTTCCTCTCCGGCCTTTATTCACCTCCCTCCCGCTTAGTAGCTGTAAATGTGTGTGAGCCTGCAGGGCCCCATGGAATTGCCTAGGAGTAGGCTGAATCAATCGCTGCAAGGGGTGAACAGCAGTATGGGACAGGCTCGGGCAAGGCAAGGGCCGCTCGGGTTATCGCTTCTCGGCCTTTTGGCTAAGATCAAGTGTAGTATCTGTTCTTATCAGTTTAATATCTGATACGTCCCCTATCTGGGGACCATATATTAAATGGATTTTTAGAACAGGGAGATGGAAATAGAGCTTGCTCTGTCCACTCCACGCATTGACCTGGTATTGCAGTATTTCCAGGACCGGTGCACCCTTCCCTTATGTGTTGACTAAAATCAGATTCCAAAAGTGCTATTTGTGTTTGCTATTGTTTTTGTCTTTCTGATGGGATCTCCCCTTTTAATCCCATTATTTCAACACCTGTTGGACAATGCATTTGTACAGTCATGTGTGATAATGAGCTCATTTATTAAATGCAATTAATTAATACATTGCCACCTCTTGTTGTGTGTGTGTGTGTGTGTGTGTGTGTGTGTGTGTGTCTTCTGTGTTTCTGTGTTTCCGGCATTTCACATTGGAACAGCTCATTCACCTTCCTTGTCTTCTCTCCGCCCTCCCTTTTAGGTAGGTTAAAGAGCTGCACCTGAGCCAGCCACTGATTGATTGATGCAGCACCACAGTCAAATAGTGGAGTGGAGTAGGGGGAACAGCAAACAGCCATTAAAGCAGCCCGCCCGCCACAATGGACCTACCTGTGTACACTAGATGGATGTGATGGAATGTACTGTCGTCCCTACATTTCCAAGAAGAAGTAAGAATTGCAGTTGCAACAAACCCTTGCTTGCCTACAAAGAGAGCAGCAATTTGGATTTGTTACTATGTTACCTGGAAGAATAACAAACTGTGCAAGGATGGAGGTTGTAGGAGCAAAGAGAAGTTGTCTGTAAAGTTGGTGGATGCCTATTTTCCATTTTGCAGTCCCTTGTCTCCCTCTTGTGGCCTCCTGGAGGCAAATAAATGTGCAAAAAAAAGACAGCCTGGCGGCCGGCTGTTGCAGTGTTGCCCTCTCAGGCAACACTGAGTGACTGACTGAGCCGCACCGTCTTATATAAAGTTCAGACGGAACTTTGCACGTGTCATAGTGGAGCCCTCAGGATTCCAGAGCCAGCTTTCTGACATCATAATGGGGCCTGCCTCAGAGATAGATAAAAGCCTGGGCCCAGGCAGTGTTGGTCAGTGCTGCTCAGCAGGCAGCACTGGACTGGACTGGACTGGATTACAGCTGATACAAGGTGTGAAGGAACAAGGGGTGGCTGTGGGCATGCACTTGCTGCCGCTGCCAGTGTTTATCTGCATGGCAGGAGGGCATTTGGGCGTTGCCAGGAAGGCGTTTTTATGTAGATTCCTCCTCTTTCAGCACTGCATTGTGGTGCAAGCAAAAGAAGCAAATCCTGTGTAGCTTCCTCTCCGGCCTTTATTCACCTCCCTCCCGCTTAGTAGCTGTAAATGTGTGTGAGCCTGCAGGGCCCCATGGAATTGCCTAGGAGTAGGCTGAATCAATCGCTGCAAGGGGTGAACAGCAGTATGGGACAGGCTCGGGCAAGGCAAGGGCCGCTCGGGTTATCGCTTCTCGGCCTTTTGGCTAAGATCAAGTGTAGTATCTGTTCTTATCAGTTTAATATCTGATACGTCCCCTATCTGGGGACCATATATTAAATGGATTTTTAGAACAGGGAGATGGAAATAGAGCTTGCTCTGTCCACTCCACGCATTGACCTGGTATTGCAGTATTTCCAGGACCGGTGCACCCTTCCCTTATGTGTTGACTAAAATCAGATTCCAAAAGTGCTATTTGTGTTTGCTATTGTTTTTGTCTTTCTGATGGGATCTCCCCTTTTAATCCCATTATTTCAACACCTGTTGGACAATGCATTTGTACAGTCATGTGTGATAATGAGCTCATTTATTAAATGCAATTAATTAATACATTGCCACCTCTTGTTGTGTGTGTGTGTGTGTGTGTGTGTGTGTGTGTGTGTGTGTGTGTGTGTGTGTGTGTGTGTGTGTGTGTGTGTCTTCTGTGTTTCTGTGTTTCCGGCATTTCACATTGGAACAGCTCATTCACCTTCCTTGTCTTCTCTCCGCCCTCCCTTTTAGGTAGGTTAAAGAGCTGCACCTGAGCCAGCCACTGATTGATTGATGCAGCACCACAGTCAAATAGTGGAGTGGAGTAGGGGGAACAGCAAACAGCCATTAAAGCAGCCCGCCCGCCACAATGGACCTACCTGTGTACACTAGATGGATGTGATGGAATGTACTGTCGTCCCTACATTTCCAAGAAGAAGTAAGAATTGCAGTTGCAACAAACCCTTGCTTGCCTACAAAGAGAGCAGCAATTTGGATTTGTTACTATGTTACCTGGAAGAATAACAAACTGTGCAAGGATGGAGGTTGTAGGAGCAAAGAGAAGTTGTCTGTAAAGTTGGTGGATGCCTATTTTCCATTTTGCAGTCCCTTGTCTCCCTCTTGTGGCCTCCTGGAGGCAAATAAATGTGCAAAAAAAAGACAGCCTGGCGGCCGGCTGTTGCAGTGTTGCCCTCTCAGGCAACACTGAGTGACTGACTGAGCCGCACCGTCTTATATAAAGTTCAGACGGAACTTTGCACGTGTCATAGTGGAGCCCTCAGGATTCCAGAGCCAGCTTTCTGACATCATAATGGGGCCTGCCTCAGAGATAGATAAAAGCCTGGGCCCAGGCAGTGTTGGTCAGTGCTGCTCAGCAGGCAGCACTGGACTGGACTGGACTGGATTACAGCTGATACAAGGTGTGAAGGAACAAGGGGTGGCTGTGGGCATGCACTTGCTGCCGCTGCCAGTGTTTATCTGCATGGCAGGAGGGCATTTGGGCGTTGCCAGGAAGGCGTTTTTATGTAGATTCCTCCTCTTTCAGCACTGCATTGTGGTGCAAGCAAAAGAAGCAAATCCTGTGTAGCTTCCTCTCCGGCCTTTATTCACCTCCCTCCCGCTTAGTAGCTGTAAATGTGTGTGAGCCTGCAGGGCCCCATGGAATTGCCTAGGAGTAGGCTGAATCAATCGCTGCAAGGGGTGAACAGCAGTATGGGACAGGCTCGGGCAAGGCAAGGGCCGCTCGGGTTATCGCTTCTCGGCCTTTTGGCTAAGATCAAGTGTAGTATCTGTTCTTATCAGTTTAATATCTGATACGTCCCCTATCTGGGGACCATATATTAAATGGATTTTTAGAACAGGGAGATGGAAATAGAGCTTGCTCTGTCCACTCCACGCATTGACCTGGTATTGCAGTATTTCCAGGACCGGTGCACCCTTCCCTTATGTGTTGACTAAAATCAGATTCCAAAAGTGCTATTTGTGTTTGCTATTGTTTTTGTCTTTCTGATGGGATCTCCCCTTTTAATCCCATTATTTCAACACCTGTTGGACAATGCATTTGTACAGTCATGTGTGATAATGAGCTCATTTATTAAATGCAATTAATTAATACATTGCCACCTCTTGTTGTGTGTGTGTGTGTGTGTGTGTGTGTGTGTGTGTGTGTGTGTGTGTGTGTGTGTGTGTGTGTGTGTGTGTGTGTCTTCTGTGTTTCTGTGTTTCCGGCATTTCACATTGGAACAGCTCATTCACCTTCCTTGTCTTCTCTCCGCCCTCCCTTTTAGGTAGGTTAAAGAGCTGCACCTGAGCCAGCCACTGATTGATTGATGCAGCACCACAGTCAAATAGTGGAGTGGAGTAGGGGGAACAGCAAACAGCCATTAAAGCAGCCCGCCCGCCACAATGGACCTACCTGTGTACACTAGATGGATGTGATGGAATGTACTGTCGTCCCTACATTTCCAAGAAGAAGTAAGAATTGCAGTTGCAACAAACCCTTGCTTGCCTACAAAGAGAGCAGCAATTTGGATTTGTTACTATGTTACCTGGAAGAATAACAAACTGTGCAAGGATGGAGGTTGTAGGAGCAAAGAGAAGTTGTCTGTAAAGTTGGTGGATGCCTATTTTCCATTTTGCAGTCCCTTGTCTCCCTCTTGTGGCCTCCTGGAGGCAAATAAATGTGCAAAAAAAAGACAGCCTGGCGGCCGGCTGTTGCAGTGTTGCCCTCTCAGGCAACACTGAGTGACTGACTGAGCCGCACCGTCTTATATAAAGTTCAGACGGAACTTTGCACGTGTCATAGTGGAGCCCTCAGGATTCCAGAGCCAGCTTTCTGACATCATAATGGGGCCTGCCTCAGAGATAGATAAAAGCCTGGGCCCAGGCAGTGTTGGTCAGTGCTGCTCAGCAGGCAGCACTGGACTGGACTGGACTGGATTACAGCTGATACAAGGTGTGAAGGAACAAGGGGTGGCTGTGGGCATGCACTTGCTGCCGCTGCCAGTGTTTATCTGCATGGCAGGAGGGCATTTGGGCGTTGCCAGGAAGGCGTTTTTATGTAGATTCCTCCTCTTTCAGCACTGCATTGTGGTGCAAGCAAAAGAAGCAAATCCTGTGTAGCTTCCTCTCCGGCCTTTATTCACCTCCCTCCCGCTTAGTAGCTGTAAATGTGTGTGAGCCTGCAGGGCCCCATGGAATTGCCTAGGAGTAGGCTGAATCAATCGCTGCAAGGGGTGAACAGCAGTATGGGACAGGCTCGGGCAAGGCAAGGGCCGCTCGGGTTATCGCTTCTCGGCCTTTTGGCTAAGATCAAGTGTAGTATCTGTTCTTATCAGTTTAATATCTGATACGTCCCCTATCTGGGGACCATATATTAAATGGATTTTTAGAACAGGGAGATGGAAATAGAGCTTGCTCTGTCCACTCCACGCATTGACCTGGTATTGCAGTATTTCCAGGACCGGTGCACCCTTCCCTTATGTGTTGACTAAAATCAGATTCCAAAAGTGCTATTTGTGTTTGCTATTGTTTTTGTCTTTCTGATGGGATCTCCCCTTTTAATCCCATTATTTCAACACCTGTTGGACAATGCATTTGTACAGTCATGTGTGATAATGAGCTCATTTATTAAATGCAATTAATTAATACATTGCCACCTCTTGTTGTGTGTGTGTGTGTGTGTGTGTGTGTGTGTGTGTGTGTGTGTGTGTGTGTGTGTGTGTGTGTGTGTGTGTGTGTCTTCTGTGTTTCTGTGTTTCCGGCATTTCACATTGGAACAGCTCATTCACCTTCCTTGTCTTCTCTCCGCCCTCCCTTTTAGGTAGGTTAAAGAGCTGCACCTGAGCCAGCCACTGATTGATTGATGCAGCACCACAGTCAAATAGTGGAGTGGAGTAGGGGGAACAGCAAACAGCCATTAAAGCAGCCCGCCCGCCACAATGGACCTACCTGTGTACACTAGATGGATGTGATGGAATGTACTGTCGTCCCTACATTTCCAAGAAGAAGTAAGAATTGCAGTTGCAACAAACCCTTGCTTGCCTACAAAGAGAGCAGCAATTTGGATTTGTTACTATGTTACCTGGAAGAATAACAAACTGTGCAAGGATGGAGGTTGTAGGAGCAAAGAGAAGTTGTCTGTAAAGTTGGTGGATGCCTATTTTCCATTTTGCAGTCCCTTGTCTCCCTCTTGTGGCCTCCTGGAGGCAAATAAATGTGCAAAAAAAAGACAGCCTGGCGGCCGGCTGTTGCAGTGTTGCCCTCTCAGGCAACACTGAGTGACTGACTGAGCCGCACCGTCTTATATAAAGTTCAGACGGAACTTTGCACGTGTCATAGTGGAGCCCTCAGGATTCCAGAGCCAGCTTTCTGACATCATAATGGGGCCTGCCTCAGAGATAGATAAAAGCCTGGGCCCAGGCAGTGTTGGTCAGTGCTGCTCAGCAGGCAGCACTGGACTGGACTGGACTGGATTACAGCTGATACAAGGTGTGAAGGAACAAGGGGTGGCTGTGGGCATGCACTTGCTGCCGCTGCCAGTGTTTATCTGCATGGCAGGAGGGCATTTGGGCGTTGCCAGGAAGGCGTTTTTATGTAGATTCCTCCTCTTTCAGCACTGCATTGTGGTGCAAGCAAAAGAAGCAAATCCTGTGTAGCTTCCTCTCCGGCCTTTATTCACCTCCCTCCCGCTTAGTAGCTGTAAATGTGTGTGAGCCTGCAGGGCCCCATGGAATTGCCTAGGAGTAGGCTGAATCAATCGCTGCAAGGGGTGAACAGCAGTATGGGACAGGCTCGGGCAAGGCAAGGGCCGCTCGGGTTATCGCTTCTCGGCCTTTTGGCTAAGATCAAGTGTAGTATCTGTTCTTATCAGTTTAATATCTGATACGTCCCCTATCTGGGGACCATATATTAAATGGATTTTTAGAACAGGGAGATGGAAATAGAGCTTGCTCTGTCCACTCCACGCATTGACCTGGTATTGCAGTATTTCCAGGACCGGTGCACCCTTCCCTTATGTGTTGACTAAAATCAGATTCCAAAAGTGCTATTTGTGTTTGCTATTGTTTTTGTCTTTCTGATGGGATCTCCCCTTTTAATCCCATTATTTCAACACCTGTTGGACAATGCATTTGTACAGTCATGTGTGATAATGAGCTCATTTATTAAATGCAATTAATTAATACATTGCCACCTCTTGTTGTGTGTGTGTGTGTGTGTGTGTGTGTGTGTGTGTGTCTTCTGTGTTTCTGTGTTTCCGGCATTTCACATTGGAACAGCTCATTCACCTTCCTTGTCTTCTCTCCGCCCTCCCTTTTAGGTAGGTTAAAGAGCTGCACCTGAGCCAGCCACTGATTGATTGATGCAGCACCACAGTCAAATAGTGGAGTGGAGTAGGGGGAACAGCAAACAGCCATTAAAGCAGCCCGCCCGCCACAATGGACCTACCTGTGTACACTAGATGGATGTGATGGAATGTACTGTCGTCCCTACATTTCCAAGAAGAAGTAAGAATTGCAGTTGCAACAAACCCTTGCTTGCCTACAAAGAGAGCAGCAATTTGGATTTGTTACTATGTTACCTGGAAGAATAACAAACTGTGCAAGGATGGAGGTTGTAGGAGCAAAGAGAAGTTGTCTGTAAAGTTGGTGGATGCCTATTTTCCATTTTGCAGTCCCTTGTCTCCCTCTTGTGGCCTCCTGGAGGCAAATAAATGTGCAAAAAAAAGACAGCCTGGCGGCCGGCTGTTGCAGTGTTGCCCTCTCAGGCAACACTGAGTGACTGACTGAGCCGCACCGTCTTATATAAAGTTCAGACGGAACTTTGCACGTGTCATAGTGGAGCCCTCAGGATTCCAGAGCCAGCTTTCTGACATCATAATGGGGCCTGCCTCAGAGATAGATAAAAGCCTGGGCCCAGGCAGTGTTGGTCAGTGCTGCTCAGCAGGCAGCACTGGACTGGACTGGACTGGATTACAGCTGATACAAGGTGTGAAGGAACAAGGGGTGGCTGTGGGCATGCACTTGCTGCCGCTGCCAGTGTTTATCTGCATGGCAGGAGGGCATTTGGGCGTTGCCAGGAAGGCGTTTTTATGTAGATTCCTCCTCTTTCAGCACTGCATTGTGGTGCAAGCAAAAGAAGCAAATCCTGTGTAGCTTCCTCTCCGGCCTTTATTCACCTCCCTCCCGCTTAGTAGCTGTAAATGTGTGTGAGCCTGCAGGGCCCCATGGAATTGCCTAGGAGTAGGCTGAATCAATCGCTGCAAGGGGTGAACAGCAGTATGGGACAGGCTCGGGCAAGGCAAGGGCCGCTCGGGTTATCGCTTCTCGGCCTTTTGGCTAAGATCAAGTGTAGTATCTGTTCTTATCAGTTTAATATCTGATACGTCCCCTATCTGGGGACCATATATTAAATGGATTTTTAGAACAGGGAGATGGAAATAGAGCTTGCTCTGTCCACTCCACGCATTGACCTGGTATTGCAGTATTTCCAGGACCGGTGCACCCTTCCCTTATGTGTTGACTAAAATCAGATTCCAAAAGTGCTATTTGTGTTTGCTATTGTTTTTGTCTTTCTGATGGGATCTCCCCTTTTAATCCCATTATTTCAACACCTGTTGGACAATGCATTTGTACAGTCATGTGTGATAATGAGCTCATTTATTAAATGCAATTAATTAATACATTGCCACCTCTTGTTGTGTGTGTGTGTGTGTGTGTGTGTGTGTGTGTGTGTGTGTGTGTGTGTGTGTGTGTGTGTGTCTTCTGTGTTTCTGTGTTTCCGGCATTTCACATTGGAACAGCTCATTCACCTTCCTTGTCTTCTCTCCGCCCTCCCTTTTAGGTAGGTTAAAGAGCTGCACCTGAGCCAGCCACTGATTGATTGATGCAGCACCACAGTCAAATAGTGGAGTGGAGTAGGGGGAACAGCAAACAGCCATTAAAGCAGCCCGCCCGCCACAATGGACCTACCTGTGTACACTAGATGGATGTGATGGAATGTACTGTCGTCCCTACATTTCCAAGAAGAAGTAAGAATTGCAGTTGCAACAAACCCTTGCTTGCCTACAAAGAGAGCAGCAATTTGGATTTGTTACTATGTTACCTGGAAGAATAACAAACTGTGCAAGGATGGAGGTTGTAGGAGCAAAGAGAAGTTGTCTGTAAAGTTGGTGGATGCCTATTTTCCATTTTGCAGTCCCTTGTCTCCCTCTTGTGGCCTCCTGGAGGCAAATAAATGTGCAAAAAAAAGACAGCCTGGCGGCCGGCTGTTGCAGTGTTGCCCTCTCAGGCAACACTGAGTGACTGACTGAGCCGCACCGTCTTATATAAAGTTCAGACGGAACTTTGCACGTGTCATAGTGGAGCCCTCAGGATTCCAGAGCCAGCTTTCTGACATCATAATGGGGCCTGCCTCAGAGATAGATAAAAGCCTGGGCCCAGGCAGTGTTGGTCAGTGCTGCTCAGCAGGCAGCACTGGACTGGACTGGACTGGATTACAGCTGATACAAGGTGTGAAGGAACAAGGGGTGGCTGTGGGCATGCACTTGCTGCCGCTGCCAGTGTTTATCTGCATGGCAGGAGGGCATTTGGGCGTTGCCAGGAAGGCGTTTTTATGTAGATTCCTCCTCTTTCAGCACTGCATTGTGGTGCAAGCAAAAGAAGCAAATCCTGTGTAGCTTCCTCTCCGGCCTTTATTCACCTCCCTCCCGCTTAGTAGCTGTAAATGTGTGTGAGCCTGCAGGGCCCCATGGAATTGCCTAGGAGTAGGCTGAATCAATCGCTGCAAGGGGTGAACAGCAGTATGGGACAGGCTCGGGCAAGGCAAGGGCCGCTCGGGTTATCGCTTCTCGGCCTTTTGGCTAAGATCAAGTGTAGTATCTGTTCTTATCAGTTTAATATCTGATACGTCCCCTATCTGGGGACCATATATTAAATGGATTTTTAGAACAGGGAGATGGAAATAGAGCTTGCTCTGTCCACTCCACGCATTGACCTGGTATTGCAGTATTTCCAGGACCGGTGCACCCTTCCCTTATGTGTTGACTAAAATCAGATTCCAAAAGTGCTATTTGTGTTTGCTATTGTTTTTGTCTTTCTGATGGGATCTCCCCTTTTAATCCCATTATTTCAACACCTGTTGGACAATGCATTTGTACAGTCATGTGTGATAATGAGCTCATTTATTAAATGCAATTAATTAATACATTGCCACCTCTTGTTGTGTGTGTGTGTGTGTGTGTGTGTGTGTGTGTGTGTGTGTGTGTGTGTGTGTGTGTGTGTGTGTGTGTGTGTGTCTTCTGTGTTTCTGTGTTTCCGGCATTTCACATTGGAACAGCTCATTCACCTTCCTTGTCTTCTCTCCGCCCTCCCTTTTAGGTAGGTTAAAGAGCTGCACCTGAGCCAGCCACTGATTGATTGATGCAGCACCACAGTCAAATAGTGGAGTGGAGTAGGGGGAACAGCAAACAGCCATTAAAGCAGCCCGCCCGCCACAATGGACCTACCTGTGTACACTAGATGGATGTGATGGAATGTACTGTCGTCCCTACATTTCCAAGAAGAAGTAAGAATTGCAGTTGCAACAAACCCTTGCTTGCCTACAAAGAGAGCAGCAATTTGGATTTGTTACTATGTTACCTGGAAGAATAACAAACTGTGCAAGGATGGAGGTTGTAGGAGCAAAGAGAAGTTGTCTGTAAAGTTGGTGGATGCCTATTTTCCATTTTGCAGTCCCTTGTCTCCCTCTTGTGGCCTCCTGGAGGCAAATAAATGTGCAAAAAAAAGACAGCCTGGCGGCCGGCTGTTGCAGTGTTGCCCTCTCAGGCAACACTGAGTGACTGACTGAGCCGCACCGTCTTATATAAAGTTCAGACGGAACTTTGCACGTGTCATAGTGGAGCCCTCAGGATTCCAGAGCCAGCTTTCTGACATCATAATGGGGCCTGCCTCAGAGATAGATAAAAGCCTGGGCCCAGGCAGTGTTGGTCAGTGCTGCTCAGCAGGCAGCACTGGACTGGACTGGACTGGATTACAGCTGATACAAGGTGTGAAGGAACAAGGGGTGGCTGTGGGCATGCACTTGCTGCCGCTGCCAGTGTTTATCTGCATGGCAGGAGGGCATTTGGGCGTTGCCAGGAAGGCGTTTTTATGTAGATTCCTCCTCTTTCAGCACTGCATTGTGGTGCAAGCAAAAGAAGCAAATCCTGTGTAGCTTCCTCTCCGGCCTTTATTCACCTCCCTCCCGCTTAGTAGCTGTAAATGTGTGTGAGCCTGCAGGGCCCCATGGAATTGCCTAGGAGTAGGCTGAATCAATCGCTGCAAGGGGTGAACAGCAGTATGGGACAGGCTCGGGCAAGGCAAGGGCCGCTCGGGTTATCGCTTCTCGGCCTTTTGGCTAAGATCAAGTGTAGTATCTGTTCTTATCAGTTTAATATCTGATACGTCCCCTATCTGGGGACCATATATTAAATGGATTTTTAGAACAGGGAGATGGAAATAGAGCTTGCTCTGTCCACTCCACGCATTGACCTGGTATTGCAGTATTTCCAGGACCGGTGCACCCTTCCCTTATGTGTTGACTAAAATCAGATTCCAAAAGTGCTATTTGTGTTTGCTATTGTTTTTGTCTTTCTGATGGGATCTCCCCTTTTAATCCCATTATTTCAACACCTGTTGGACAATGCATTTGTACAGTCATGTGTGATAATGAGCTCATTTATTAAATGCAATTAATTAATACATTGCCACCTCTTGTTGTGTGTGTGTGTGTGTGTGTGTGTGTGTGTGTGTGTGTGTGTGTGTGTGTGTGTGTGTGTGTGTGTGTGTGTCTTCTGTGTTTCTGTGTTTCCGGCATTTCACATTGGAACAGCTCATTCACCTTCCTTGTCTTCTCTCCGCCCTCCCTTTTAGGTAGGTTAAAGAGCTGCACCTGAGCCAGCCACTGATTGATTGATGCAGCACCACAGTCAAATAGTGGAGTGGAGTAGGGGGAACAGCAAACAGCCATTAAAGCAGCCCGCCCGCCACAATGGACCTACCTGTGTACACTAGATGGATGTGATGGAATGTACTGTCGTCCCTACATTTCCAAGAAGAAGTAAGAATTGCAGTTGCAACAAACCCTTGCTTGCCTACAAAGAGAGCAGCAATTTGGATTTGTTACTATGTTACCTGGAAGAATAACAAACTGTGCAAGGATGGAGGTTGTAGGAGCAAAGAGAAGTTGTCTGTAAAGTTGGTGGATGCCTATTTTCCATTTTGCAGTCCCTTGTCTCCCTCTTGTGGCCTCCTGGAGGCAAATAAATGTGCAAAAAAAAGACAGCCTGGCGGCCGGCTGTTGCAGTGTTGCCCTCTCAGGCAACACTGAGTGACTGACTGAGCCGCACCGTCTTATATAAAGTTCAGACGGAACTTTGCACGTGTCATAGTGGAGCCCTCAGGATTCCAGAGCCAGCTTTCTGACATCATAATGGGGCCTGCCTCAGAGATAGATAAAAGCCTGGGCCCAGGCAGTGTTGGTCAGTGCTGCTCAGCAGGCAGCACTGGACTGGACTGGACTGGATTACAGCTGATACAAGGTGTGAAGGAACAAGGGGTGGCTGTGGGCATGCACTTGCTGCCGCTGCCAGTGTTTATCTGCATGGCAGGAGGGCATTTGGGCGTTGCCAGGAAGGCGTTTTTATGTAGATTCCTCCTCTTTCAGCACTGCATTGTGGTGCAAGCAAAAGAAGCAAATCCTGTGTAGCTTCCTCTCCGGCCTTTATTCACCTCCCTCCCGCTTAGTAGCTGTAAATGTGTGTGAGCCTGCAGGGCCCCATGGAATTGCCTAGGAGTAGGCTGAATCAATCGCTGCAAGGGGTGAACAGCAGTATGGGACAGGCTCGGGCAAGGCAAGGGCCGCTCGGGTTATCGCTTCTCGGCCTTTTGGCTAAGATCAAGTGTAGTATCTGTTCTTATCAGTTTAATATCTGATACGTCCCCTATCTGGGGACCATATATTAAATGGATTTTTAGAACAGGGAGATGGAAATAGAGCTTGCTCTGTCCACTCCACGCATTGACCTGGTATTGCAGTATTTCCAGGACCGGTGCACCCTTCCCTTATGTGTTGACTAAAATCAGATTCCAAAAGTGCTATTTGTGTTTGCTATTGTTTTTGTCTTTCTGATGGGATCTCCCCTTTTAATCCCATTATTTCAACACCTGTTGGACAATGCATTTGTACAGTCATGTGTGATAATGAGCTCATTTATTAAATGCAATTAATTAATACATTGCCACCTCTTGTTGTGTGTGTGTGTGTGTGTGTGTGTGTGTGTGTGTGTGTGTGTGTGTGTGTGTGTGTGTGTGTGTGTGTGTGTGTGTCTTCTGTGTTTCTGTGTTTCCGGCATTTCACATTGGAACAGCTCATTCACCTTCCTTGTCTTCTCTCCGCCCTCCCTTTTAGGTAGGTTAAAGAGCTGCACCTGAGCCAGCCACTGATTGATTGATGCAGCACCACAGTCAAATAGTGGAGTGGAGTAGGGGGAACAGCAAACAGCCATTAAAGCAGCCCGCCCGCCACAATGGACCTACCTGTGTACACTAGATGGATGTGATGGAATGTACTGTCGTCCCTACATTTCCAAGAAGAAGTAAGAATTGCAGTTGCAACAAACCCTTGCTTGCCTACAAAGAGAGCAGCAATTTGGATTTGTTACTATGTTACCTGGAAGAATAACAAACTGTGCAAGGATGGAGGTTGTAGGAGCAAAGAGAAGTTGTCTGTAAAGTTGGTGGATGCCTATTTTCCATTTTGCAGTCCCTTGTCTCCCTCTTGTGGCCTCCTGGAGGCAAATAAATGTGCAAAAAAAAGACAGCCTGGCGGCCGGCTGTTGCAGTGTTGCCCTCTCAGGCAACACTGAGTGACTGACTGAGCCGCACCGTCTTATATAAAGTTCAGACGGAACTTTGCACGTGTCATAGTGGAGCCCTCAGGATTCCAGAGCCAGCTTTCTGACATCATAATGGGGCCTGCCTCAGAGATAGATAAAAGCCTGGGCCCAGGCAGTGTTGGTCAGTGCTGCTCAGCAGGCAGCACTGGACTGGACTGGACTGGATTACAGCTGATACAAGGTGTGAAGGAACAAGGGGTGGCTGTGGGCATGCACTTGCTGCCGCTGCCAGTGTTTATCTGCATGGCAGGAGGGCATTTGGGCGTTGCCAGGAAGGCGTTTTTATGTAGATTCCTCCTCTTTCAGCACTGCATTGTGGTGCAAGCAAAAGAAGCAAATCCTGTGTAGCTTCCTCTCCGGCCTTTATTCACCTCCCTCCCGCTTAGTAGCTGTAAATGTGTGTGAGCCTGCAGGGCCCCATGGAATTGCCTAGGAGTAGGCTGAATCAATCGCTGCAAGGGGTGAACAGCAGTATGGGACAGGCTCGGGCAAGGCAAGGGCCGCTCGGGTTATCGCTTCTCGGCCTTTTGGCTAAGATCAAGTGTAGTATCTGTTCTTATCAGTTTAATATCTGATACGTCCCCTATCTGGGGACCATATATTAAATGGATTTTTAGAACAGGGAGATGGAAATAGAGCTTGCTCTGTCCACTCCACGCATTGACCTGGTATTGCAGTATTTCCAGGACCGGTGCACCCTTCCCTTATGTGTTGACTAAAATCAGATTCCAAAAGTGCTATTTGTGTTTGCTATTGTTTTTGTCTTTCTGATGGGATCTCCCCTTTTAATCCCATTATTTCAACACCTGTTGGACAATGCATTTGTACAGTCATGTGTGATAATGAGCTCATTTATTAAATGCAATTAATTAATACATTGCCACCTCTTGTTGTGTGTGTGTGTGTGTGTGTGTGTGTGTGTGTGTGTCTTCTGTGTTTCTGTGTTTCCGGCATTTCACATTGGAACAGCTCATTCACCTTCCTTGTCTTCTCTCCGCCCTCCCTTTTAGGTAGGTTAAAGAGCTGCACCTGAGCCAGCCACTGATTGATTGATGCAGCACCACAGTCAAATAGTGGAGTGGAGTAGGGGGAACAGCAAACAGCCATTAAAGCAGCCCGCCCGCCACAATGGACCTACCTGTGTACACTAGATGGATGTGATGGAATGTACTGTCGTCCCTACATTTCCAAGAAGAAGTAAGAATTGCAGTTGCAACAAACCCTTGCTTGCCTACAAAGAGAGCAGCAATTTGGATTTGTTACTATGTTACCTGGAAGAATAACAAACTGTGCAAGGATGGAGGTTGTAGGAGCAAAGAGAAGTTGTCTGTAAAGTTGGTGGATGCCTATTTTCCATTTTGCAGTCCCTTGTCTCCCTCTTGTGGCCTCCTGGAGGCAAATAAATGTGCAAAAAAAAGACAGCCTGGCGGCCGGCTGTTGCAGTGTTGCCCTCTCAGGCAACACTGAGTGACTGACTGAGCCGCACCGTCTTATATAAAGTTCAGACGGAACTTTGCACGTGTCATAGTGGAGCCCTCAGGATTCCAGAGCCAGCTTTCTGACATCATAATGGGGCCTGCCTCAGAGATAGATAAAAGCCTGGGCCCAGGCAGTGTTGGTCAGTGCTGCTCAGCAGGCAGCACTGGACTGGACTGGACTGGATTACAGCTGATACAAGGTGTGAAGGAACAAGGGGTGGCTGTGGGCATGCACTTGCTGCCGCTGCCAGTGTTTATCTGCATGGCAGGAGGGCATTTGGGCGTTGCCAGGAAGGCGTTTTTATGTAGATTCCTCCTCTTTCAGCACTGCATTGTGGTGCAAGCAAAAGAAGCAAATCCTGTGTAGCTTCCTCTCCGGCCTTTATTCACCTCCCTCCCGCTTAGTAGCTGTAAATGTGTGTGAGCCTGCAGGGCCCCATGGAATTGCCTAGGAGTAGGCTGAATCAATCGCTGCAAGGGGTGAACAGCAGTATGGGACAGGCTCGGGCAAGGCAAGGGCCGCTCGGGTTATCGCTTCTCGGCCTTTTGGCTAAGATCAAGTGTAGTATCTGTTCTTATCAGTTTAATATCTGATACGTCCCCTATCTGGGGACCATATATTAAATGGATTTTTAGAACAGGGAGATGGAAATAGAGCTTGCTCTGTCCACTCCACGCATTGACCTGGTATTGCAGTATTTCCAGGACCGGTGCACCCTTCCCTTATGTGTTGACTAAAATCAGATTCCAAAAGTGCTATTTGTGTTTGCTATTGTTTTTGTCTTTCTGATGGGATCTCCCCTTTTAATCCCATTATTTCAACACCTGTTGGACAATGCATTTGTACAGTCATGTGTGATAATGAGCTCATTTATTAAATGCAATTAATTAATACATTGCCACCTCTTGTTGTGTGTGTGTGTGTGTGTGTGTGTGTGTGTGTGTGTCTTCTGTGTTTCTGTGTTTCCGGCATTTCACATTGGAACAGCTCATTCACCTTCCTTGTCTTCTCTCCGCCCTCCCTTTTAGGTAGGTTAAAGAGCTGCACCTGAGCCAGCCACTGATTGATTGATGCAGCACCACAGTCAAATAGTGGAGTGGAGTAGGGGGAACAGCAAACAGCCATTAAAGCAGCCCGCCCGCCACAATGGACCTACCTGTGTACACTAGATGGATGTGATGGAATGTACTGTCGTCCCTACATTTCCAAGAAGAAGTAAGAATTGCAGTTGCAACAAACCCTTGCTTGCCTACAAAGAGAGCAGCAATTTGGATTTGTTACTATGTTACCTGGAAGAATAACAAACTGTGCAAGGATGGAGGTTGTAGGAGCAAAGAGAAGTTGTCTGTAAAGTTGGTGGATGCCTATTTTCCATTTTGCAGTCCCTTGTCTCCCTCTTGTGGCCTCCTGGAGGCAAATAAATGTGCAAAAAAAAGACAGCCTGGCGGCCGGCTGTTGCAGTGTTGCCCTCTCAGGCAACACTGAGTGACTGACTGAGCCGCACCGTCTTATATAAAGTTCAGACGGAACTTTGCACGTGTCATAGTGGAGCCCTCAGGATTCCAGAGCCAGCTTTCTGACATCATAATGGGGCCTGCCTCAGAGATAGATAAAAGCCTGGGCCCAGGCAGTGTTGGTCAGTGCTGCTCAGCAGGCAGCACTGGACTGGACTGGACTGGATTACAGCTGATACAAGGTGTGAAGGAACAAGGGGTGGCTGTGGGCATGCACTTGCTGCCGCTGCCAGTGTTTATCTGCATGGCAGGAGGGCATTTGGGCGTTGCCAGGAAGGCGTTTTTATGTAGATTCCTCCTCTTTCAGCACTGCATTGTGGTGCAAGCAAAAGAAGCAAATCCTGTGTAGCTTCCTCTCCGGCCTTTATTCACCTCCCTCCCGCTTAGTAGCTGTAAATGTGTGTGAGCCTGCAGGGCCCCATGGAATTGCCTAGGAGTAGGCTGAATCAATCGCTGCAAGGGGTGAACAGCAGTATGGGACAGGCTCGGGCAAGGCAAGGGCCGCTCGGGTTATCGCTTCTCGGCCTTTTGGCTAAGATCAAGTGTAGTATCTGTTCTTATCAGTTTAATATCTGATACGTCCCCTATCTGGGGACCATATATTAAATGGATTTTTAGAACAGGGAGATGGAAATAGAGCTTGCTCTGTCCACTCCACGCATTGACCTGGTATTGCAGTATTTCCAGGACCGGTGCACCCTTCCCTTATGTGTTGACTAAAATCAGATTCCAAAAGTGCTATTTGTGTTTGCTATTGTTTTTGTCTTTCTGATGGGATCTCCCCTTTTAATCCCATTATTTCAACACCTGTTGGACAATGCATTTGTACAGTCATGTGTGATAATGAGCTCATTTATTAAATGCAATTAATTAATACATTGCCACCTCTTGTTGTGTGTGTGTGTGTGTGTGTGTGTGTGTGTGTGTGTGTGTGTGTGTGTGTGTGTGTGTGTGTGTGTGTGTGTGTCTTCTGTGTTTCTGTGTTTCCGGCATTTCACATTGGAACAGCTCATTCACCTTCCTTGTCTTCTCTCCGCCCTCCCTTTTAGGTAGGTTAAAGAGCTGCACCTGAGCCAGCCACTGATTGATTGATGCAGCACCACAGTCAAATAGTGGAGTGGAGTAGGGGGAACAGCAAACAGCCATTAAAGCAGCCCGCCCGCCACAATGGACCTACCTGTGTACACTAGATGGATGTGATGGAATGTACTGTCGTCCCTACATTTCCAAGAAGAAGTAAGAATTGCAGTTGCAACAAACCCTTGCTTGCCTACAAAGAGAGCAGCAATTTGGATTTGTTACTATGTTACCTGGAAGAATAACAAACTGTGCAAGGATGGAGGTTGTAGGAGCAAAGAGAAGTTGTCTGTAAAGTTGGTGGATGCCTATTTTCCATTTTGCAGTCCCTTGTCTCCCTCTTGTGGCCTCCTGGAGGCAAATAAATGTGCAAAAAAAAGACAGCCTGGCGGCCGGCTGTTGCAGTGTTGCCCTCTCAGGCAACACTGAGTGACTGACTGAGCCGCACCGTCTTATATAAAGTTCAGACGGAACTTTGCACGTGTCATAGTGGAGCCCTCAGGATTCCAGAGCCAGCTTTCTGACATCATAATGGGGCCTGCCTCAGAGATAGATAAAAGCCTGGGCCCAGGCAGTGTTGGTCAGTGCTGCTCAGCAGGCAGCACTGGACTGGACTGGACTGGATTACAGCTGATACAAGGTGTGAAGGAACAAGGGGTGGCTGTGGGCATGCACTTGCTGCCGCTGCCAGTGTTTATCTGCATGGCAGGAGGGCATTTGGGCGTTGCCAGGAAGGCGTTTTTATGTAGATTCCTCCTCTTTCAGCACTGCATTGTGGTGCAAGCAAAAGAAGCAAATCCTGTGTAGCTTCCTCTCCGGCCTTTATTCACCTCCCTCCCGCTTAGTAGCTGTAAATGTGTGTGAGCCTGCAGGGCCCCATGGAATTGCCTAGGAGTAGGCTGAATCAATCGCTGCAAGGGGTGAACAGCAGTATGGGACAGGCTCGGGCAAGGCAAGGGCCGCTCGGGTTATCGCTTCTCGGCCTTTTGGCTAAGATCAAGTGTAGTATCTGTTCTTATCAGTTTAATATCTGATACGTCCCCTATCTGGGGACCATATATTAAATGGATTTTTAGAACAGGGAGATGGAAATAGAGCTTGCTCTGTCCACTCCACGCATTGACCTGGTATTGCAGTATTTCCAGGACCGGTGCACCCTTCCCTTATGTGTTGACTAAAATCAGATTCCAAAAGTGCTATTTGTGTTTGCTATTGTTTTTGTCTTTCTGATGGGATCTCCCCTTTTAATCCCATTATTTCAACACCTGTTGGACAATGCATTTGTACAGTCATGTGTGATAATGAGCTCATTTATTAAATGCAATTAATTAATACATTGCCACCTCTTGTTGTGTGTGTGTGTGTGTGTGTGTGTGTGTGTGTGTGTCTTCTGTGTTTCTGTGTTTCCGGCATTTCACATTGGAACAGCTCATTCACCTTCCTTGTCTTCTCTCCGCCCTCCCTTTTAGGTAGGTTAAAGAGCTGCACCTGAGCCAGCCACTGATTGATTGATGCAGCACCACAGTCAAATAGTGGAGTGGAGTAGGGGGAACAGCAAACAGCCATTAAAGCAGCCCGCCCGCCACAATGGACCTACCTGTGTACACTAGATGGATGTGATGGAATGTACTGTCGTCCCTACATTTCCAAGAAGAAGTAAGAATTGCAGTTGCAACAAACCCTTGCTTGCCTACAAAGAGAGCAGCAATTTGGATTTGTTACTATGTTACCTGGAAGAATAACAAACTGTGCAAGGATGGAGGTTGTAGGAGCAAAGAGAAGTTGTCTGTAAAGTTGGTGGATGCCTATTTTCCATTTTGCAGTCCCTTGTCTCCCTCTTGTGGCCTCCTGGAGGCAAATAAATGTGCAAAAAAAAGACAGCCTGGCGGCCGGCTGTTGCAGTGTTGCCCTCTCAGGCAACACTGAGTGACTGACTGAGCCGCACCGTCTTATATAAAGTTCAGACGGAACTTTGCACGTGTCATAGTGGAGCCCTCAGGATTCCAGAGCCAGCTTTCTGACATCATAATGGGGCCTGCCTCAGAGATAGATAAAAGCCTGGGCCCAGGCAGTGTTGGTCAGTGCTGCTCAGCAGGCAGCACTGGACTGGACTGGACTGGATTACAGCTGATACAAGGTGTGAAGGAACAAGGGGTGGCTGTGGGCATGCACTTGCTGCCGCTGCCAGTGTTTATCTGCATGGCAGGAGGGCATTTGGGCGTTGCCAGGAAGGCGTTTTTATGTAGATTCCTCCTCTTTCAGCACTGCATTGTGGTGCAAGCAAAAGAAGCAAATCCTGTGTAGCTTCCTCTCCGGCCTTTATTCACCTCCCTCCCGCTTAGTAGCTGTAAATGTGTGTGAGCCTGCAGGGCCCCATGGAATTGCCTAGGAGTAGGCTGAATCAATCGCTGCAAGGGGTGAACAGCAGTATGGGACAGGCTCGGGCAAGGCAAGGGCCGCTCGGGTTATCGCTTCTCGGCCTTTTGGCTAAGATCAAGTGTAGTATCTGTTCTTATCAGTTTAATATCTGATACGTCCCCTATCTGGGGACCATATATTAAATGGATTTTTAGAACAGGGAGATGGAAATAGAGCTTGCTCTGTCCACTCCACGCATTGACCTGGTATTGCAGTATTTCCAGGACCGGTGCACCCTTCCCTTATGTGTTGACTAAAATCAGATTCCAAAAGTGCTATTTGTGTTTGCTATTGTTTTTGTCTTTCTGATGGGATCTCCCCTTTTAATCCCATTATTTCAACACCTGTTGGACAATGCATTTGTACAGTCATGTGTGATAATGAGCTCATTTATTAAATGCAATTAATTAATACATTGCCACCTCTTGTTGTGTGTGTGTGTGTGTGTGTGTGTGTGTGTGTGTGTGTGTGTGTGTGTGTGTGTGTGTGTGTGTGTGTGTGTGTGTCTTCTGTGTTTCTGTGTTTCCGGCATTTCACATTGGAACAGCTCATTCACCTTCCTTGTCTTCTCTCCGCCCTCCCTTTTAGGTAGGTTAAAGAGCTGCACCTGAGCCAGCCACTGATTGATTGATGCAGCACCACAGTCAAATAGTGGAGTGGAGTAGGGGGAACAGCAAACAGCCATTAAAGCAGCCCGCCCGCCACAATGGACCTACCTGTGTACACTAGATGGATGTGATGGAATGTACTGTCGTCCCTACATTTCCAAGAAGAAGTAAGAATTGCAGTTGCAACAAACCCTTGCTTGCCTACAAAGAGAGCAGCAATTTGGATTTGTTACTATGTTACCTGGAAGAATAACAAACTGTGCAAGGATGGAGGTTGTAGGAGCAAAGAGAAGTTGTCTGTAAAGTTGGTGGATGCCTATTTTCCATTTTGCAGTCCCTTGTCTCCCTCTTGTGGCCTCCTGGAGGCAAATAAATGTGCAAAAAAAAGACAGCCTGGCGGCCGGCTGTTGCAGTGTTGCCCTCTCAGGCAACACTGAGTGACTGACTGAGCCGCACCGTCTTATATAAAGTTCAGACGGAACTTTGCACGTGTCATAGTGGAGCCCTCAGGATTCCAGAGCCAGCTTTCTGACATCATAATGGGGCCTGCCTCAGAGATAGATAAAAGCCTGGGCCCAGGCAGTGTTGGTCAGTGCTGCTCAGCAGGCAGCACTGGACTGGACTGGACTGGATTACAGCTGATACAAGGTGTGAAGGAACAAGGGGTGGCTGTGGGCATGCACTTGCTGCCGCTGCCAGTGTTTATCTGCATGGCAGGAGGGCATTTGGGCGTTGCCAGGAAGGCGTTTTTATGTAGATTCCTCCTCTTTCAGCACTGCATTGTGGTGCAAGCAAAAGAAGCAAATCCTGTGTAGCTTCCTCTCCGGCCTTTATTCACCTCCCTCCCGCTTAGTAGCTGTAAATGTGTGTGAGCCTGCAGGGCCCCATGGAATTGCCTAGGAGTAGGCTGAATCAATCGCTGCAAGGGGTGAACAGCAGTATGGGACAGGCTCGGGCAAGGCAAGGGCCGCTCGGGTTATCGCTTCTCGGCCTTTTGGCTAAGATCAAGTGTAGTATCTGTTCTTATCAGTTTAATATCTGATACGTCCCCTATCTGGGGACCATATATTAAATGGATTTTTAGAACAGGGAGATGGAAATAGAGCTTGCTCTGTCCACTCCACGCATTGACCTGGTATTGCAGTATTTCCAGGACCGGTGCACCCTTCCCTTATGTGTTGACTAAAATCAGATTCCAAAAGTGCTATTTGTGTTTGCTATTGTTTTTGTCTTTCTGATGGGATCTCCCCTTTTAATCCCATTATTTCAACACCTGTTGGACAATGCATTTGTACAGTCATGTGTGATAATGAGCTCATTTATTAAATGCAATTAATTAATACATTGCCACCTCTTGTTGTGTGTGTGTGTGTGTGTGTGTGTGTGTGTGTGTGTGTGTGTGTGTGTGTGTGTGTGTGTGTGTGTGTGTGTCTTCTGTGTTTCTGTGTTTCCGGCATTTCACATTGGAACAGCTCATTCACCTTCCTTGTCTTCTCTCCGCCCTCCCTTTTAGGTAGGTTAAAGAGCTGCACCTGAGCCAGCCACTGATTGATTGATGCAGCACCACAGTCAAATAGTGGAGTGGAGTAGGGGGAACAGCAAACAGCCATTAAAGCAGCCCGCCCGCCACAATGGACCTACCTGTGTACACTAGATGGATGTGATGGAATGTACTGTCGTCCCTACATTTCCAAGAAGAAGTAAGAATTGCAGTTGCAACAAACCCTTGCTTGCCTACAAAGAGAGCAGCAATTTGGATTTGTTACTATGTTACCTGGAAGAATAACAAACTGTGCAAGGATGGAGGTTGTAGGAGCAAAGAGAAGTTGTCTGTAAAGTTGGTGGATGCCTATTTTCCATTTTGCAGTCCCTTGTCTCCCTCTTGTGGCCTCCTGGAGGCAAATAAATGTGCAAAAAAAAGACAGCCTGGCGGCCGGCTGTTGCAGTGTTGCCCTCTCAGGCAACACTGAGTGACTGACTGAGCCGCACCGTCTTATATAAAGTTCAGACGGAACTTTGCACGTGTCATAGTGGAGCCCTCAGGATTCCAGAGCCAGCTTTCTGACATCATAATGGGGCCTGCCTCAGAGATAGATAAAAGCCTGGGCCCAGGCAGTGTTGGTCAGTGCTGCTCAGCAGGCAGCACTGGACTGGACTGGACTGGATTACAGCTGATACAAGGTGTGAAGGAACAAGGGGTGGCTGTGGGCATGCACTTGCTGCCGCTGCCAGTGTTTATCTGCATGGCAGGAGGGCATTTGGGCGTTGCCAGGAAGGCGTTTTTATGTAGATTCCTCCTCTTTCAGCACTGCATTGTGGTGCAAGCAAAAGAAGCAAATCCTGTGTAGCTTCCTCTCCGGCCTTTATTCACCTCCCTCCCGCTTAGTAGCTGTAAATGTGTGTGAGCCTGCAGGGCCCCATGGAATTGCCTAGGAGTAGGCTGAATCAATCGCTGCAAGGGGTGAACAGCAGTATGGGACAGGCTCGGGCAAGGCAAGGGCCGCTCGGGTTATCGCTTCTCGGCCTTTTGGCTAAGATCAAGTGTAGTATCTGTTCTTATCAGTTTAATATCTGATACGTCCCCTATCTGGGGACCATATATTAAATGGATTTTTAGAACAGGGAGATGGAAATAGAGCTTGCTCTGTCCACTCCACGCATTGACCTGGTATTGCAGTATTTCCAGGACCGGTGCACCCTTCCCTTATGTGTTGACTAAAATCAGATTCCAAAAGTGCTATTTGTGTTTGCTATTGTTTTTGTCTTTCTGATGGGATCTCCCCTTTTAATCCCATTATTTCAACACCTGTTGGACAATGCATTTGTACAGTCATGTGTGATAATGAGCTCATTTATTAAATGCAATTAATTAATACATTGCCACCTCTTGTTGTGTGTGTGTGTGTGTGTGTGTGTGTGTGTGTGTGTGTGTGTGTGTGTGTGTGTGTGTGTGTGTGTGTGTGTGTCTTCTGTGTTTCTGTGTTTCCGGCATTTCACATTGGAACAGCTCATTCACCTTCCTTGTCTTCTCTCCGCCCTCCCTTTTAGGTAGGTTAAAGAGCTGCACCTGAGCCAGCCACTGATTGATTGATGCAGCACCACAGTCAAATAGTGGAGTGGAGTAGGGGGAACAGCAAACAGCCATTAAAGCAGCCCGCCCGCCACAATGGACCTACCTGTGTACACTAGATGGATGTGATGGAATGTACTGTCGTCCCTACATTTCCAAGAAGAAGTAAGAATTGCAGTTGCAACAAACCCTTGCTTGCCTACAAAGAGAGCAGCAATTTGGATTTGTTACTATGTTACCTGGAAGAATAACAAACTGTGCAAGGATGGAGGTTGTAGGAGCAAAGAGAAGTTGTCTGTAAAGTTGGTGGATGCCTATTTTCCATTTTGCAGTCCCTTGTCTCCCTCTTGTGGCCTCCTGGAGGCAAATAAATGTGCAAAAAAAAGACAGCCTGGCGGCCGGCTGTTGCAGTGTTGCCCTCTCAGGCAACACTGAGTGACTGACTGAGCCGCACCGTCTTATATAAAGTTCAGACGGAACTTTGCACGTGTCATAGTGGAGCCCTCAGGATTCCAGAGCCAGCTTTCTGACATCATAATGGGGCCTGCCTCAGAGATAGATAAAAGCCTGGGCCCAGGCAGTGTTGGTCAGTGCTGCTCAGCAGGCAGCACTGGACTGGACTGGACTGGATTACAGCTGATACAAGGTGTGAAGGAACAAGGGGTGGCTGTGGGCATGCACTTGCTGCCGCTGCCAGTGTTTATCTGCATGGCAGGAGGGCATTTGGGCGTTGCCAGGAAGGCGTTTTTATGTAGATTCCTCCTCTTTCAGCACTGCATTGTGGTGCAAGCAAAAGAAGCAAATCCTGTGTAGCTTCCTCTCCGGCCTTTATTCACCTCCCTCCCGCTTAGTAGCTGTAAATGTGTGTGAGCCTGCAGGGCCCCATGGAATTGCCTAGGAGTAGGCTGAATCAATCGCTGCAAGGGGTGAACAGCAGTATGGGACAGGCTCGGGCAAGGCAAGGGCCGCTCGGGTTATCGCTTCTCGGCCTTTTGGCTAAGATCAAGTGTAGTATCTGTTCTTATCAGTTTAATATCTGATACGTCCCCTATCTGGGGACCATATATTAAATGGATTTTTAGAACAGGGAGATGGAAATAGAGCTTGCTCTGTCCACTCCACGCATTGACCTGGTATTGCAGTATTTCCAGGACCGGTGCACCCTTCCCTTATGTGTTGACTAAAATCAGATTCCAAAAGTGCTATTTGTGTTTGCTATTGTTTTTGTCTTTCTGATGGGATCTCCCCTTTTAATCCCATTATTTCAACACCTGTTGGACAATGCATTTGTACAGTCATGTGTGATAATGAGCTCATTTATTAAATGCAATTAATTAATACATTGCCACCTCTTGTTGTGTGTGTGTGTGTGTCTTCTGTGTTTCTGTGTTTCCGGCATTTCACATTGGAACAGCTCATTCACCTTCCTTGTCTTCTCTCCGCCCTCCCTTTTAGGTAGGTTAAAGAGCTGCACCTGAGCCAGCCACTGATTGATTGATGCAGCACCACAGTCAAATAGTGGAGTGGAGTAGGGGGAACAGCAAACAGCCATTAAAGCAGCCCGCCCGCCACAATGGACCTACCTGTGTACACTAGATGGATGTGATGGAATGTACTGTCGTCCCTACATTTCCAAGAAGAAGTAAGAATTGCAGTTGCAACAAACCCTTGCTTGCCTACAAAGAGAGCAGCAATTTGGATTTGTTACTATGTTACCTGGAAGAATAACAAACTGTGCAAGGATGGAGGTTGTAGGAGCAAAGAGAAGTTGTCTGTAAAGTTGGTGGATGCCTATTTTCCATTTTGCAGTCCCTTGTCTCCCTCTTGTGGCCTCCTGGAGGCAAATAAATGTGCAAAAAAAAGACAGCCTGGCGGCCGGCTGTTGCAGTGTTGCCCTCTCAGGCAACACTGAGTGACTGACTGAGCCGCACCGTCTTATATAAAGTTCAGACGGAACTTTGCACGTGTCATAGTGGAGCCCTCAGGATTCCAGAGCCAGCTTTCTGACATCATAATGGGGCCTGCCTCAGAGATAGATAAAAGCCTGGGCCCAGGCAGTGTTGGTCAGTGCTGCTCAGCAGGCAGCACTGGACTGGACTGGACTGGATTACAGCTGATACAAGGTGTGAAGGAACAAGGGGTGGCTGTGGGCATGCACTTGCTGCCGCTGCCAGTGTTTATCTGCATGGCAGGAGGGCATTTGGGCGTTGCCAGGAAGGCGTTTTTATGTAGATTCCTCCTCTTTCAGCACTGCATTGTGGTGCAAGCAAAAGAAGCAAATCCTGTGTAGCTTCCTCTCCGGCCTTTATTCACCTCCCTCCCGCTTAGTAGCTGTAAATGTGTGTGAGCCTGCAGGGCCCCATGGAATTGCCTAGGAGTAGGCTGAATCAATCGCTGCAAGGGGTGAACAGCAGTATGGGACAGGCTCGGGCAAGGCAAGGGCCGCTCGGGTTATCGCTTCTCGGCCTTTTGGCTAAGATCAAGTGTAGTATCTGTTCTTATCAGTTTAATATCTGATACGTCCCCTATCTGGGGACCATATATTAAATGGATTTTTAGAACAGGGAGATGGAAATAGAGCTTGCTCTGTCCACTCCACGCATTGACCTGGTATTGCAGTATTTCCAGGACCGGTGCACCCTTCCCTTATGTGTTGACTAAAATCAGATTCCAAAAGTGCTATTTGTGTTTGCTATTGTTTTTGTCTTTCTGATGGGATCTCCCCTTTTAATCCCATTATTTCAACACCTGTTGGACAATGCATTTGTACAGTCATGTGTGATAATGAGCTCATTTATTAAATGCAATTAATTAATACATTGCCACCTCTTGTTGTGTGTGTGTGTGTGTGTGTGTGTGTGTGTGTGTGTGTGTGTGTGTGTGTGTGTGTGTGTGTGTGTGTGTGTGTGTGTCTTCTGTGTTTCTGTGTTTCCGGCATTTCACATTGGAACAGCTCATTCACCTTCCTTGTCTTCTCTCCGCCCTCCCTTTTAGGTAGGTTAAAGAGCTGCACCTGAGCCAGCCACTGATTGATTGATGCAGCACCACAGTCAAATAGTGGAGTGGAGTAGGGGGAACAGCAAACAGCCATTAAAGCAGCCCGCCCGCCACAATGGACCTACCTGTGTACACTAGATGGATGTGATGGAATGTACTGTCGTCCCTACATTTCCAAGAAGAAGTAAGAATTGCAGTTGCAACAAACCCTTGCTTGCCTACAAAGAGAGCAGCAATTTGGATTTGTTACTATGTTACCTGGAAGAATAACAAACTGTGCAAGGATGGAGGTTGTAGGAGCAAAGAGAAGTTGTCTGTAAAGTTGGTGGATGCCTATTTTCCATTTTGCAGTCCCTTGTCTCCCTCTTGTGGCCTCCTGGAGGCAAATAAATGTGCAAAAAAAAGACAGCCTGGCGGCCGGCTGTTGCAGTGTTGCCCTCTCAGGCAACACTGAGTGACTGACTGAGCCGCACCGTCTTATATAAAGTTCAGACGGAACTTTGCACGTGTCATAGTGGAGCCCTCAGGATTCCAGAGCCAGCTTTCTGACATCATAATGGGGCCTGCCTCAGAGATAGATAAAAGCCTGGGCCCAGGCAGTGTTGGTCAGTGCTGCTCAGCAGGCAGCACTGGACTGGACTGGACTGGATTACAGCTGATACAAGGTGTGAAGGAACAAGGGGTGGCTGTGGGCATGCACTTGCTGCCGCTGCCAGTGTTTATCTGCATGGCAGGAGGGCATTTGGGCGTTGCCAGGAAGGCGTTTTTATGTAGATTCCTCCTCTTTCAGCACTGCATTGTGGTGCAAGCAAAAGAAGCAAATCCTGTGTAGCTTCCTCTCCGGCCTTTATTCACCTCCCTCCCGCTTAGTAGCTGTAAATGTGTGTGAGCCTGCAGGGCCCCATGGAATTGCCTAGGAGTAGGCTGAATCAATCGCTGCAAGGGGTGAACAGCAGTATGGGACAGGCTCGGGCAAGGCAAGGGCCGCTCGGGTTATCGCTTCTCGGCCTTTTGGCTAAGATCAAGTGTAGTATCTGTTCTTATCAGTTTAATATCTGATACGTCCCCTATCTGGGGACCATATATTAAATGGATTTTTAGAACAGGGAGATGGAAATAGAGCTTGCTCTGTCCACTCCACGCATTGACCTGGTATTGCAGTATTTCCAGGACCGGTGCACCCTTCCCTTATGTGTTGACTAAAATCAGATTCCAAAAGTGCTATTTGTGTTTGCTATTGTTTTTGTCTTTCTGATGGGATCTCCCCTTTTAATCCCATTATTTCAACACCTGTTGGACAATGCATTTGTACAGTCATGTGTGATAATGAGCTCATTTATTAAATGCAATTAATTAATACATTGCCACCTCTTGTTGTGTGTGTGTGTGTGTGTGTGTGTGTGTGTGTGTGTCTTCTGTGTTTCTGTGTTTCCGGCATTTCACATTGGAACAGCTCATTCACCTTCCTTGTCTTCTCTCCGCCCTCCCTTTTAGGTAGGTTAAAGAGCTGCACCTGAGCCAGCCACTGATTGATTGATGCAGCACCACAGTCAAATAGTGGAGTGGAGTAGGGGGAACAGCAAACAGCCATTAAAGCAGCCCGCCCGCCACAATGGACCTACCTGTGTACACTAGATGGATGTGATGGAATGTACTGTCGTCCCTACATTTCCAAGAAGAAGTAAGAATTGCAGTTGCAACAAACCCTTGCTTGCCTACAAAGAGAGCAGCAATTTGGATTTGTTACTATGTTACCTGGAAGAATAACAAACTGTGCAAGGATGGAGGTTGTAGGAGCAAAGAGAAGTTGTCTGTAAAGTTGGTGGATGCCTATTTTCCATTTTGCAGTCCCTTGTCTCCCTCTTGTGGCCTCCTGGAGGCAAATAAATGTGCAAAAAAAAGACAGCCTGGCGGCCGGCTGTTGCAGTGTTGCCCTCTCAGGCAACACTGAGTGACTGACTGAGCCGCACCGTCTTATATAAAGTTCAGACGGAACTTTGCACGTGTCATAGTGGAGCCCTCAGGATTCCAGAGCCAGCTTTCTGACATCATAATGGGGCCTGCCTCAGAGATAGATAAAAGCCTGGGCCCAGGCAGTGTTGGTCAGTGCTGCTCAGCAGGCAGCACTGGACTGGACTGGACTGGATTACAGCTGATACAAGGTGTGAAGGAACAAGGGGTGGCTGTGGGCATGCACTTGCTGCCGCTGCCAGTGTTTATCTGCATGGCAGGAGGGCATTTGGGCGTTGCCAGGAAGGCGTTTTTATGTAGATTCCTCCTCTTTCAGCACTGCATTGTGGTGCAAGCAAAAGAAGCAAATCCTGTGTAGCTTCCTCTCCGGCCTTTATTCACCTCCCTCCCGCTTAGTAGCTGTAAATGTGTGTGAGCCTGCAGGGCCCCATGGAATTGCCTAGGAGTAGGCTGAATCAATCGCTGCAAGGGGTGAACAGCAGTATGGGACAGGCTCGGGCAAGGCAAGGGCCGCTCGGGTTATCGCTTCTCGGCCTTTTGGCTAAGATCAAGTGTAGTATCTGTTCTTATCAGTTTAATATCTGATACGTCCCCTATCTGGGGACCATATATTAAATGGATTTTTAGAACAGGGAGATGGAAATAGAGCTTGCTCTGTCCACTCCACGCATTGACCTGGTATTGCAGTATTTCCAGGACCGGTGCACCCTTCCCTTATGTGTTGACTAAAATCAGATTCCAAAAGTGCTATTTGTGTTTGCTATTGTTTTTGTCTTTCTGATGGGATCTCCCCTTTTAATCCCATTATTTCAACACCTGTTGGACAATGCATTTGTACAGTCATGTGTGATAATGAGCTCATTTATTAAATGCAATTAATTAATACATTGCCACCTCTTGTTGTGTGTGTGTGTGTGTGTGTGTGTGTGTGTGTGTGTGTGTGTGTGTGTGTGTGTGTGTGTGTGTGTGTGTGTGTGTGTCTTCTGTGTTTCTGTGTTTCCGGCATTTCACATTGGAACAGCTCATTCACCTTCCTTGTCTTCTCTCCGCCCTCCCTTTTAGGTAGGTTAAAGAGCTGCACCTGAGCCAGCCACTGATTGATTGATGCAGCACCACAGTCAAATAGTGGAGTGGAGTAGGGGGAACAGCAAACAGCCATTAAAGCAGCCCGCCCGCCACAATGGACCTACCTGTGTACACTAGATGGATGTGATGGAATGTACTGTCGTCCCTACATTTCCAAGAAGAAGTAAGAATTGCAGTTGCAACAAACCCTTGCTTGCCTACAAAGAGAGCAGCAATTTGGATTTGTTACTATGTTACCTGGAAGAATAACAAACTGTGCAAGGATGGAGGTTGTAGGAGCAAAGAGAAGTTGTCTGTAAAGTTGGTGGATGCCTATTTTCCATTTTGCAGTCCCTTGTCTCCCTCTTGTGGCCTCCTGGAGGCAAATAAATGTGCAAAAAAAAGACAGCCTGGCGGCCGGCTGTTGCAGTGTTGCCCTCTCAGGCAACACTGAGTGACTGACTGAGCCGCACCGTCTTATATAAAGTTCAGACGGAACTTTGCACGTGTCATAGTGGAGCCCTCAGGATTCCAGAGCCAGCTTTCTGACATCATAATGGGGCCTGCCTCAGAGATAGATAAAAGCCTGGGCCCAGGCAGTGTTGGTCAGTGCTGCTCAGCAGGCAGCACTGGACTGGACTGGACTGGATTACAGCTGATACAAGGTGTGAAGGAACAAGGGGTGGCTGTGGGCATGCACTTGCTGCCGCTGCCAGTGTTTATCTGCATGGCAGGAGGGCATTTGGGCGTTGCCAGGAAGGCGTTTTTATGTAGATTCCTCCTCTTTCAGCACTGCATTGTGGTGCAAGCAAAAGAAGCAAATCCTGTGTAGCTTCCTCTCCGGCCTTTATTCACCTCCCTCCCGCTTAGTAGCTGTAAATGTGTGTGAGCCTGCAGGGCCCCATGGAATTGCCTAGGAGTAGGCTGAATCAATCGCTGCAAGGGGTGAACAGCAGTATGGGACAGGCTCGGGCAAGGCAAGGGCCGCTCGGGTTATCGCTTCTCGGCCTTTTGGCTAAGATCAAGTGTAGTATCTGTTCTTATCAGTTTAATATCTGATACGTCCCCTATCTGGGGACCATATATTAAATGGATTTTTAGAACAGGGAGATGGAAATAGAGCTTGCTCTGTCCACTCCACGCATTGACCTGGTATTGCAGTATTTCCAGGACCGGTGCACCCTTCCCTTATGTGTTGACTAAAATCAGATTCCAAAAGTGCTATTTGTGTTTGCTATTGTTTTTGTCTTTCTGATGGGATCTCCCCTTTTAATCCCATTATTTCAACACCTGTTGGACAATGCATTTGTACAGTCATGTGTGATAATGAGCTCATTTATTAAATGCAATTAATTAATACATTGCCACCTCTTGTTGTGTGTGTGTGTGTGTGTGTGTGTGTGTGTGTGTGTGTGTGTGTGTGTGTGTGTGTGTGTGTGTGTGTGTGTCTTCTGTGTTTCTGTGTTTCCGGCATTTCACATTGGAACAGCTCATTCACCTTCCTTGTCTTCTCTCCGCCCTCCCTTTTAGGTAGGTTAAAGAGCTGCACCTGAGCCAGCCACTGATTGATTGATGCAGCACCACAGTCAAATAGTGGAGTGGAGTAGGGGGAACAGCAAACAGCCATTAAAGCAGCCCGCCCGCCACAATGGACCTACCTGTGTACACTAGATGGATGTGATGGAATGTACTGTCGTCCCTACATTTCCAAGAAGAAGTAAGAATTGCAGTTGCAACAAACCCTTGCTTGCCTACAAAGAGAGCAGCAATTTGGATTTGTTACTATGTTACCTGGAAGAATAACAAACTGTGCAAGGATGGAGGTTGTAGGAGCAAAGAGAAGTTGTCTGTAAAGTTGGTGGATGCCTATTTTCCATTTTGCAGTCCCTTGTCTCCCTCTTGTGGCCTCCTGGAGGCAAATAAATGTGCAAAAAAAAGACAGCCTGGCGGCCGGCTGTTGCAGTGTTGCCCTCTCAGGCAACACTGAGTGACTGACTGAGCCGCACCGTCTTATATAAAGTTCAGACGGAACTTTGCACGTGTCATAGTGGAGCCCTCAGGATTCCAGAGCCAGCTTTCTGACATCATAATGGGGCCTGCCTCAGAGATAGATAAAAGCCTGGGCCCAGGCAGTGTTGGTCAGTGCTGCTCAGCAGGCAGCACTGGACTGGACTGGACTGGATTACAGCTGATACAAGGTGTGAAGGAACAAGGGGTGGCTGTGGGCATGCACTTGCTGCCGCTGCCAGTGTTTATCTGCATGGCAGGAGGGCATTTGGGCGTTGCCAGGAAGGCGTTTTTATGTAGATTCCTCCTCTTTCAGCACTGCATTGTGGTGCAAGCAAAAGAAGCAAATCCTGTGTAGCTTCCTCTCCGGCCTTTATTCACCTCCCTCCCGCTTAGTAGCTGTAAATGTGTGTGAGCCTGCAGGGCCCCATGGAATTGCCTAGGAGTAGGCTGAATCAATCGCTGCAAGGGGTGAACAGCAGTATGGGACAGGCTCGGGCAAGGCAAGGGCCGCTCGGGTTATCGCTTCTCGGCCTTTTGGCTAAGATCAAGTGTAGTATCTGTTCTTATCAGTTTAATATCTGATACGTCCCCTATCTGGGGACCATATATTAAATGGATTTTTAGAACAGGGAGATGGAAATAGAGCTTGCTCTGTCCACTCCACGCATTGACCTGGTATTGCAGTATTTCCAGGACCGGTGCACCCTTCCCTTATGTGTTGACTAAAATCAGATTCCAAAAGTGCTATTTGTGTTTGCTATTGTTTTTGTCTTTCTGATGGGATCTCCCCTTTTAATCCCATTATTTCAACACCTGTTGGACAATGCATTTGTACAGTCATGTGTGATAATGAGCTCATTTATTAAATGCAATTAATTAATACATTGCCACCTCTTGTTGTGTGTGTGTGTGTGTGTGTGTGTGTGTGTGTGTGTGTGTGTGTGTGTGTGTGTGTGTGTGTGTGTGTGTGTCTTCTGTGTTTCTGTGTTTCCGGCATTTCACATTGGAACAGCTCATTCACCTTCCTTGTCTTCTCTCCGCCCTCCCTTTTAGGTAGGTTAAAGAGCTGCACCTGAGCCAGCCACTGATTGATTGATGCAGCACCACAGTCAAATAGTGGAGTGGAGTAGGGGGAACAGCAAACAGCCATTAAAGCAGCCCGCCCGCCACAATGGACCTACCTGTGTACACTAGATGGATGTGATGGAATGTACTGTCGTCCCTACATTTCCAAGAAGAAGTAAGAATTGCAGTTGCAACAAACCCTTGCTTGCCTACAAAGAGAGCAGCAATTTGGATTTGTTACTATGTTACCTGGAAGAATAACAAACTGTGCAAGGATGGAGGTTGTAGGAGCAAAGAGAAGTTGTCTGTAAAGTTGGTGGATGCCTATTTTCCATTTTGCAGTCCCTTGTCTCCCTCTTGTGGCCTCCTGGAGGCAAATAAATGTGCAAAAAAAAGACAGCCTGGCGGCCGGCTGTTGCAGTGTTGCCCTCTCAGGCAACACTGAGTGACTGACTGAGCCGCACCGTCTTATATAAAGTTCAGACGGAACTTTGCACGTGTCATAGTGGAGCCCTCAGGATTCCAGAGCCAGCTTTCTGACATCATAATGGGGCCTGCCTCAGAGATAGATAAAAGCCTGGGCCCAGGCAGTGTTGGTCAGTGCTGCTCAGCAGGCAGCACTGGACTGGACTGGACTGGATTACAGCTGATACAAGGTGTGAAGGAACAAGGGGTGGCTGTGGGCATGCACTTGCTGCCGCTGCCAGTGTTTATCTGCATGGCAGGAGGGCATTTGGGCGTTGCCAGGAAGGCGTTTTTATGTAGATTCCTCCTCTTTCAGCACTGCATTGTGGTGCAAGCAAAAGAAGCAAATCCTGTGTAGCTTCCTCTCCGGCCTTTATTCACCTCCCTCCCGCTTAGTAGCTGTAAATGTGTGTGAGCCTGCAGGGCCCCATGGAATTGCCTAGGAGTAGGCTGAATCAATCGCTGCAAGGGGTGAACAGCAGTATGGGACAGGCTCGGGCAAGGCAAGGGCCGCTCGGGTTATCGCTTCTCGGCCTTTTGGCTAAGATCAAGTGTAGTATCTGTTCTTATCAGTTTAATATCTGATACGTCCCCTATCTGGGGACCATATATTAAATGGATTTTTAGAACAGGGAGATGGAAATAGAGCTTGCTCTGTCCACTCCACGCATTGACCTGGTATTGCAGTATTTCCAGGACCGGTGCACCCTTCCCTTATGTGTTGACTAAAATCAGATTCCAAAAGTGCTATTTGTGTTTGCTATTGTTTTTGTCTTTCTGATGGGATCTCCCCTTTTAATCCCATTATTTCAACACCTGTTGGACAATGCATTTGTACAGTCATGTGTGATAATGAGCTCATTTATTAAATGCAATTAATTAATACATTGCCACCTCTTGTTGTGTGTGTGTGTGTGTGTGTGTGTGTGTGTGTGTGTGTGTGTGTGTGTGTGTGTGTGTGTGTGTGTGTGTGTGTCTTCTGTGTTTCTGTGTTTCCGGCATTTCACATTGGAACAGCTCATTCACCTTCCTTGTCTTCTCTCCGCCCTCCCTTTTAGGTAGGTTAAAGAGCTGCACCTGAGCCAGCCACTGATTGATTGATGCAGCACCACAGTCAAATAGTGGAGTGGAGTAGGGGGAACAGCAAACAGCCATTAAAGCAGCCCGCCCGCCACAATGGACCTACCTGTGTACACTAGATGGATGTGATGGAATGTACTGTCGTCCCTACATTTCCAAGAAGAAGTAAGAATTGCAGTTGCAACAAACCCTTGCTTGCCTACAAAGAGAGCAGCAATTTGGATTTGTTACTATGTTACCTGGAAGAATAACAAACTGTGCAAGGATGGAGGTTGTAGGAGCAAAGAGAAGTTGTCTGTAAAGTTGGTGGATGCCTATTTTCCATTTTGCAGTCCCTTGTCTCCCTCTTGTGGCCTCCTGGAGGCAAATAAATGTGCAAAAAAAAGACAGCCTGGCGGCCGGCTGTTGCAGTGTTGCCCTCTCAGGCAACACTGAGTGACTGACTGAGCCGCACCGTCTTATATAAAGTTCAGACGGAACTTTGCACGTGTCATAGTGGAGCCCTCAGGATTCCAGAGCCAGCTTTCTGACATCATAATGGGGCCTGCCTCAGAGATAGATAAAAGCCTGGGCCCAGGCAGTGTTGGTCAGTGCTGCTCAGCAGGCAGCACTGGACTGGACTGGACTGGATTACAGCTGATACAAGGTGTGAAGGAACAAGGGGTGGCTGTGGGCATGCACTTGCTGCCGCTGCCAGTGTTTATCTGCATGGCAGGAGGGCATTTGGGCGTTGCCAGGAAGGCGTTTTTATGTAGATTCCTCCTCTTTCAGCACTGCATTGTGGTGCAAGCAAAAGAAGCAAATCCTGTGTAGCTTCCTCTCCGGCCTTTATTCACCTCCCTCCCGCTTAGTAGCTGTAAATGTGTGTGAGCCTGCAGGGCCCCATGGAATTGCCTAGGAGTAGGCTGAATCAATCGCTGCAAGGGGTGAACAGCAGTATGGGACAGGCTCGGGCAAGGCAAGGGCCGCTCGGGTTATCGCTTCTCGGCCTTTTGGCAAGATCAGGTGTAGTATTTCTGCATCTGGTTTTGTTGGGAGGTGTCCAGGGTACCCTGCTCCTTGGCCTTGGGGGATCGTCTCTTTTCACAGAGAGACTTCACCCCCTTGCTGCTATTTGGGGAGTGGGCTTAGCCCCCGGACAACGAGTTGCGATCGCGCCTTACCCAAGAGGTCAACCGGCCTTGAGGCGTTTTTCTAAGAGCGTTCCGAGGGCGTTTATCGGGCTTCGTAGGTGTCTGGGGTACCCTAATCCTTGGCCTTGGGGGAGGGTTCCACTTAATTGTGGAATCTGAGCCCTTGCTGCTATAAGGGACAGGCTTAGCCCCCAGGCACTGAAAATGCCATATACATTTGGATTTGCATCCGGGGACACCCGGTTGCGCCAGTCCGTCCGCATCGAGGTGGAAGAAGGCCATCGCCAGCGGAAGAACCTTCGCTTCATTGTGGAGGTGATTCTGCTGGACTTCCTGGGGCTCAAGCGGGCGGACATCCTGTGTCTCAACGACCAGGAAAGCCGCGGTCGGTACACCGTATCCTTTACGGCCGCGGCATGTTGCGACAACATGCACAAAAGATTGTCTGATGCGGACCAGAGTGAGGAGCGGCTAAATGGACTGAACTTTTTATTCCTCTACGGGGAGGAAGAAGTCCCGCTCGTGATGTGCATGTTCAGTCCATTTGTCTCAGAGTGTGACATTGAAACCTTCCTCAGTCGTTACTGCAGGGAGGTCCGCTTCTCACATAAAATCTTGAACACCCAGAGCTTCTGGAATGGCAAAAGAAAATATTGGGTGAAGTTCCGCCAGGATCCCAATGGCATTGGAGGCTTACATCACCCACCCCAGAACTTTGCCATTGGGAAGAATCGAGGATTCCTATTTTACCCCCAGATGCCAATAGCCTGCCGGAACTGCTTGAGATATGGCCACACCAGAGAACATTGTGACCGGCCCCATGTGGTGCAGTGTAACAGGTGTGGCCAGGTTGGACACGTAGCGGCAAAATGCAGTTCCGAGGTGTTGTGCAATCTGTGCGGCATGACTGGGCATGCTTTTAAAGATTGCCCCCGCAGAGCGAAATCTGGGCCACCCAGACCAGGGCCAGAGCGGCAGTTTGCAACATGTGCAGACGCCGCTGGTAATGCCCCAAAACGAGCATTGACGACTGAGGGGTCCAGGCCAAAGTCCTTCACAGCTCCATCGGGGGGCCCACCGATGTCAGCCTCGAGGGACGGCCATAGGGATTCCACCGGGTCCAGGCAGAGCAGGAGGAATTCTGACTCTGCTGGACATAAGTTGACCGGCACCTCTGCAAACAGGTCCTCTGCTCCGCCTGCAGTGGACCCTGTTGAGGCAGTGGTTAGCGACAGGCGTCGTGGCTCCGTAGGTTCTGCAGTAGGACCTGACGCCTGTCCCAAGAGTGTGGGCATGGAGCGGAGACACTCTGTGTCAGACGAGGGCTCCATTAAGAAAACCCTAAAATATGCTGGATTGGAGCCTCGTTTTGACCATTTCCGGTCAACGGGGGGGTCGGAGCAAAGTTCCTCCACTGCGGTTGTGGAGGGGCTTGCGATGAAGGCTCCCCGTAAGCAGGCAAAGGTTGCCAAGAGCGATGGGACCTCACAGGCCCCTGTGCAGCTGCCCAGGAAGGACATCAGCGATATCTTCAGCCAGGGGCCAGAGATGGGTGAGAGCGACTTCGAGGAGATGGATAGGAGCCATTCTGCAAAGAGACAGCGAGAGGAAGAGGAGTCCGGAGTTCGGAGGAAAGCTGCCTATCGGAGTTCGGATGAGAGCAGTGTGGGGGTTGGAGCCGCCCACGTATCTGGCTCTGACCCTACCAACATCCAAGATTTATTGACCCCTCAAAAAGGGGGTCCAGACTCGCAGCTGATCTCCGAGTACGACTCTTCTGGTTCGGACCCTGACCTCAACTAAGACTATGTTGGTTCCTATCAAAGTCGCCTCACTAAATGTGAGGTCCCTAAAGAGCCCTGTCCGCAGGACTGCTTTATTTTCATTTTTAGAGACTGTGGACTTTGACCTTTGCCTGCTTCAAGAATGTGGAATCCCTAATGACTTGGAATATCAAGATTTAAAGATGGACTGGAAACTAGGCCCCTCAGTCTGGTCTGGTGGAAATGACTGTCGCTCTGCGGGGGTTGGATTGCTCTGCCGAGGTCGTTTTATCTCCATCCAAACAGTGACTGAAATCATGCCCGGCAGAGCTATTTTAATACATTTGCTTTTTAATGGAACTTTAATTCGTGTTTTAAACGTTTATGCCCCTCCTACCAAACAGGAGAGGGCAGAACTATTAGAGATTTTACCATTGTTTTGTGTTGGGTCTACCCCCCTGCTGGTGGGTGGTGATTTTAACTGTGTGCGAGATGGAGAACACCGCCAGGGTGGGGATTTTAATCGAAAAATTGACCGTACTTCTTACCTGCTCAAGAATTTTATTGGTGATTTTAAATTGAAAGATTGCTGGAGGGAACTCTTGCCTGCGGACCCAGGCCCCACCTGGTCCAATGGAAGAGTGAGCTCCAGAATTGATTTTATTTTCACTTCTAATAGTTTTATTCCCAAAAAATGTTTGCTTTTAACAAATATTTTATCTGATCACAAGCTCCTTTCAGTGCACCTGGAGCTAGAGGGAGAGCAAAAAGCTTGTAGGGGTCCCTGGAGACTAAACACCACACTCCTGGAGGACCCCATCATTAAAGAGGAGTTTGTGCGGACCTACCAGTGTTGGCAGTCCCATAGAGCGCCCAGTCAGCCTATGCTACACTGGTGGGAGGGCATTAAACCCAAAATCAGAGCTTTTTTTATTCGAGCAGGTAAGAAGAAAGCAAAAGAGAAAAAACAATGGTTTTATGTTCTTAATAAACGTTTACATGTACTTTTTAAATTGAAGGAGATTGGTATGGATGTTGATGATGATATCTTAAATCTTAAAGCTGAAATAAAATATGCCATAGAAGAGAAAGGGAAACAAATAATTTTTAATTCACATGTAAAGCACCTCGAGGATGGCGAGAAGTGTTCCCGGTTCTTCTTCAAAAAGGTAATGGATAAACGAGATGTCATTTTAAACCTTGAAGGAGAAACCACTATGGTCGGCATTTTAAATTCTGCTTTTAATTTCTACCAATCTCTTTTTAACAAGAAAAATATTGATCCTTCCTTTTTAGAACATGTTCTTAATTCCCTTGATGCCAAGCTAGATATTTTAGACCAGGAAGTTTTATCCCGTAATATTACCTTGGAGGAACTTTTATTTGCTTTTAAAAGTTTTTCTAATGGGAAAGCTCCTGGGGAAGATGGTCTGCCCATCGAATTTTATCATGCTTTTTGGGAAATTTTAAAGAATGACATGTTTTTATTGTATAAGGAAGTTTTTATTACTGAAGAGCTGCCCCCTTCCTGGAGGAGGGGGATTGTGTCCTTAATTTTTAAAAAAGGTGAGAGGGACCAGTTAAAAAACTGGCGCCCTATTACTCTTTTAAACGTTGATTGTAAAATTTTAGCTAAACTAATAACAATCCGTTTTAAACCTTTTATTCATAAATTAATCCATCCAAACCAGGTATGTGGGGTACCTGGGAGGTCAATTACTGAGTCCCTGAATATTTTACGTGACATCATTTGGTATTTTAAAGAAAGGGGTCAAAGCCTTGCTATTTTATCCTTAGATTTCGAGAAGGCTTTTGACCGGGTCTCCCATGAATATCTTTTTATGGTTCTTAAAAAGATGGCTGTTCCTGAAATTATTTTAACACGTATTAAGCTTTTATATCGATCCTGTTTTAGCCAAATTTCTATCAACGGATTTTTAACTAAAGGTGTTCCTCTTTTATCAGGGGTGAAACAGGGGTGCCCGTTGTCTCCGCTCCTTTTTATTTGTGCCATAGAACCTCTGTTCACCCTAATAAGAGATGATAAAGTCATCAGAGGCGTGCCCATACCTGGAGGAAGGGGGAACCAGGTAAAAATCCTAGGCTATATGGATGACGCCACCGTCCTATGCCCAGACGCCGCTTCTATGAGACGGGCATTGAGGAACACCGGCTTTTTTTGTGAAGCCTCTGGTTTTAAATTAAACGTTGATAAGTGTGACTGTTTTTATACTGGTGTATGGGATTCCTCTGTGACACCAGGAGTTAACATGCAGCAGGATCAGATAAAAATTTTAGGAATTGTTTTTAATCAAGAAAACGATGGGAGACCCAATTGGGATTCAGTAATTGCCAAAATGGAAAAAAAGGTTTTAATGTGGAATTTGAGAAATCTCACCATGGAGGGAAAAGTTTTAATAATTAAATCTGTTTTATTACCCATAATGCTTTATGTAGCTATGGTTTTCCCTCCAACAATTTTATATATTAAAAAAGTGACCAGGATCTGTTTTATGTTTTTATGGGGTTCCAAAATGGAAAAACTAAAACGTGATTTTATGTACAGATGTAAGGACAATGGCGGGAGAGATGTTCCTAACCTTTTTAACTTCTTTTACATTAAATACTTTTGCTTCTGTTTTAAAATGTATAATTCTGATGGTATTTTTAGCTACTTTTTAAAGTACGCTACGGGCATGATTTTTAAACGATGGTTTCGTGTCCCTTTGAATTCTCCTGTGCTTCTGTGTCCCCCAAAACAATATGCGGTGCTCGAAAAAACTGTCAGGCTCCTAGGTCTCCAAGAATTGGAGCCTGACATATTGGGGGACCAGAAAAAAGTGTCACTCTCCTGTAGGCGGCAGGAGGATACACTGGCAGTTTCAAATTTCTCACAGGCAAGGTCCAAGGTGGTGTGGCGGAACGTTTTCGGGAAATTTATGGCAAATGTGCACAAGGACCTTGCCTGGGCAATCGTTCACCAGTGCCTCCCTACTCGTGAATTCCAGCATAGGCGAGGACTGGTGGCGAGAGCCAAGTGCCCGAGAGACAGGTGTGGTGACGACGAGACGATAATGCACCTGTTTTGGAACTGCCCATATGCACAGGAGGTTTGGAGGAAGGTAGGCCCATTGCTGAAATGGGCCTGCGGTCTTAAAGATCTTAAATTTGAATACGTGTTTTATGGTCTTTTTAACTGCCCAAGTTTTAAACAGCAAATGGTCTGTTGGATCATTTTAAACTGTTTTAAGAATGCCATTTGGAAGGTTAGGAACATTCTGCTTTTTAAACATGATTTTATTGACGTTAAAAATTGTGTGAAATATGCCCTAAGTGAAATGTATATTTATTATCTTAGGGACAAAAAGCAGCTAGGGGTAAAAGAAGCAACATCCATGTGGTGTTTGCAAATGTGGAATACCATAACATTGTAAATAAAAATGGTTTTATTCTTTTATGTCTTTTATGCCCTGTATAAATTTTATCCTGCTATTGTTCTGTACTTTTATTATAACATCTGTATTAATGGTCTTATTATTATTACTTTTGTATTCATTTAAATGTATGAATATTCATGTATTATGCTGTTGATTTTATCTTGTGGTTTCAATTTTAAAAAAAAGTCTGTAAAATATATTATTTTTGCCAATAAAAAACTTAGTTGAAACCTTATCTGTTCTTATCAGTTTAATATCTGATACGTCCCCTATCTGGGGACCATATATTAAATGGATTTTTAGAACAGGGAGATGGAAATAGAGCTTGCTCTGTCCACTCCACGCATTGACCTGGTATTGCAGTATTTCCAGGACCGGTGCACCCTTCCCTTATGTGTTGACTAAAATCAGATTCCAAAAGTGCTATTTGTGTTTGCTATTGTTTTTGTCTTTCTGATGGGATCTCCCCTTTTAATCCCATTATTTCAACACCTGTTGGACAATGCATTTGTACAGTCATGTGTGATAATGAGCTCATTTATTAAATGCAATTAATTAATACATTGCCACCTCTTGTTGTGTGTGTGTGTGTGTGTGTGTGTGTGTGTGTGTGTGTGTGTGTGTGTGTGTGTGTGTGTGTGTGTGTGTGTCTTCTGTGTTTCTGTGTTTCCGGCATTTCACATTGGAACAGCTCATTCACCTTCCTTGTCTTCTCTCCGCCCTCCCTTTTAGGTAGGTTAAAGAGCTGCACCTGAGCCAGCCACTGATTGATTGATGCAGCACCACAGTCAAATAGTGGAGTGGAGTAGGGGGAACAGCAAACAGCCATTAAAGCAGCCCGCCCGCCACAATGGACCTACCTGTGTACACTAGATGGATGTGATGGAATGTACTGTCGTCCCTACATTTCCAAGAAGAAGTAAGAATTGCAGTTGCAACAAACCCTTGCTTGCCTACAAAGAGAGCAGCAATTTGGATTTGTTACTATGTTACCTGGAAGAATAACAAACTGTGCAAGGATGGAGGTTGTAGGAGCAAAGAGAAGTTGTCTGTAAAGTTGGTGGATGCCTATTTTCCATTTTGCAGTCCCTTGTCTCCCTCTTGTGGCCTCCTGGAGGCAAATAAATGTGCAAAAAAAAGACAGCCTGGCGGCCGGCTGTTGCAGTGTTGCCCTCTCAGGCAACACTGAGTGACTGACTGAGCCGCACCGTCTTATATAAAGTTCAGACGGAACTTTGCACGTGTCATAGTGGAGCCCTCAGGATTCCAGAGCCAGCTTTCTGACATCATAATGGGGCCTGCCTCAGAGATAGATAAAAGCCTGGGCCCAGGCAGTGTTGGTCAGTGCTGCTCAGCAGGCAGCACTGGACTGGACTGGACTGGATTACAGCTGATACAAGGTGTGAAGGAACAAGGGGTGGCTGTGGGCATGCACTTGCTGCCGCTGCCAGTGTTTATCTGCATGGCAGGAGGGCATTTGGGCGTTGCCAGGAAGGCGTTTTTATGTAGATTCCTCCTCTTTCAGCACTGCATTGTGGTGCAAGCAAAAGAAGCAAATCCTGTGTAGCTTCCTCTCCGGCCTTTATTCACCTCCCTCCCGCTTAGTAGCTGTAAATGTGTGTGAGCCTGCAGGGCCCCATGGAATTGCCTAGGAGTAGGCTGAATCAATCGCTGCAAGGGGTGAACAGCAGTATGGGACAGGCTCGGGCAAGGCAAGGGCCGCTCGGGTTATCGCTTCTCGGCCTTTTGGCTAAGATCAAGTGTAGTATCTGTTCTTATCAGTTTAATATCTGATACGTCCCCTATCTGGGGACCATATATTAAATGGATTTTTAGAACAGGGAGATGGAAATAGAGCTTGCTCTGTCCACTCCACGCATTGACCTGGTATTGCAGTATTTCCAGGACCGGTGCACCCTTCCCTTATGTGTTGACTAAAATCAGATTCCAAAAGTGCTATTTGTGTTTGCTATTGTTTTTGTCTTTCTGATGGGATCTCCCCTTTTAATCCCATTATTTCAACACCTGTTGGACAATGCATTTGTACAGTCATGTGTGATAATGAGCTCATTTATTAAATGCAATTAATTAATACATTGCCACCTCTTGTTGTGTGTGTGTGTGTGTGTGTGTGTGTGTGTGTGTGTGTGTGTGTGTGTGTGTGTGTGTGTGTGTGTGTGTGTGTGTCTTCTGTGTTTCTGTGTTTCCGGCATTTCACATTGGAACAGCTCATTCACCTTCCTTGTCTTCTCTCCGCCCTCCCTTTTAGGTAGGTTAAAGAGCTGCACCTGAGCCAGCCACTGATTGATTGATGCAGCACCACAGTCAAATAGTGGAGTGGAGTAGGGGGAACAGCAAACAGCCATTAAAGCAGCCCGCCCGCCACAATGGACCTACCTGTGTACACTAGATGGATGTGATGGAATGTACTGTCGTCCCTACATTTCCAAGAAGAAGTAAGAATTGCAGTTGCAACAAACCCTTGCTTGCCTACAAAGAGAGCAGCAATTTGGATTTGTTACTATGTTACCTGGAAGAATAACAAACTGTGCAAGGATGGAGGTTGTAGGAGCAAAGAGAAGTTGTCTGTAAAGTTGGTGGATGCCTATTTTCCATTTTGCAGTCCCTTGTCTCCCTCTTGTGGCCTCCTGGAGGCAAATAAATGTGCAAAAAAAAGACAGCCTGGCGGCCGGCTGTTGCAGTGTTGCCCTCTCAGGCAACACTGAGTGACTGACTGAGCCGCACCGTCTTATATAAAGTTCAGACGGAACTTTGCACGTGTCATAGTGGAGCCCTCAGGATTCCAGAGCCAGCTTTCTGACATCATAATGGGGCCTGCCTCAGAGATAGATAAAAGCCTGGGCCCAGGCAGTGTTGGTCAGTGCTGCTCAGCAGGCAGCACTGGACTGGACTGGACTGGATTACAGCTGATACAAGGTGTGAAGGAACAAGGGGTGGCTGTGGGCATGCACTTGCTGCCGCTGCCAGTGTTTATCTGCATGGCAGGAGGGCATTTGGGCGTTGCCAGGAAGGCGTTTTTATGTAGATTCCTCCTCTTTCAGCACTGCATTGTGGTGCAAGCAAAAGAAGCAAATCCTGTGTAGCTTCCTCTCCGGCCTTTATTCACCTCCCTCCCGCTTAGTAGCTGTAAATGTGTGTGAGCCTGCAGGGCCCCATGGAATTGCCTAGGAGTAGGCTGAATCAATCGCTGCAAGGGGTGAACAGCAGTATGGGACAGGCTCGGGCAAGGCAAGGGCCGCTCGGGTTATCGCTTCTCGGCCTTTTGGCTAAGATCAAGTGTAGTATCTGTTCTTATCAGTTTAATATCTGATACGTCCCCTATCTGGGGACCATATATTAAATGGATTTTTAGAACAGGGAGATGGAAATAGAGCTTGCTCTGTCCACTCCACGCATTGACCTGGTATTGCAGTATTTCCAGGACCGGTGCACCCTTCCCTTATGTGTTGACTAAAATCAGATTCCAAAAGTGCTATTTGTGTTTGCTATTGTTTTTGTCTTTCTGATGGGATCTCCCCTTTTAATCCCATTATTTCAACACCTGTTGGACAATGCATTTGTACAGTCATGTGTGATAATGAGCTCATTTATTAAATGCAATTAATTAATACATTGCCACCTCTTGTTGTGTGTGTGTGTGTGTGTGTGTGTGTGTGTGTGTGTGTGTGTGTGTGTGTGTGTGTGTCTTCTGTGTTTCTGTGTTTCCGGCATTTCACATTGGAACAGCTCATTCACCTTCCTTGTCTTCTCTCCGCCCTCCCTTTTAGGTAGGTTAAAGAGCTGCACCTGAGCCAGCCACTGATTGATTGATGCAGCACCACAGTCAAATAGTGGAGTGGAGTAGGGGGAACAGCAAACAGCCATTAAAGCAGCCCGCCCGCCACAATGGACCTACCTGTGTACACTAGATGGATGTGATGGAATGTACTGTCGTCCCTACATTTCCAAGAAGAAGTAAGAATTGCAGTTGCAACAAACCCTTGCTTGCCTACAAAGAGAGCAGCAATTTGGATTTGTTACTATGTTACCTGGAAGAATAACAAACTGTGCAAGGATGGAGGTTGTAGGAGCAAAGAGAAGTTGTCTGTAAAGTTGGTGGATGCCTATTTTCCATTTTGCAGTCCCTTGTCTCCCTCTTGTGGCCTCCTGGAGGCAAATAAATGTGCAAAAAAAAGACAGCCTGGCGGCCGGCTGTTGCAGTGTTGCCCTCTCAGGCAACACTGAGTGACTGACTGAGCCGCACCGTCTTATATAAAGTTCAGACGGAACTTTGCACGTGTCATAGTGGAGCCCTCAGGATTCCAGAGCCAGCTTTCTGACATCATAATGGGGCCTGCCTCAGAGATAGATAAAAGCCTGGGCCCAGGCAGTGTTGGTCAGTGCTGCTCAGCAGGCAGCACTGGACTGGACTGGACTGGATTACAGCTGATACAAGGTGTGAAGGAACAAGGGGTGGCTGTGGGCATGCACTTGCTGCCGCTGCCAGTGTTTATCTGCATGGCAGGAGGGCATTTGGGCGTTGCCAGGAAGGCGTTTTTATGTAGATTCCTCCTCTTTCAGCACTGCATTGTGGTGCAAGCAAAAGAAGCAAATCCTGTGTAGCTTCCTCTCCGGCCTTTATTCACCTCCCTCCCGCTTAGTAGCTGTAAATGTGTGTGAGCCTGCAGGGCCCCATGGAATTGCCTAGGAGTAGGCTGAATCAATCGCTGCAAGGGGTGAACAGCAGTATGGGACAGGCTCGGGCAAGGCAAGGGCCGCTCGGGTTATCGCTTCTCGGCCTTTTGGCTAAGATCAAGTGTAGTATCTGTTCTTATCAGTTTAATATCTGATACGTCCCCTATCTGGGGACCATATATTAAATGGATTTTTAGAACAGGGAGATGGAAATAGAGCTTGCTCTGTCCACTCCACGCATTGACCTGGTATTGCAGTATTTCCAGGACCGGTGCACCCTTCCCTTATGTGTTGACTAAAATCAGATTCCAAAAGTGCTATTTGTGTTTGCTATTGTTTTTGTCTTTCTGATGGGATCTCCCCTTTTAATCCCATTATTTCAACACCTGTTGGACAATGCATTTGTACAGTCATGTGTGATAATGAGCTCATTTATTAAATGCAATTAATTAATACATTGCCACCTCTTGTTGTGTGTGTGTGTGTGTGTGTGTGTGTGTGTGTGTGTGTGTGTGTGTGTGTGTGTGTGTGTGTGTGTGTGTGTGTCTTCTGTGTTTCTGTGTTTCCGGCATTTCACATTGGAACAGCTCATTCACCTTCCTTGTCTTCTCTCCGCCCTCCCTTTTAGGTAGGTTAAAGAGCTGCACCTGAGCCAGCCACTGATTGATTGATGCAGCACCACAGTCAAATAGTGGAGTGGAGTAGGGGGAACAGCAAACAGCCATTAAAGCAGCCCGCCCGCCACAATGGACCTACCTGTGTACACTAGATGGATGTGATGGAATGTACTGTCGTCCCTACATTTCCAAGAAGAAGTAAGAATTGCAGTTGCAACAAACCCTTGCTTGCCTACAAAGAGAGCAGCAATTTGGATTTGTTACTATGTTACCTGGAAGAATAACAAACTGTGCAAGGATGGAGGTTGTAGGAGCAAAGAGAAGTTGTCTGTAAAGTTGGTGGATGCCTATTTTCCATTTTGCAGTCCCTTGTCTCCCTCTTGTGGCCTCCTGGAGGCAAATAAATGTGCAAAAAAAAGACAGCCTGGCGGCCGGCTGTTGCAGTGTTGCCCTCTCAGGCAACACTGAGTGACTGACTGAGCCGCACCGTCTTATATAAAGTTCAGACGGAACTTTGCACGTGTCATAGTGGAGCCCTCAGGATTCCAGAGCCAGCTTTCTGACATCATAATGGGGCCTGCCTCAGAGATAGATAAAAGCCTGGGCCCAGGCAGTGTTGGTCAGTGCTGCTCAGCAGGCAGCACTGGACTGGACTGGACTGGATTACAGCTGATACAAGGTGTGAAGGAACAAGGGGTGGCTGTGGGCATGCACTTGCTGCCGCTGCCAGTGTTTATCTGCATGGCAGGAGGGCATTTGGGCGTTGCCAGGAAGGCGTTTTTATGTAGATTCCTCCTCTTTCAGCACTGCATTGTGGTGCAAGCAAAAGAAGCAAATCCTGTGTAGCTTCCTCTCCGGCCTTTATTCACCTCCCTCCCGCTTAGTAGCTGTAAATGTGTGTGAGCCTGCAGGGCCCCATGGAATTGCCTAGGAGTAGGCTGAATCAATCGCTGCAAGGGGTGAACAGCAGTATGGGACAGGCTCGGGCAAGGCAAGGGCCGCTCGGGTTATCGCTTCTCGGCCTTTTGGCTAAGATCAAGTGTAGTATCTGTTCTTATCAGTTTAATATCTGATACGTCCCCTATCTGGGGACCATATATTAAATGGATTTTTAGAACAGGGAGATGGAAATAGAGCTTGCTCTGTCCACTCCACGCATTGACCTGGTATTGCAGTATTTCCAGGACCGGTGCACCCTTCCCTTATGTGTTGACTAAAATCAGATTCCAAAAGTGCTATTTGTGTTTGCTATTGTTTTTGTCTTTCTGATGGGATCTCCCCTTTTAATCCCATTATTTCAACACCTGTTGGACAATGCATTTGTACAGTCATGTGTGATAATGAGCTCATTTATTAAATGCAATTAATTAATACATTGCCACCTCTTGTTGTGTGTGTGTGTGTGTGTGTGTGTGTGTGTGTGTGTGTGTGTGTGTGTGTGTGTGTGTGTGTGTGTGTGTGTCTTCTGTGTTTCTGTGTTTCCGGCATTTCACATTGGAACAGCTCATTCACCTTCCTTGTCTTCTCTCCGCCCTCCCTTTTAGGTAGGTTAAAGAGCTGCACCTGAGCCAGCCACTGATTGATTGATGCAGCACCACAGTCAAATAGTGGAGTGGAGTAGGGGGAACAGCAAACAGCCATTAAAGCAGCCCGCCCGCCACAATGGACCTACCTGTGTACACTAGATGGATGTGATGGAATGTACTGTCGTCCCTACATTTCCAAGAAGAAGTAAGAATTGCAGTTGCAACAAACCCTTGCTTGCCTACAAAGAGAGCAGCAATTTGGATTTGTTACTATGTTACCTGGAAGAATAACAAACTGTGCAAGGATGGAGGTTGTAGGAGCAAAGAGAAGTTGTCTGTAAAGTTGGTGGATGCCTATTTTCCATTTTGCAGTCCCTTGTCTCCCTCTTGTGGCCTCCTGGAGGCAAATAAATGTGCAAAAAAAAGACAGCCTGGCGGCCGGCTGTTGCAGTGTTGCCCTCTCAGGCAACACTGAGTGACTGACTGAGCCGCACCGTCTTATATAAAGTTCAGACGGAACTTTGCACGTGTCATAGTGGAGCCCTCAGGATTCCAGAGCCAGCTTTCTGACATCATAATGGGGCCTGCCTCAGAGATAGATAAAAGCCTGGGCCCAGGCAGTGTTGGTCAGTGCTGCTCAGCAGGCAGCACTGGACTGGACTGGACTGGATTACAGCTGATACAAGGTGTGAAGGAACAAGGGGTGGCTGTGGGCATGCACTTGCTGCCGCTGCCAGTGTTTATCTGCATGGCAGGAGGGCATTTGGGCGTTGCCAGGAAGGCGTTTTTATGTAGATTCCTCCTCTTTCAGCACTGCATTGTGGTGCAAGCAAAAGAAGCAAATCCTGTGTAGCTTCCTCTCCGGCCTTTATTCACCTCCCTCCCGCTTAGTAGCTGTAAATGTGTGTGAGCCTGCAGGGCCCCATGGAATTGCCTAGGAGTAGGCTGAATCAATCGCTGCAAGGGGTGAACAGCAGTATGGGACAGGCTCGGGCAAGGCAAGGGCCGCTCGGGTTATCGCTTCTCGGCCTTTTGGCTAAGATCAAGTGTAGTATCTGTTCTTATCAGTTTAATATCTGATACGTCCCCTATCTGGGGACCATATATTAAATGGATTTTTAGAACAGGGAGATGGAAATAGAGCTTGCTCTGTCCACTCCACGCATTGACCTGGTATTGCAGTATTTCCAGGACCGGTGCACCCTTCCCTTATGTGTTGACTAAAATCAGATTCCAAAAGTGCTATTTGTGTTTGCTATTGTTTTTGTCTTTCTGATGGGATCTCCCCTTTTAATCCCATTATTTCAACACCTGTTGGACAATGCATTTGTACAGTCATGTGTGATAATGAGCTCATTTATTAAATGCAATTAATTAATACATTGCCACCTCTTGTTGTGTGTGTGTGTGTGTGTGTGTGTGTGTGTGTGTGTGTGTGTGTGTGTGTGTGTGTGTGTGTGTGTGTGTGTGTGTGTGTCTTCTGTGTTTCTGTGTTTCCGGCATTTCACATTGGAACAGCTCATTCACCTTCCTTGTCTTCTCTCCGCCCTCCCTTTTAGGTAGGTTAAAGAGCTGCACCTGAGCCAGCCACTGATTGATTGATGCAGCACCACAGTCAAATAGTGGAGTGGAGTAGGGGGAACAGCAAACAGCCATTAAAGCAGCCCGCCCGCCACAATGGACCTACCTGTGTACACTAGATGGATGTGATGGAATGTACTGTCGTCCCTACATTTCCAAGAAGAAGTAAGAATTGCAGTTGCAACAAACCCTTGCTTGCCTACAAAGAGAGCAGCAATTTGGATTTGTTACTATGTTACCTGGAAGAATAACAAACTGTGCAAGGATGGAGGTTGTAGGAGCAAAGAGAAGTTGTCTGTAAAGTTGGTGGATGCCTATTTTCCATTTTGCAGTCCCTTGTCTCCCTCTTGTGGCCTCCTGGAGGCAAATAAATGTGCAAAAAAAAGACAGCCTGGCGGCCGGCTGTTGCAGTGTTGCCCTCTCAGGCAACACTGAGTGACTGACTGAGCCGCACCGTCTTATATAAAGTTCAGACGGAACTTTGCACGTGTCATAGTGGAGCCCTCAGGATTCCAGAGCCAGCTTTCTGACATCATAATGGGGCCTGCCTCAGAGATAGATAAAAGCCTGGGCCCAGGCAGTGTTGGTCAGTGCTGCTCAGCAGGCAGCACTGGACTGGACTGGACTGGATTACAGCTGATACAAGGTGTGAAGGAACAAGGGGTGGCTGTGGGCATGCACTTGCTGCCGCTGCCAGTGTTTATCTGCATGGCAGGAGGGCATTTGGGCGTTGCCAGGAAGGCGTTTTTATGTAGATTCCTCCTCTTTCAGCACTGCATTGTGGTGCAAGCAAAAGAAGCAAATCCTGTGTAGCTTCCTCTCCGGCCTTTATTCACCTCCCTCCCGCTTAGTAGCTGTAAATGTGTGTGAGCCTGCAGGGCCCCATGGAATTGCCTAGGAGTAGGCTGAATCAATCGCTGCAAGGGGTGAACAGCAGTATGGGACAGGCTCGGGCAAGGCAAGGGCCGCTCGGGTTATCGCTTCTCGGCCTTTTGGCTAAGATCAAGTGTAGTATCTGTTCTTATCAGTTTAATATCTGATACGTCCCCTATCTGGGGACCATATATTAAATGGATTTTTAGAACAGGGAGATGGAAATAGAGCTTGCTCTGTCCACTCCACGCATTGACCTGGTATTGCAGTATTTCCAGGACCGGTGCACCCTTCCCTTATGTGTTGACTAAAATCAGATTCCAAAAGTGCTATTTGTGTTTGCTATTGTTTTTGTCTTTCTGATGGGATCTCCCCTTTTAATCCCATTATTTCAACACCTGTTGGACAATGCATTTGTACAGTCATGTGTGATAATGAGCTCATTTATTAAATGCAATTAATTAATACATTGCCACCTCTTGTTGTGTGTGTGTGTGTGTGTGTGTGTGTGTGTGTGTGTGTGTGTGTGTGTGTGTGTGTGTGTGTGTGTGTGTCTTCTGTGTTTCTGTGTTTCCGGCATTTCACATTGGAACAGCTCATTCACCTTCCTTGTCTTCTCTCCGCCCTCCCTTTTAGGTAGGTTAAAGAGCTGCACCTGAGCCAGCCACTGATTGATTGATGCAGCACCACAGTCAAATAGTGGAGTGGAGTAGGGGGAACAGCAAACAGCCATTAAAGCAGCCCGCCCGCCACAATGGACCTACCTGTGTACACTAGATGGATGTGATGGAATGTACTGTCGTCCCTACATTTCCAAGAAGAAGTAAGAATTGCAGTTGCAACAAACCCTTGCTTGCCTACAAAGAGAGCAGCAATTTGGATTTGTTACTATGTTACCTGGAAGAATAACAAACTGTGCAAGGATGGAGGTTGTAGGAGCAAAGAGAAGTTGTCTGTAAAGTTGGTGGATGCCTATTTTCCATTTTGCAGTCCCTTGTCTCCCTCTTGTGGCCTCCTGGAGGCAAATAAATGTGCAAAAAAAAGACAGCCTGGCGGCCGGCTGTTGCAGTGTTGCCCTCTCAGGCAACACTGAGTGACTGACTGAGCCGCACCGTCTTATATAAAGTTCAGACGGAACTTTGCACGTGTCATAGTGGAGCCCTCAGGATTCCAGAGCCAGCTTTCTGACATCATAATGGGGCCTGCCTCAGAGATAGATAAAAGCCTGGGCCCAGGCAGTGTTGGTCAGTGCTGCTCAGCAGGCAGCACTGGACTGGACTGGACTGGATTACAGCTGATACAAGGTGTGAAGGAACAAGGGGTGGCTGTGGGCATGCACTTGCTGCCGCTGCCAGTGTTTATCTGCATGGCAGGAGGGCATTTGGGCGTTGCCAGGAAGGCGTTTTTATGTAGATTCCTCCTCTTTCAGCACTGCATTGTGGTGCAAGCAAAAGAAGCAAATCCTGTGTAGCTTCCTCTCCGGCCTTTATTCACCTCCCTCCCGCTTAGTAGCTGTAAATGTGTGTGAGCCTGCAGGGCCCCATGGAATTGCCTAGGAGTAGGCTGAATCAATCGCTGCAAGGGGTGAACAGCAGTATGGGACAGGCTCGGGCAAGGCAAGGGCCGCTCGGGTTATCGCTTCTCGGCCTTTTGGCTAAGATCAAGTGTAGTATCTGTTCTTATCAGTTTAATATCTGATACGTCCCCTATCTGGGGACCATATATTAAATGGATTTTTAGAACAGGGAGATGGAAATAGAGCTTGCTCTGTCCACTCCACGCATTGACCTGGTATTGCAGTATTTCCAGGACCGGTGCACCCTTCCCTTATGTGTTGACTAAAATCAGATTCCAAAAGTGCTATTTGTGTTTGCTATTGTTTTTGTCTTTCTGATGGGATCTCCCCTTTTAATCCCATTATTTCAACACCTGTTGGACAATGCATTTGTACAGTCATGTGTGATAATGAGCTCATTTATTAAATGCAATTAATTAATACATTGCCACCTCTTGTTGTGTGTGTGTGTGTGTGTGTGTGTGTGTGTGTGTGTGTGTGTGTGTGTGTGTGTGTGTGTGTGTGTGTGTGTGTCTTCTGTGTTTCTGTGTTTCCGGCATTTCACATTGGAACAGCTCATTCACCTTCCTTGTCTTCTCTCCGCCCTCCCTTTTAGGTAGGTTAAAGAGCTGCACCTGAGCCAGCCACTGATTGATTGATGCAGCACCACAGTCAAATAGTGGAGTGGAGTAGGGGGAACAGCAAACAGCCATTAAAGCAGCCCGCCCGCCACAATGGACCTACCTGTGTACACTAGATGGATGTGATGGAATGTACTGTCGTCCCTACATTTCCAAGAAGAAGTAAGAATTGCAGTTGCAACAAACCCTTGCTTGCCTACAAAGAGAGCAGCAATTTGGATTTGTTACTATGTTACCTGGAAGAATAACAAACTGTGCAAGGATGGAGGTTGTAGGAGCAAAGAGAAGTTGTCTGTAAAGTTGGTGGATGCCTATTTTCCATTTTGCAGTCCCTTGTCTCCCTCTTGTGGCCTCCTGGAGGCAAATAAATGTGCAAAAAAAAGACAGCCTGGCGGCCGGCTGTTGCAGTGTTGCCCTCTCAGGCAACACTGAGTGACTGACTGAGCCGCACCGTCTTATATAAAGTTCAGACGGAACTTTGCACGTGTCATAGTGGAGCCCTCAGGATTCCAGAGCCAGCTTTCTGACATCATAATGGGGCCTGCCTCAGAGATAGATAAAAGCCTGGGCCCAGGCAGTGTTGGTCAGTGCTGCTCAGCAGGCAGCACTGGACTGGACTGGACTGGATTACAGCTGATACAAGGTGTGAAGGAACAAGGGGTGGCTGTGGGCATGCACTTGCTGCCGCTGCCAGTGTTTATCTGCATGGCAGGAGGGCATTTGGGCGTTGCCAGGAAGGCGTTTTTATGTAGATTCCTCCTCTTTCAGCACTGCATTGTGGTGCAAGCAAAAGAAGCAAATCCTGTGTAGCTTCCTCTCCGGCCTTTATTCACCTCCCTCCCGCTTAGTAGCTGTAAATGTGTGTGAGCCTGCAGGGCCCCATGGAATTGCCTAGGAGTAGGCTGAATCAATCGCTGCAAGGGGTGAACAGCAGTATGGGACAGGCTCGGGCAAGGCAAGGGCCGCTCGGGTTATCGCTTCTCGGCCTTTTGGCTAAGATCAAGTGTAGTATCTGTTCTTATCAGTTTAATATCTGATACGTCCCCTATCTGGGGACCATATATTAAATGGATTTTTAGAACAGGGAGATGGAAATAGAGCTTGCTCTGTCCACTCCACGCATTGACCTGGTATTGCAGTATTTCCAGGACCGGTGCACCCTTCCCTTATGTGTTGACTAAAATCAGATTCCAAAAGTGCTATTTGTGTTTGCTATTGTTTTTGTCTTTCTGATGGGATCTCCCCTTTTAATCCCATTATTTCAACACCTGTTGGACAATGCATTTGTACAGTCATGTGTGATAATGAGCTCATTTATTAAATGCAATTAATTAATACATTGCCACCTCTTGTTGTGTGTGTGTGTGTGTGTGTGTGTGTGTGTGTGTGTGTGTGTGTGTGTGTGTGTGTGTGTGTGTGTGTGTGTGTCTTCTGTGTTTCTGTGTTTCCGGCATTTCACATTGGAACAGCTCATTCACCTTCCTTGTCTTCTCTCCGCCCTCCCTTTTAGGTAGGTTAAAGAGCTGCACCTGAGCCAGCCACTGATTGATTGATGCAGCACCACAGTCAAATAGTGGAGTGGAGTAGGGGGAACAGCAAACAGCCATTAAAGCAGCCCGCCCGCCACAATGGACCTACCTGTGTACACTAGATGGATGTGATGGAATGTACTGTCGTCCCTACATTTCCAAGAAGAAGTAAGAATTGCAGTTGCAACAAACCCTTGCTTGCCTACAAAGAGAGCAGCAATTTGGATTTGTTACTATGTTACCTGGAAGAATAACAAACTGTGCAAGGATGGAGGTTGTAGGAGCAAAGAGAAGTTGTCTGTAAAGTTGGTGGATGCCTATTTTCCATTTTGCAGTCCCTTGTCTCCCTCTTGTGGCCTCCTGGAGGCAAATAAATGTGCAAAAAAAAGACAGCCTGGCGGCCGGCTGTTGCAGTGTTGCCCTCTCAGGCAACACTGAGTGACTGACTGAGCCGCACCGTCTTATATAAAGTTCAGACGGAACTTTGCACGTGTCATAGTGGAGCCCTCAGGATTCCAGAGCCAGCTTTCTGACATCATAATGGGGCCTGCCTCAGAGATAGATAAAAGCCTGGGCCCAGGCAGTGTTGGTCAGTGCTGCTCAGCAGGCAGCACTGGACTGGACTGGACTGGATTACAGCTGATACAAGGTGTGAAGGAACAAGGGGTGGCTGTGGGCATGCACTTGCTGCCGCTGCCAGTGTTTATCTGCATGGCAGGAGGGCATTTGGGCGTTGCCAGGAAGGCGTTTTTATGTAGATTCCTCCTCTTTCAGCACTGCATTGTGGTGCAAGCAAAAGAAGCAAATCCTGTGTAGCTTCCTCTCCGGCCTTTATTCACCTCCCTCCCGCTTAGTAGCTGTAAATGTGTGTGAGCCTGCAGGGCCCCATGGAATTGCCTAGGAGTAGGCTGAATCAATCGCTGCAAGGGGTGAACAGCAGTATGGGACAGGCTCGGGCAAGGCAAGGGCCGCTCGGGTTATCGCTTCTCGGCCTTTTGGCTAAGATCAAGTGTAGTATCTGTTCTTATCAGTTTAATATCTGATACGTCCCCTATCTGGGGACCATATATTAAATGGATTTTTAGAACAGGGAGATGGAAATAGAGCTTGCTCTGTCCACTCCACGCATTGACCTGGTATTGCAGTATTTCCAGGACCGGTGCACCCTTCCCTTATGTGTTGACTAAAATCAGATTCCAAAAGTGCTATTTGTGTTTGCTATTGTTTTTGTCTTTCTGATGGGATCTCCCCTTTTAATCCCATTATTTCAACACCTGTTGGACAATGCATTTGTACAGTCATGTGTGATAATGAGCTCATTTATTAAATGCAATTAATTAATACATTGCCACCTCTTGTTGTGTGTGTGTGTGTGTGTGTGTGTGTGTGTGTGTGTGTGTGTGTGTGTGTGTGTGTGTGTGTGTGTGTGTGTGTCTTCTGTGTTTCTGTGTTTCCGGCATTTCACATTGGAACAGCTCATTCACCTTCCTTGTCTTCTCTCCGCCCTCCCTTTTAGGTAGGTTAAAGAGCTGCACCTGAGCCAGCCACTGATTGATTGATGCAGCACCACAGTCAAATAGTGGAGTGGAGTAGGGGGAACAGCAAACAGCCATTAAAGCAGCCCGCCCGCCACAATGGACCTACCTGTGTACACTAGATGGATGTGATGGAATGTACTGTCGTCCCTACATTTCCAAGAAGAAGTAAGAATTGCAGTTGCAACAAACCCTTGCTTGCCTACAAAGAGAGCAGCAATTTGGATTTGTTACTATGTTACCTGGAAGAATAACAAACTGTGCAAGGATGGAGGTTGTAGGAGCAAAGAGAAGTTGTCTGTAAAGTTGGTGGATGCCTATTTTCCATTTTGCAGTCCCTTGTCTCCCTCTTGTGGCCTCCTGGAGGCAAATAAATGTGCAAAAAAAAGACAGCCTGGCGGCCGGCTGTTGCAGTGTTGCCCTCTCAGGCAACACTGAGTGACTGACTGAGCCGCACCGTCTTATATAAAGTTCAGACGGAACTTTGCACGTGTCATAGTGGAGCCCTCAGGATTCCAGAGCCAGCTTTCTGACATCATAATGGGGCCTGCCTCAGAGATAGATAAAAGCCTGGGCCCAGGCAGTGTTGGTCAGTGCTGCTCAGCAGGCAGCACTGGACTGGACTGGACTGGATTACAGCTGATACAAGGTGTGAAGGAACAAGGGGTGGCTGTGGGCATGCACTTGCTGCCGCTGCCAGTGTTTATCTGCATGGCAGGAGGGCATTTGGGCGTTGCCAGGAAGGCGTTTTTATGTAGATTCCTCCTCTTTCAGCACTGCATTGTGGTGCAAGCAAAAGAAGCAAATCCTGTGTAGCTTCCTCTCCGGCCTTTATTCACCTCCCTCCCGCTTAGTAGCTGTAAATGTGTGTGAGCCTGCAGGGCCCCATGGAATTGCCTAGGAGTAGGCTGAATCAATCGCTGCAAGGGGTGAACAGCAGTATGGGACAGGCTCGGGCAAGGCAAGGGCCGCTCGGGTTATCGCTTCTCGGCCTTTTGGCTAAGATCAAGTGTAGTATCTGTTCTTATCAGTTTAATATCTGATACGTCCCCTATCTGGGGACCATATATTAAATGGATTTTTAGAACAGGGAGATGGAAATAGAGCTTGCTCTGTCCACTCCACGCATTGACCTGGTATTGCAGTATTTCCAGGACCGGTGCACCCTTCCCTTATGTGTTGACTAAAATCAGATTCCAAAAGTGCTATTTGTGTTTGCTATTGTTTTTGTCTTTCTGATGGGATCTCCCCTTTTAATCCCATTATTTCAACACCTGTTGGACAATGCATTTGTACAGTCATGTGTGATAATGAGCTCATTTATTAAATGCAATTAATTAATACATTGCCACCTCTTGTTGTGTGTGTGTGTGTGTGTGTGTGTGTGTGTGTGTGTGTGTGTGTGTGTGTGTGTGTGTGTGTGTGTGTGTGTGTGTGTCTTCTGTGTTTCTGTGTTTCCGGCATTTCACATTGGAACAGCTCATTCACCTTCCTTGTCTTCTCTCCGCCCTCCCTTTTAGGTAGGTTAAAGAGCTGCACCTGAGCCAGCCACTGATTGATTGATGCAGCACCACAGTCAAATAGTGGAGTGGAGTAGGGGGAACAGCAAACAGCCATTAAAGCAGCCCGCCCGCCACAATGGACCTACCTGTGTACACTAGATGGATGTGATGGAATGTACTGTCGTCCCTACATTTCCAAGAAGAAGTAAGAATTGCAGTTGCAACAAACCCTTGCTTGCCTACAAAGAGAGCAGCAATTTGGATTTGTTACTATGTTACCTGGAAGAATAACAAACTGTGCAAGGATGGAGGTTGTAGGAGCAAAGAGAAGTTGTCTGTAAAGTTGGTGGATGCCTATTTTCCATTTTGCAGTCCCTTGTCTCCCTCTTGTGGCCTCCTGGAGGCAAATAAATGTGCAAAAAAAAGACAGCCTGGCGGCCGGCTGTTGCAGTGTTGCCCTCTCAGGCAACACTGAGTGACTGACTGAGCCGCACCGTCTTATATAAAGTTCAGACGGAACTTTGCACGTGTCATAGTGGAGCCCTCAGGATTCCAGAGCCAGCTTTCTGACATCATAATGGGGCCTGCCTCAGAGATAGATAAAAGCCTGGGCCCAGGCAGTGTTGGTCAGTGCTGCTCAGCAGGCAGCACTGGACTGGACTGGACTGGATTACAGCTGATACAAGGTGTGAAGGAACAAGGGGTGGCTGTGGGCATGCACTTGCTGCCGCTGCCAGTGTTTATCTGCATGGCAGGAGGGCATTTGGGCGTTGCCAGGAAGGCGTTTTTATGTAGATTCCTCCTCTTTCAGCACTGCATTGTGGTGCAAGCAAAAGAAGCAAATCCTGTGTAGCTTCCTCTCCGGCCTTTATTCACCTCCCTCCCGCTTAGTAGCTGTAAATGTGTGTGAGCCTGCAGGGCCCCATGGAATTGCCTAGGAGTAGGCTGAATCAATCGCTGCAAGGGGTGAACAGCAGTATGGGACAGGCTCGGGCAAGGCAAGGGCCGCTCGGGTTATCGCTTCTCGGCCTTTTGGCTAAGATCAAGTGTAGTATCTGTTCTTATCAGTTTAATATCTGATACGTCCCCTATCTGGGGACCATATATTAAATGGATTTTTAGAACAGGGAGATGGAAATAGAGCTTGCTCTGTCCACTCCACGCATTGACCTGGTATTGCAGTATTTCCAGGACCGGTGCACCCTTCCCTTATGTGTTGACTAAAATCAGATTCCAAAAGTGCTATTTGTGTTTGCTATTGTTTTTGTCTTTCTGATGGGATCTCCCCTTTTAATCCCATTATTTCAACACCTGTTGGACAATGCATTTGTACAGTCATGTGTGATAATGAGCTCATTTATTAAATGCAATTAATTAATACATTGCCACCTCTTGTTGTGTGTGTGTGTGTGTGTGTGTGTGTGTGTGTGTGTGTGTGTGTGTGTGTGTGTGTGTGTGTGTGTGTGTGTGTCTTCTGTGTTTCTGTGTTTCCGGCATTTCACATTGGAACAGCTCATTCACCTTCCTTGTCTTCTCTCCGCCCTCCCTTTTAGGTAGGTTAAAGAGCTGCACCTGAGCCAGCCACTGATTGATTGATGCAGCACCACAGTCAAATAGTGGAGTGGAGTAGGGGGAACAGCAAACAGCCATTAAAGCAGCCCGCCCGCCACAATGGACCTACCTGTGTACACTAGATGGATGTGATGGAATGTACTGTCGTCCCTACATTTCCAAGAAGAAGTAAGAATTGCAGTTGCAACAAACCCTTGCTTGCCTACAAAGAGAGCAGCAATTTGGATTTGTTACTATGTTACCTGGAAGAATAACAAACTGTGCAAGGATGGAGGTTGTAGGAGCAAAGAGAAGTTGTCTGTAAAGTTGGTGGATGCCTATTTTCCATTTTGCAGTCCCTTGTCTCCCTCTTGTGGCCTCCTGGAGGCAAATAAATGTGCAAAAAAAAGACAGCCTGGCGGCCGGCTGTTGCAGTGTTGCCCTCTCAGGCAACACTGAGTGACTGACTGAGCCGCACCGTCTTATATAAAGTTCAGACGGAACTTTGCACGTGTCATAGTGGAGCCCTCAGGATTCCAGAGCCAGCTTTCTGACATCATAATGGGGCCTGCCTCAGAGATAGATAAAAGCCTGGGCCCAGGCAGTGTTGGTCAGTGCTGCTCAGCAGGCAGCACTGGACTGGACTGGACTGGATTACAGCTGATACAAGGTGTGAAGGAACAAGGGGTGGCTGTGGGCATGCACTTGCTGCCGCTGCCAGTGTTTATCTGCATGGCAGGAGGGCATTTGGGCGTTGCCAGGAAGGCGTTTTTATGTAGATTCCTCCTCTTTCAGCACTGCATTGTGGTGCAAGCAAAAGAAGCAAATCCTGTGTAGCTTCCTCTCCGGCCTTTATTCACCTCCCTCCCGCTTAGTAGCTGTAAATGTGTGTGAGCCTGCAGGGCCCCATGGAATTGCCTAGGAGTAGGCTGAATCAATCGCTGCAAGGGGTGAACAGCAGTATGGGACAGGCTCGGGCAAGGCAAGGGCCGCTCGGGTTATCGCTTCTCGGCCTTTTGGCTAAGATCAAGTGTAGTATCTGTTCTTATCAGTTTAATATCTGATACGTCCCCTATCTGGGGACCATATATTAAATGGATTTTTAGAACAGGGAGATGGAAATAGAGCTTGCTCTGTCCACTCCACGCATTGACCTGGTATTGCAGTATTTCCAGGACCGGTGCACCCTTCCCTTATGTGTTGACTAAAATCAGATTCCAAAAGTGCTATTTGTGTTTGCTATTGTTTTTGTCTTTCTGATGGGATCTCCCCTTTTAATCCCATTATTTCAACACCTGTTGGACAATGCATTTGTACAGTCATGTGTGATAATGAGCTCATTTATTAAATGCAATTAATTAATACATTGCCACCTCTTGTTGTGTGTGTGTGTGTGTGTGTGTGTGTGTGTGTGTGTGTGTGTGTGTGTGTGTGTGTGTGTGTGTGTGTGTGTGTCTTCTGTGTTTCTGTGTTTCCGGCATTTCACATTGGAACAGCTCATTCACCTTCCTTGTCTTCTCTCCGCCCTCCCTTTTAGGTAGGTTAAAGAGCTGCACCTGAGCCAGCCACTGATTGATTGATGCAGCACCACAGTCAAATAGTGGAGTGGAGTAGGGGGAACAGCAAACAGCCATTAAAGCAGCCCGCCCGCCACAATGGACCTACCTGTGTACACTAGATGGATGTGATGGAATGTACTGTCGTCCCTACATTTCCAAGAAGAAGTAAGAATTGCAGTTGCAACAAACCCTTGCTTGCCTACAAAGAGAGCAGCAATTTGGATTTGTTACTATGTTACCTGGAAGAATAACAAACTGTGCAAGGATGGAGGTTGTAGGAGCAAAGAGAAGTTGTCTGTAAAGTTGGTGGATGCCTATTTTCCATTTTGCAGTCCCTTGTCTCCCTCTTGTGGCCTCCTGGAGGCAAATAAATGTGCAAAAAAAAGACAGCCTGGCGGCCGGCTGTTGCAGTGTTGCCCTCTCAGGCAACACTGAGTGACTGACTGAGCCGCACCGTCTTATATAAAGTTCAGACGGAACTTTGCACGTGTCATAGTGGAGCCCTCAGGATTCCAGAGCCAGCTTTCTGACATCATAATGGGGCCTGCCTCAGAGATAGATAAAAGCCTGGGCCCAGGCAGTGTTGGTCAGTGCTGCTCAGCAGGCAGCACTGGACTGGACTGGACTGGATTACAGCTGATACAAGGTGTGAAGGAACAAGGGGTGGCTGTGGGCATGCACTTGCTGCCGCTGCCAGTGTTTATCTGCATGGCAGGAGGGCATTTGGGCGTTGCCAGGAAGGCGTTTTTATGTAGATTCCTCCTCTTTCAGCACTGCATTGTGGTGCAAGCAAAAGAAGCAAATCCTGTGTAGCTTCCTCTCCGGCCTTTATTCACCTCCCTCCCGCTTAGTAGCTGTAAATGTGTGTGAGCCTGCAGGGCCCCATGGAATTGCCTAGGAGTAGGCTGAATCAATCGCTGCAAGGGGTGAACAGCAGTATGGGACAGGCTCGGGCAAGGCAAGGGCCGCTCGGGTTATCGCTTCTCGGCCTTTTGGCTAAGATCAAGTGTAGTATCTGTTCTTATCAGTTTAATATCTGATACGTCCCCTATCTGGGGACCATATATTAAATGGATTTTTAGAACAGGGAGATGGAAATAGAGCTTGCTCTGTCCACTCCACGCATTGACCTGGTATTGCAGTATTTCCAGGACCGGTGCACCCTTCCCTTATGTGTTGACTAAAATCAGATTCCAAAAGTGCTATTTGTGTTTGCTATTGTTTTTGTCTTTCTGATGGGATCTCCCCTTTTAATCCCATTATTTCAACACCTGTTGGACAATGCATTTGTACAGTCATGTGTGATAATGAGCTCATTTATTAAATGCAATTAATTAATACATTGCCACCTCTTGTTGTGTGTGTGTGTGTGTGTGTGTGTGTGTGTGTGTGTGTGTGTGTGTGTGTGTGTGTGTGTGTGTGTGTGTGTGTCTTCTGTGTTTCTGTGTTTCCGGCATTTCACATTGGAACAGCTCATTCACCTTCCTTGTCTTCTCTCCGCCCTCCCTTTTAGGTAGGTTAAAGAGCTGCACCTGAGCCAGCCACTGATTGATTGATGCAGCACCACAGTCAAATAGTGGAGTGGAGTAGGGGGAACAGCAAACAGCCATTAAAGCAGCCCGCCCGCCACAATGGACCTACCTGTGTACACTAGATGGATGTGATGGAATGTACTGTCGTCCCTACATTTCCAAGAAGAAGTAAGAATTGCAGTTGCAACAAACCCTTGCTTGCCTACAAAGAGAGCAGCAATTTGGATTTGTTACTATGTTACCTGGAAGAATAACAAACTGTGCAAGGATGGAGGTTGTAGGAGCAAAGAGAAGTTGTCTGTAAAGTTGGTGGATGCCTATTTTCCATTTTGCAGTCCCTTGTCTCCCTCTTGTGGCCTCCTGGAGGCAAATAAATGTGCAAAAAAAAGACAGCCTGGCGGCCGGCTGTTGCAGTGTTGCCCTCTCAGGCAACACTGAGTGACTGACTGAGCCGCACCGTCTTATATAAAGTTCAGACGGAACTTTGCACGTGTCATAGTGGAGCCCTCAGGATTCCAGAGCCAGCTTTCTGACATCATAATGGGGCCTGCCTCAGAGATAGATAAAAGCCTGGGCCCAGGCAGTGTTGGTCAGTGCTGCTCAGCAGGCAGCACTGGACTGGACTGGACTGGATTACAGCTGATACAAGGTGTGAAGGAACAAGGGGTGGCTGTGGGCATGCACTTGCTGCCGCTGCCAGTGTTTATCTGCATGGCAGGAGGGCATTTGGGCGTTGCCAGGAAGGCGTTTTTATGTAGATTCCTCCTCTTTCAGCACTGCATTGTGGTGCAAGCAAAAGAAGCAAATCCTGTGTAGCTTCCTCTCCGGCCTTTATTCACCTCCCTCCCGCTTAGTAGCTGTAAATGTGTGTGAGCCTGCAGGGCCCCATGGAATTGCCTAGGAGTAGGCTGAATCAATCGCTGCAAGGGGTGAACAGCAGTATGGGACAGGCTCGGGCAAGGCAAGGGCCGCTCGGGTTATCGCTTCTCGGCCTTTTGGCTAAGCTCAAGTGGCTAACCAGAGGCGTCCAGTGCTGAACTCTCGGCCCTGCAGCATCGCCCTTTGGGGCTTAAGCTGCTTGTTGCTATAGGGAGACAGCCAGTGGCAGGAAGGCGATCGACATGGGCGTTATTGTACGTCACGCTAAGGCCGGGGAAACCCGGGTCAAGTACGGCATTCGGATCGAAGTTGATGTTGGATCAGAGAAGACCCTGGACCTACGACACCTGGTGAACAACATCTTGTTTGGAATTTTGAAAGTGGAGCGGAAGAAAATCCTTTGTCTTCAGGAGCATAAGGTTGGTCATTTTACCTTGATATTGATGGATTTACCTGCCTGCCATACTTTCCATTACAATTTGATGCAAAATGTGAACAATCCTGAGCTTGGAGGACTTACTTTTATCCTGCTGTATGATGAAGGAGAAGTCTTCCTGGTTGTTTTTCTCTACAATGCACATGTACCTTTGCAAGATATCACGGCATTCCTGTCTAGACATTGTGCATATGTTAAGTTTGAGAATAAAATCTTGAACACTGAAATGATCTGGAATGGGAAATACAAATTTCGGGTCCGGTTTCGGCAAGATATTGAGGAACCAGGAGGCTTCCATTTCCCTCCATCGAACTTCTCCATTGGAAGAGACAGGGGATATCTGTTTTTTCCCAGGTGTCCTCCCTTCTGCAGGAATTGTAAAGTTTTTGGCCACACAAGGGAAGGATGTCAAAATTCAGGGAAGTGTTCCAGATGTAACCAGGAGGGTCACAAAGCAAAAGAATGTGTCAACCGCATTGTTTGTAATCTCTGCGAGGTGGAAGGGCATACATTCAAAGACTGCCCTCTGCGGAAGAAGTCATATGCAGAGGCAGCCAGGAGCCAAGTGGCTGAGATGATAGCGAGAACTGGACGGTTGGGCGAGGAGGTACCCGCTGACTATCTGGCTTCTTTAAGCACATCTCCAGTAGAAGTACGTGTGGAGGAAGGGGCAGGCATGGAGGTAGCCCCGGTCGAGGAGGATCTTCCTCACCCATCCGATGCCCAGACTGGGCTACAGGGTGAGGGAGAAATTGAGGGCGACATCCCCGTGACTCCTCCTGTTTCTTGGAGTCTGGATGAAGTGTTTCTGGAAGGAGTTGGAGGTCAAGGGGATTTTACCACTGTAGGCACCCGACCTGCAGACGAAATTCTGGATATGGGGGCTAAGAGAGCCAGGCTGGCCGCGTCACCCCCTGTAACCCCTGGAAGGGAGGAGGAATACCCCTCATCAGTGATTTCGTTTGATGAGCCTTTTCTAGAAGATCAAGGGACCAGTTTCTTCACATTAGGTTGCCAGCCTCCAGAAGGCAAAGGCTGAAGTGCAAATGGACAACCTGCGGTTATCTGGCTATGAAAATTAAAATATGGCATCCAAACCTACATTTGATGTCGTATCCTTAAATGTACGACTGATTCAATCTAAGCCCAGGAGGGCTGCAGTTCTGGATTTTTTAAAAAATTTAGGAGCTGATGTATATTGTTTGCAAGAATGCGGTATTAGGGAACCTGTGCCAGAACAGGAATGGCCATATGGCCAATGTATATGGTCTGGTTCTTCTATAAATAAAAATGATGGGGTAGGAATATTGCTAGGGAATAGGAATTTAAAATTAGAAAGTTATATTGTGGTGGAAGTGGGGAGGTGTATTTTGGCAGAGATAAATGTCAGAGGGTGGAGGGTAAGGGTAATTAATATATATGGAGCAACAAAAAAAGAAGAGAGGTTAGAGCTCCTAGAGAAGTTGTCCTTTTTTTTGCCAGGGAGAATTCCTACGATTTGGGTTGGGGACTTTAACTGTGTGACGGAAGGGGAAAAAATGGATGTATCTGGTAAAAAGTTGTACCAATTAATCAAAGATTTTTCTTTTATAGATGCTGCTGAGGTTCATTTGGGAAAGCCACCACCCGACACTTATAGGTCTGATAGAGGAGGGGTAACATCAAGGATAGATCGGGTGCTTTTCTCAAAAAATGTGGGGTGCATGAGTTTGCGGCAGCGCGATGTGACCTTTTCTGACCATGTGTGTATGTGTGCAACTTTTGAAGGGGATGTTCGTTTAGTGCGTGGTGCAGGGGTATGGAAGTTAAATGTAAGTTTATTAGAGGATGAAAGAATTGTGAAGGCTTTTATATATGCGTATAAAGGATGGAAATCGCGGCAGGAATCTTTTGGGAATGTGCTGGAGTGGTGGGATTGGATGAAGAATGAATGTAAAAGATTCTTTAAAAAATGGGGCTATAAAAAAGCAGCTATGCTAAGAAACCAATATAATGAGTTGAATGTTAGAATAGAATGGTTGAGAAAACTTGGCGAGCTTGGTGTGGATGTCAGTGATTTGATGAGGGACGCAAGGAATGAAAGTAGGCTTTTATTAGAGGAAAAAGGGAAAAAAATTATATATAGATCAAAAGTTGAGAACTTAGACAAAGATGAAAAATGTACAAGATTTTTTTTCAAAAAAATATGTGGTAAAAAGGATGATATGGATGAATTATTGAATGATAGGGGTGAGTGTGTTTCTGGAAAGGATGTGATGAGTGAAGTTGAAGGTTTTTATACCCAGTTGTATGGAGAGAAGTGGTATGATAAGGATTTGATGAATGAGGTTTTGAATGGGTTGGAAAATAAACTTGGAGAGGAAGATCGTGAGTCTCTGTGTGGTGATATTACCATGGATGAAGTGAGAAATGTGGTGATGAGTGCAAGTAAAAATAAAACACCTGGGAAGGATGGGATCCCAATTGAATTATATGTGAGGATGTGGGATATAATTGGTGGGGATTTGCTTGAGGTATGTCAGTATATGTGGAAGCATGGTGTGTTGAGCAAATCTATGAAAGAAGGTGTGGTTGTGCTGATATATAAAAAAGGTGAGAAGAAAAATTTGGCAAATTGGAGGCCAATTACTTTGTTGGATTCTGACTATAAGTGTTTTAGTAAAGTATTGGCCAATAGGATGCGTGAGGTTGTTGCTGAAGTGGTGAATGAAGATCAAGTGTGTGCAGTGCCTGGTAGAAGTATGACTGATAATTTGTTGTTACTAAGGGATATGATTGGGGACTGTATGGATAGAAAGCAGAAATGTATGGTCCTATCTGTGGATTTTGAAAAGGCATTTGATAGGGTATCGCATGAGTTTATGTTTAGTGTGCTGTGTAAAATGGGTTTTCCGAGAAAGTTTGTGTATGCAGTGAAAGGTTTGTATGGGAACGTAACAAGTGAGTTTCTCGTAAATGGGTTTCTGAGTGGAAAAGTGGGGATAAGGTCAGGTGTCAGGCAGGGTTGTCCTATGTCCCCTGTCCTGTTCATTAGTGTGATTGAAGTGTTGTTGTGTATGGTTAGAAGGGAAAAATTTATGAGGGGGTTATTAATTCCTGGGAGTAATGGTAAGTTTCTGAAAGTATTGGGTTATATGGACGATGTGGTGATTGTTAGTGAAAGAGAGGCGGAGATAAATAGAGCGAGATTGTTGTTGAGGTTGTTTTGTAGTGCGTCTGCGTTTAAAGTGAATTGGGGTAAATGTAGCTTTAAGTGTTTTGGTGATAGGAGTGTGAGAATGGATGGGGTTAATTGTGAGATGGGTGCTATTAAAATATTGGGTGTGCAATTTAATGAGGATTTGAGAGGGAATGAAAGTTGGGATGAATGTGGTATGAGAATAGAACGAAAACTGAACTTTTGGAGACTGAGAAGTTTGACACTGACGGGAAAAATTTTGATAGTTAAATCTGTTGTGTTACCAATTTTACTTTTTTGTGCAGTTGTTTTCCCTTTTGCTACTCACAAAATTAAGAAGACGGAAAAGATGATTTTTACATTTTTTTGGGGGAGTAGAATGGAAAAATTGAAGAGAGAGTATGTGTATAAGATGTGTGTGAATGGTGGTTTGGATTTTCCAAATTTTGAGGTATTTTTGGCTTTGAATTATATCAAAGTGGTGTCTGTGCTAGTGCAGAGGAATAATAAGACTGGTTTCATGATTAGATACTTGGCTGGTTGGATGTTGTATGGTCTGAATTGGGTAAAGAGAGATGCAAGTGTGCCTGTGGCTTTCAAGTGTCCAGTGTGGTATATGAGGATTGAGGTTTTTGTGAGGAAAAATGACTTGCTTGCTGTGCCAATGAGTGAGTTTAAAAATAAGAATGCGGTGATGAAGAGAATACGTGCGAATGAAATTCCATGTGAAATTGCAGGTTTGAGGTCTAATGAAGTGCAGAGTGTATGGAGTAAATTGAAGGTGAGTGGTATGTCAAACAGACAGCGTGATATTGTATGGATGTCGCTGCATAATATCCTACCTGTTAGGCAAGTGCAGAAAAGAAGGGATCTTATTAGGTCTGAGGTTTGCCCGAGGAATGGATGTGGAGCAAGTGAGAGTGTGAGACATATGTTGTGGGATTGTGACTATTCGTATGAAGTATGGAAAGGGGTGGGTGGTTTGTGTAAAGAACTAGCGGGGGTAAAATTTGTTAATTGGAAAGTAGCAATGTTTGGAATGGGTGCAAGTAGTCGTATGAAAGATAGAATTATGTGGTTAATTATGGCATGTGTGATGGAAAGTTTGTGGGATGTGAGAAACTTGTTAGTGTTTAAAAGGAAATTAGTGCCTGTAAATGAGTGTATTAGGATGATTTTGTCTAGACTTTACGTCATGTATTTGTGGGATAGACAGCGTGGTGGTGGCCTAGATTCAGAGGGGATATGGAAGTTCAAAAAATGGAAATTCCTGATACGATGTAGGTAATATTGTTCTGTTTTTTTTTGTGATTGTTTATGTAAATTGAAGAAAAAATAAAGAACAAACCAGAATGATGATAAGTTTGAAGCAACGTGGATTTGATTTTCAAGTTTTGAGAAACATTATAAGTTGCTTATAACTAACTGAAATGGTTTTAAAAAAAAAAAAAAAAAAAAAAAAAAAAAAATCTGTTCTTATCAGTTTAATATCTGATACGTCCCCTATCTGGGGACCATATATTAAATGGATTTTTAGAACAGGGAGATGGAAATAGAGCTTGCTCTGTCCACTCCACGCATTGACCTGGTATTGCAGTATTTCCAGGACCGGTGCACCCTTCCCTTATGTGTTGACTAAAATCAGATTCCAAAAGTGCTATTTGTGTTTGCTATTGTTTTTGTCTTTCTGATGGGATCTCCCCTTTTAATCCCATTATTTCAACACCTGTTGGACAATGCATTTGTACAGTCATGTGTGATAATGAGCTCATTTATTAAATGCAATTAATTAATACATTGCCACCTCTTGTTGTGTGTGTGTGTGTGTGTGTGTGTGTGTGTGTGTGTGTGTGTGTGTGTGTGTGTGTGTGTGTGTGTGTGTGTGTCTTCTGTGTTTCTGTGTTTCCGGCATTTCACATTGGAACAGCTCATTCACCTTCCTTGTCTTCTCTCCGCCCTCCCTTTTAGGTAGGTTAAAGAGCTGCACCTGAGCCAGCCACTGATTGATTGATGCAGCACCACAGTCAAATAGTGGAGTGGAGTAGGGGGAACAGCAAACAGCCATTAAAGCAGCCCGCCCGCCACAATGGACCTACCTGTGTACACTAGATGGATGTGATGGAATGTACTGTCGTCCCTACATTTCCAAGAAGAAGTAAGAATTGCAGTTGCAACAAACCCTTGCTTGCCTACAAAGAGAGCAGCAATTTGGATTTGTTACTATGTTACCTGGAAGAATAACAAACTGTGCAAGGATGGAGGTTGTAGGAGCAAAGAGAAGTTGTCTGTAAAGTTGGTGGATGCCTATTTTCCATTTTGCAGTCCCTTGTCTCCCTCTTGTGGCCTCCTGGAGGCAAATAAATGTGCAAAAAAAAGACAGCCTGGCGGCCGGCTGTTGCAGTGTTGCCCTCTCAGGCAACACTGAGTGACTGACTGAGCCGCACCGTCTTATATAAAGTTCAGACGGAACTTTGCACGTGTCATAGTGGAGCCCTCAGGATTCCAGAGCCAGCTTTCTGACATCATAATGGGGCCTGCCTCAGAGATAGATAAAAGCCTGGGCCCAGGCAGTGTTGGTCAGTGCTGCTCAGCAGGCAGCACTGGACTGGACTGGACTGGATTACAGCTGATACAAGGTGTGAAGGAACAAGGGGTGGCTGTGGGCATGCACTTGCTGCCGCTGCCAGTGTTTATCTGCATGGCAGGAGGGCATTTGGGCGTTGCCAGGAAGGCGTTTTTATGTAGATTCCTCCTCTTTCAGCACTGCATTGTGGTGCAAGCAAAAGAAGCAAATCCTGTGTAGCTTCCTCTCCGGCCTTTATTCACCTCCCTCCCGCTTAGTAGCTGTAAATGTGTGTGAGCCTGCAGGGCCCCATGGAATTGCCTAGGAGTAGGCTGAATCAATCGCTGCAAGGGGTGAACAGCAGTATGGGACAGGCTCGGGCAAGGCAAGGGCCGCTCGGGTTATCGCTTCTCGGCCTTTTGGCTAAGATCAAGTGTAGTATCTGTTCTTATCAGTTTAATATCTGATACGTCCCCTATCTGGGGACCATATATTAAATGGATTTTTAGAACAGGGAGATGGAAATAGAGCTTGCTCTGTCCACTCCACGCATTGACCTGGTATTGCAGTATTTCCAGGACCGGTGCACCCTTCCCTTATGTGTTGACTAAAATCAGATTCCAAAAGTGCTATTTGTGTTTGCTATTGTTTTTGTCTTTCTGATGGGATCTCCCCTTTTAATCCCATTATTTCAACACCTGTTGGACAATGCATTTGTACAGTCATGTGTGATAATGAGCTCATTTATTAAATGCAATTAATTAATACATTGCCACCTCTTGTTGTGTGTGTGTGTGTGTGTGTGTGTGTGTGTGTGTGTGTGTGTGTGTGTGTGTGTGTGTGTGTGTGTGTGTGTGTCTTCTGTGTTTCTGTGTTTCCGGCATTTCACATTGGAACAGCTCATTCACCTTCCTTGTCTTCTCTCCGCCCTCCCTTTTAGGTAGGTTAAAGAGCTGCACCTGAGCCAGCCACTGATTGATTGATGCAGCACCACAGTCAAATAGTGGAGTGGAGTAGGGGGAACAGCAAACAGCCATTAAAGCAGCCCGCCCGCCACAATGGACCTACCTGTGTACACTAGATGGATGTGATGGAATGTACTGTCGTCCCTACATTTCCAAGAAGAAGTAAGAATTGCAGTTGCAACAAACCCTTGCTTGCCTACAAAGAGAGCAGCAATTTGGATTTGTTACTATGTTACCTGGAAGAATAACAAACTGTGCAAGGATGGAGGTTGTAGGAGCAAAGAGAAGTTGTCTGTAAAGTTGGTGGATGCCTATTTTCCATTTTGCAGTCCCTTGTCTCCCTCTTGTGGCCTCCTGGAGGCAAATAAATGTGCAAAAAAAAGACAGCCTGGCGGCCGGCTGTTGCAGTGTTGCCCTCTCAGGCAACACTGAGTGACTGACTGAGCCGCACCGTCTTATATAAAGTTCAGACGGAACTTTGCACGTGTCATAGTGGAGCCCTCAGGATTCCAGAGCCAGCTTTCTGACATCATAATGGGGCCTGCCTCAGAGATAGATAAAAGCCTGGGCCCAGGCAGTGTTGGTCAGTGCTGCTCAGCAGGCAGCACTGGACTGGACTGGACTGGATTACAGCTGATACAAGGTGTGAAGGAACAAGGGGTGGCTGTGGGCATGCACTTGCTGCCGCTGCCAGTGTTTATCTGCATGGCAGGAGGGCATTTGGGCGTTGCCAGGAAGGCGTTTTTATGTAGATTCCTCCTCTTTCAGCACTGCATTGTGGTGCAAGCAAAAGAAGCAAATCCTGTGTAGCTTCCTCTCCGGCCTTTATTCACCTCCCTCCCGCTTAGTAGCTGTAAATGTGTGTGAGCCTGCAGGGCCCCATGGAATTGCCTAGGAGTAGGCTGAATCAATCGCTGCAAGGGGTGAACAGCAGTATGGGACAGGCTCGGGCAAGGCAAGGGCCGCTCGGGTTATCGCTTCTCGGCCTTTTGGCTAAGATCAAGTGTAGTATCTGTTCTTATCAGTTTAATATCTGATACGTCCCCTATCTGGGGACCATATATTAAATGGATTTTTAGAACAGGGAGATGGAAATAGAGCTTGCTCTGTCCACTCCACGCATTGACCTGGTATTGCAGTATTTCCAGGACCGGTGCACCCTTCCCTTATGTGTTGACTAAAATCAGATTCCAAAAGTGCTATTTGTGTTTGCTATTGTTTTTGTCTTTCTGATGGGATCTCCCCTTTTAATCCCATTATTTCAACACCTGTTGGACAATGCATTTGTACAGTCATGTGTGATAATGAGCTCATTTATTAAATGCAATTAATTAATACATTGCCACCTCTTGTTGTGTGTGTGTGTGTGTGTGTGTGTGTGTGTGTGTGTGTGTGTGTGTGTGTGTGTGTGTGTGTGTGTGTGTGTGTCTTCTGTGTTTCTGTGTTTCCGGCATTTCACATTGGAACAGCTCATTCACCTTCCTTGTCTTCTCTCCGCCCTCCCTTTTAGGTAGGTTAAAGAGCTGCACCTGAGCCAGCCACTGATTGATTGATGCAGCACCACAGTCAAATAGTGGAGTGGAGTAGGGGGAACAGCAAACAGCCATTAAAGCAGCCCGCCCGCCACAATGGACCTACCTGTGTACACTAGATGGATGTGATGGAATGTACTGTCGTCCCTACATTTCCAAGAAGAAGTAAGAATTGCAGTTGCAACAAACCCTTGCTTGCCTACAAAGAGAGCAGCAATTTGGATTTGTTACTATGTTACCTGGAAGAATAACAAACTGTGCAAGGATGGAGGTTGTAGGAGCAAAGAGAAGTTGTCTGTAAAGTTGGTGGATGCCTATTTTCCATTTTGCAGTCCCTTGTCTCCCTCTTGTGGCCTCCTGGAGGCAAATAAATGTGCAAAAAAAAGACAGCCTGGCGGCCGGCTGTTGCAGTGTTGCCCTCTCAGGCAACACTGAGTGACTGACTGAGCCGCACCGTCTTATATAAAGTTCAGACGGAACTTTGCACGTGTCATAGTGGAGCCCTCAGGATTCCAGAGCCAGCTTTCTGACATCATAATGGGGCCTGCCTCAGAGATAGATAAAAGCCTGGGCCCAGGCAGTGTTGGTCAGTGCTGCTCAGCAGGCAGCACTGGACTGGACTGGACTGGATTACAGCTGATACAAGGTGTGAAGGAACAAGGGGTGGCTGTGGGCATGCACTTGCTGCCGCTGCCAGTGTTTATCTGCATGGCAGGAGGGCATTTGGGCGTTGCCAGGAAGGCGTTTTTATGTAGATTCCTCCTCTTTCAGCACTGCATTGTGGTGCAAGCAAAAGAAGCAAATCCTGTGTAGCGCTTCCTCTCCGGCCTTTATTCACCTCCCTCCCGCTTAGTAGCTGTAAATGTGTGTGAGCCTGCAGGGCCCCATGGAATTGCCTAGGAGTAGGCTGAATCAATCGCTGCAAGGGGTGAACAGCAGTATGGGACAGGCTCGGGCAAGGCAAGGGCCGCTCGGGTTATCGCTTCTCGGCCTTTTGGCTAAGATCAAGTGTAGTATCTGTTCTTATCAGTTTAATATCTGATACGTCCCCTATCTGGGGACCATATATTAAATGGATTTTTAGAACAGGGAGATGGAAATAGAGCTTGCTCTGTCCACTCCACGCATTGACCTGGTATTGCAGTATTTCCAGGACCGGTGCACCCTTCCCTTATGTGTTGACTAAAATCAGATTCCAAAAGTGCTATTTGTGTTTGCTATTGTTTTTGTCTTTCTGATGGGATCTCCCCTTTTAATCCCATTATTTCAACACCTGTTGGACAATGCATTTGTACAGTCATGTGTGATAATGAGCTCATTTATTAAATGCAATTAATTAATACATTGCCACCTCTTGTTGTGTGTGTGTGTGTGTGTGTGTGTGTGTGTGTGTGTGTGTGTGTGTGTGTGTGTGTGTGTGTGTGTGTGTGTGTGTCTTCTGTGTTTCTGTGTTTCCGGCATTTCACATTGGAACAGCTCATTCACCTTCCTTGTCTTCTCTCCGCCCTCCCTTTTAGGTAGGTTAAAGAGCTGCACCTGAGCCAGCCACTGATTGATTGATGCAGCACCACAGTCAAATAGTGGAGTGGAGTAGGGGGAACAGCAAACAGCCATTAAAGCAGCCCGCCCGCCACAATGGACCTACCTGTGTACACTAGATGGATGTGATGGAATGTACTGTCGTCCCTACATTTCCAAGAAGAAGTAAGAATTGCAGTTGCAACAAACCCTTGCTTGCCTACAAAGAGAGCAGCAATTTGGATTTGTTACTATGTTACCTGGAAGAATAACAAACTGTGCAAGGATGGAGGTTGTAGGAGCAAAGAGAAGTTGTCTGTAAAGTTGGTGGATGCCTATTTTCCATTTTGCAGTCCCTTGTCTCCCTCTTGTGGCCTCCTGGAGGCAAATAAATGTGCAAAAAAAAGACAGCCTGGCGGCCGGCTGTTGCAGTGTTGCCCTCTCAGGCAACACTGAGTGACTGACTGAGCCGCACCGTCTTATATAAAGTTCAGACGGAACTTTGCACGTGTCATAGTGGAGCCCTCAGGATTCCAGAGCCAGCTTTCTGACATCATAATGGGGCCTGCCTCAGAGATAGATAAAAGCCTGGGCCCAGGCAGTGTTGGTCAGTGCTGCTCAGCAGGCAGCACTGGACTGGACTGGACTGGATTACAGCTGATACAAGGTGTGAAGGAACAAGGGGTGGCTGTGGGCATGCACTTGCTGCCGCTGCCAGTGTTTATCTGCATGGCAGGAGGGCATTTGGGCGTTGCCAGGAAGGCGTTTTTATGTAGATTCCTCCTCTTTCAGCACTGCATTGTGGTGCAAGCAAAAGAAGCAAATCCTGTGTAGCTTCCTCTCCGGCCTTTATTCACCTCCCTCCCGCTTAGTAGCTGTAAATGTGTGTGAGCCTGCAGGGCCCCATGGAATTGCCTAGGAGTAGGCTGAATCAATCGCTGCAAGGGGTGAACAGCAGTATGGGACAGGCTCGGGCAAGGCAAGGGCCGCTCGGGTTATCGCTTCTCGGCCTTTTGGCTAAGATCAAGTGTAGTATCTGTTCTTATCAGTTTAATATCTGATACGTCCCCTATCTGGGGACCATATATTAAATGGATTTTTAGAACAGGGAGATGGAAATAGAGCTTGCTCTGTCCACTCCACGCATTGACCTGGTATTGCAGTATTTCCAGGACCGGTGCACCCTTCCCTTATGTGTTGACTAAAATCAGATTCCAAAAGTGCTATTTGTGTTTGCTATTGTTTTTGTCTTTCTGATGGGATCTCCCCTTTTAATCCCATTATTTCAACACCTGTTGGACAATGCATTTGTACAGTCATGTGTGATAATGAGCTCATTTATTAAATGCAATTAATTAATACATTGCCACCTCTTGTTGTGTGTGTGTGTGTGTGTGTGTGTGTGTGTGTGTGTGTGTGTGTGTGTGTGTGTGTGTGTGTGTGTGTGTGTGTCTTCTGTGTTTCTGTGTTTCCGGCATTTCACATTGGAACAGCTCATTCACCTTCCTTGTCTTCTCTCCGCCCTCCCTTTTAGGTAGGTTAAAGAGCTGCACCTGAGCCAGCCACTGATTGATTGATGCAGCACCACAGTCAAATAGTGGAGTGGAGTAGGGGGAACAGCAAACAGCCATTAAAGCAGCCCGCCCGCCACAATGGACCTACCTGTGTACACTAGATGGATGTGATGGAATGTACTGTCGTCCCTACATTTCCAAGAAGAAGTAAGAATTGCAGTTGCAACAAACCCTTGCTTGCCTACAAAGAGAGCAGCAATTTGGATTTGTTACTATGTTACCTGGAAGAATAACAAACTGTGCAAGGATGGAGGTTGTAGGAGCAAAGAGAAGTTGTCTGTAAAGTTGGTGGATGCCTATTTTCCATTTTGCAGTCCCTTGTCTCCCTCTTGTGGCCTCCTGGAGGCAAATAAATGTGCAAAAAAAAGACAGCCTGGCGGCCGGCTGTTGCAGTGTTGCCCTCTCAGGCAACACTGAGTGACTGACTGAGCCGCACCGTCTTATATAAAGTTCAGACGGAACTTTGCACGTGTCATAGTGGAGCCCTCAGGATTCCAGAGCCAGCTTTCTGACATCATAATGGGGCCTGCCTCAGAGATAGATAAAAGCCTGGGCCCAGGCAGTGTTGGTCAGTGCTGCTCAGCAGGCAGCACTGGACTGGACTGGACTGGATTACAGCTGATACAAGGTGTGAAGGAACAAGGGGTGGCTGTGGGCATGCACTTGCTGCCGCTGCCAGTGTTTATCTGCATGGCAGGAGGGCATTTGGGCGTTGCCAGGAAGGCGTTTTTATGTAGATTCCTCCTCTTTCAGCACTGCATTGTGGTGCAAGCAAAAGAAGCAAATCCTGTGTAGCTTCCTCTCCGGCCTTTATTCACCTCCCTCCCGCTTAGTAGCTGTAAATGTGTGTGAGCCTGCAGGGCCCCATGGAATTGCCTAGGAGTAGGCTGAATCAATCGCTGCAAGGGGTGAACAGCAGTATGGGACAGGCTCGGGCAAGGCAAGGGCCGCTCGGGTTATCGCTTCTCGGCCTTTTGGCTAAGATCAAGTGTAGTATCTGTTCTTATCAGTTTAATATCTGATACGTCCCCTATCTGGGGACCATATATTAAATGGATTTTTAGAACAGGGAGATGGAAATAGAGCTTGCTCTGTCCACTCCACGCATTGACCTGGTATTGCAGTATTTCCAGGACCGGTGCACCCTTCCCTTATGTGTTGACTAAAATCAGATTCCAAAAGTGCTATTTGTGTTTGCTATTGTTTTTGTCTTTCTGATGGGATCTCCCCTTTTAATCCCATTATTTCAACACCTGTTGGACAATGCATTTGTACAGTCATGTGTGATAATGAGCTCATTTATTAAATGCAATTAATTAATACATTGCCACCTCTTGTTGTGTGTGTGTGTGTGTGTGTGTGTGTGTGTGTGTGTGTGTGTGTGTGTGTGTGTGTGTGTGTGTGTGTGTGTGTGTGTCTTCTGTGTTTCTGTGTTTCCGGCATTTCACATTGGAACAGCTCATTCACCTTCCTTGTCTTCTCTCCGCCCTCCCTTTTAGGTAGGTTAAAGAGCTGCACCTGAGCCAGCCACTGATTGATTGATGCAGCACCACAGTCAAATAGTGGAGTGGAGTAGGGGGAACAGCAAACAGCCATTAAAGCAGCCCGCCCGCCACAATGGACCTACCTGTGTACACTAGATGGATGTGATGGAATGTACTGTCGTCCCTACATTTCCAAGAAGAAGTAAGAATTGCAGTTGCAACAAACCCTTGCTTGCCTACAAAGAGAGCAGCAATTTGGATTTGTTACTATGTTACCTGGAAGAATAACAAACTGTGCAAGGATGGAGGTTGTAGGAGCAAAGAGAAGTTGTCTGTAAAGTTGGTGGATGCCTATTTTCCATTTTGCAGTCCCTTGTCTCCCTCTTGTGGCCTCCTGGAGGCAAATAAATGTGCAAAAAAAAGACAGCCTGGCGGCCGGCTGTTGCAGTGTTGCCCTCTCAGGCAACACTGAGTGACTGACTGAGCCGCACCGTCTTATATAAAGTTCAGACGGAACTTTGCACGTGTCATAGTGGAGCCCTCAGGATTCCAGAGCCAGCTTTCTGACATCATAATGGGGCCTGCCTCAGAGATAGATAAAAGCCTGGGCCCAGGCAGTGTTGGTCAGTGCTGCTCAGCAGGCAGCACTGGACTGGACTGGACTGGATTACAGCTGATACAAGGTGTGAAGGAACAAGGGGTGGCTGTGGGCATGCACTTGCTGCCGCTGCCAGTGTTTATCTGCATGGCAGGAGGGCATTTGGGCGTTGCCAGGAAGGCGTTTTTATGTAGATTCCTCCTCTTTCAGCACTGCATTGTGGTGCAAGCAAAAGAAGCAAATCCTGTGTAGCTTCCTCTCCGGCCTTTATTCACCTCCCTCCCGCTTAGTAGCTGTAAATGTGTGTGAGCCTGCAGGGCCCCATGGAATTGCCTAGGAGTAGGCTGAATCAATCGCTGCAAGGGGTGAACAGCAGTATGGGACAGGCTCGGGCAAGGCAAGGGCCGCTCGGGTTATCGCTTCTCGGCCTTTTGGCTAAGATCAAGTGTAGTATCTGTTCTTATCAGTTTAATATCTGATACGTCCCCTATCTGGGGACCATATATTAAATGGATTTTTAGAACAGGGAGATGGAAATAGAGCTTGCTCTGTCCACTCCACGCATTGACCTGGTATTGCAGTATTTCCAGGACCGGTGCACCCTTCCCTTATGTGTTGACTAAAATCAGATTCCAAAAGTGCTATTTGTGTTTGCTATTGTTTTTGTCTTTCTGATGGGATCTCCCCTTTTAATCCCATTATTTCAACACCTGTTGGACAATGCATTTGTACAGTCATGTGTGATAATGAGCTCATTTATTAAATGCAATTAATTAATACATTGCCACCTCTTGTTGTGTGTGTGTGTGTGTGTGTGTGTGTGTGTGTGTGTGTGTGTGTGTGTGTGTGTGTGTGTGTGTGTGTGTGTGTCTTCTGTGTTTCTGTGTTTCCGGCATTTCACATTGGAACAGCTCATTCACCTTCCTTGTCTTCTCTCCGCCCTCCCTTTTAGGTAGGTTAAAGAGCTGCACCTGAGCCAGCCACTGATTGATTGATGCAGCACCACAGTCAAATAGTGGAGTGGAGTAGGGGGAACAGCAAACAGCCATTAAAGCAGCCCGCCCGCCACAATGGACCTACCTGTGTACACTAGATGGATGTGATGGAATGTACTGTCGTCCCTACATTTCCAAGAAGAAGTAAGAATTGCAGTTGCAACAAACCCTTGCTTGCCTACAAAGAGAGCAGCAATTTGGATTTGTTACTATGTTACCTGGAAGAATAACAAACTGTGCAAGGATGGAGGTTGTAGGAGCAAAGAGAAGTTGTCTGTAAAGTTGGTGGATGCCTATTTTCCATTTTGCAGTCCCTTGTCTCCCTCTTGTGGCCTCCTGGAGGCAAATAAATGTGCAAAAAAAAGACAGCCTGGCGGCCGGCTGTTGCAGTGTTGCCCTCTCAGGCAACACTGAGTGACTGACTGAGCCGCACCGTCTTATATAAAGTTCAGACGGAACTTTGCACGTGTCATAGTGGAGCCCTCAGGATTCCAGAGCCAGCTTTCTGACATCATAATGGGGCCTGCCTCAGAGATAGATAAAAGCCTGGGCCCAGGCAGTGTTGGTCAGTGCTGCTCAGCAGGCAGCACTGGACTGGACTGGACTGGATTACAGCTGATACAAGGTGTGAAGGAACAAGGGGTGGCTGTGGGCATGCACTTGCTGCCGCTGCCAGTGTTTATCTGCATGGCAGGAGGGCATTTGGGCGTTGCCAGGAAGGCGTTTTTATGTAGATTCCTCCTCTTTCAGCACTGCATTGTGGTGCAAGCAAAAGAAGCAAATCCTGTGTAGCTTCCTCTCCGGCCTTTATTCACCTCCCTCCCGCTTAGTAGCTGTAAATGTGTGTGAGCCTGCAGGGCCCCATGGAATTGCCTAGGAGTAGGCTGAATCAATCGCTGCAAGGGGTGAACAGCAGTATGGGACAGGCTCGGGCAAGGCAAGGGCCGCTCGGGTTATCGCTTCTCGGCCTTTTGGCTAAGATCAAGTGTAGTACTTTAGGGTATTGCCTTGTTTCTTGGTCAGGAGGTGCCCTGGTACCCTTTTCCTTGGCCTGGGGGGATCGTTTCTCTTAGGAGAGACTTCACCCCTCTGCTGCTATTGGGGAGGAGGATTAGTCCAGGGCAACGGGGAGCGATCACCTGCCTGGTACTTCGGTACTGAAGGTATTCTTTGGAGATTGCTGGAATTCGTTTGGAGCAGGATGGAGGAAATTCCCGAATATATGCGTACCAGGAATGCTGTCCGGTTTTTCGTGGAGGAATCTGAGCGACAAAGGAAGGATCTGGAGTTCATCACAAAGGTTCTTTTGTTGGATTTCTTTCAGCTGGAGAGATCATGCATTTTGGCGGTGATGGACTATCCGAGGAGAGGGTGCTTTGACGTTACCTTCGCCACAGAAGAAATTTATGCTGTCTTTTTAGAACGCTTGAAGGAAGGTAAAAGGGACCCAAGACTTGTGGGTGTGAAGGTAACACCACATTTTGTGCCAAACAAAAAGTTGGTGGTTGTAAAAATGTTTTCGCCTTACGTGGATGAAGAGGACATTAAGTTATTTCTCAATAAGTTTTGTGAGGAGGTGGTGGGAAAGGGGAAAGTGTTTAACCCTTTTGGATTTTGGACTGGGAAGTGGAAATTTCTTTGTAAATTTGTGAGAATTGGTGAATCTAGAAACCTATTGTTTCCTCCAGCGCGGTTCAAGATTGGAAGTGCGTGTGGAAATTTATTTTTTCTTGGAATGGATATGTTTTGTTTGAATTGTAAAGAGTATGGTCATGAGAGAGAAGCCTGTGAGAAAGTAATGTGTACAAAATGTCTGCAAGAGGGACATAAGTATAATGAATGTCAGAAAGGGAAAGTATGTAATATGTGTGGAGAGGAGGGGCACATATTCAAATCGTGCCCAAAGAAAAGCAAACGTGAGGTACAAGAGGAAAATAAGAAGATAGTCAAAAGAAAGGAAGCGGAAGTTAGTTTGGAAGAAGGCAAGCTTCATAAATTGGAAGGAAGTGGGCAAAGTGATGAGAAAAAAAGGAAAAAAGCAGAGAGAAAGAAAAAAAGTGTCATTTCAGAAGAGGAAAGAGCAGAAAGAGACAGGTTATTGGAAGAAGTAGAGCAGTTACGTAGTAAAATTAATTTTGAAAAAATGCGGAGGAGGGTGCGGCTCTGTGTAAGAGAAAATTTACCAGGGTTTCTTGAAAGGTATGGTGTGCCAACATGGTTAACGTGCATTGTAAACTGTGAGTGGGATGGTAATGATTTGCAGGAACATCTAGTGGATATGTTAGGAACTATTGCTGTTAAAAAAGGAATGTTTTTTTGATTTCTTAAGGAAAAAAAAGGAAAGAGGAAAACAAAAATTAATTGTACGTTTTCAGTTTTCATTGTGATGATCTAAGTCTTTTTTATTTTGAATTTTATGATTTTTAAGACGTGATCTGAATGAATTAAAAAAAAAAAAAAAAAAAAAATCTGTTCTTATCAGTTTAATATCTGATACGTCCCCTATCTGGGGACCATATATTAAATGGATTTTTAGAACAGGGAGATGGAAATAGAGCTTGCTCTGTCCACTCCACGCATTGACCTGGTATTGCAGTATTTCCAGGACCGGTGCACCCTTCCCTTATGTGTTGACTAAAATCAGATTCCAAAAGTGCTATTTGTGTTTGCTATTGTTTTTGTCTTTCTGATGGGATCTCCCCTTTTAATCCCATTATTTCAACACCTGTTGGACAATGCATTTGTACAGTCATGTGTGATAATGAGCTCATTTATTAAATGCAATTAATTAATACATTGCCACCTCTTGTTGTGTGTGTGTGTGTGTGTGTGTGTGTGTGTGTGTGTGTGTGTGTGTGTGTGTGTGTGTGTGTGTGTGTGTGTCTTCTGTGTTTCTGTGTTTCCGGCATTTCACATTGGAACAGCTCATTCACCTTCCTTGTCTTCTCTCCGCCCTCCCTTTTAGGTAGGTTAAAGAGCTGCACCTGAGCCAGCCACTGATTGATTGATGCAGCACCACAGTCAAATAGTGGAGTGGAGTAGGGGGAACAGCAAACAGCCATTAAAGCAGCCCGCCCGCCACAATGGACCTACCTGTGTACACTAGATGGATGTGATGGAATGTACTGTCGTCCCTACATTTCCAAGAAGAAGTAAGAATTGCAGTTGCAACAAACCCTTGCTTGCCTACAAAGAGAGCAGCAATTTGGATTTGTTACTATGTTACCTGGAAGAATAACAAACTGTGCAAGGATGGAGGTTGTAGGAGCAAAGAGAAGTTGTCTGTAAAGTTGGTGGATGCCTATTTTCCATTTTGCAGTCCCTTGTCTCCCTCTTGTGGCCTCCTGGAGGCAAATAAATGTGCAAAAAAAAGACAGCCTGGCGGCCGGCTGTTGCAGTGTTGCCCTCTCAGGCAACACTGAGTGACTGACTGAGCCGCACCGTCTTATATAAAGTTCAGACGGAACTTTGCACGTGTCATAGTGGAGCCCTCAGGATTCCAGAGCCAGCTTTCTGACATCATAATGGGGCCTGCCTCAGAGATAGATAAAAGCCTGGGCCCAGGCAGTGTTGGTCAGTGCTGCTCAGCAGGCAGCACTGGACTGGACTGGACTGGATTACAGCTGATACAAGGTGTGAAGGAACAAGGGGTGGCTGTGGGCATGCACTTGCTGCCGCTGCCAGTGTTTATCTGCATGGCAGGAGGGCATTTGGGCGTTGCCAGGAAGGCGTTTTTATGTAGATTCCTCCTCTTTCAGCACTGCATTGTGGTGCAAGCAAAAGAAGCAAATCCTGTGTAGCTTCCTCTCCGGCCTTTATTCACCTCCCTCCCGCTTAGTAGCTGTAAATGTGTGTGAGCCTGCAGGGCCCCATGGAATTGCCTAGGAGTAGGCTGAATCAATCGCTGCAAGGGGTGAACAGCAGTATGGGACAGGCTCGGGCAAGGCAAGGGCCGCTCGGGTTATCGCTTCTCGGCCTTTTGGCTAAGATCAAGTGTAGTATCTGTTCTTATCAGTTTAATATCTGATACGTCCCCTATCTGGGGACCATATATTAAATGGATTTTTAGAACAGGGAGATGGAAATAGAGCTTGCTCTGTCCACTCCACGCATTGACCTGGTATTGCAGTATTTCCAGGACCGGTGCACCCTTCCCTTATGTGTTGACTAAAATCAGATTCCAAAAGTGCTATTTGTGTTTGCTATTGTTTTTGTCTTTCTGATGGGATCTCCCCTTTTAATCCCATTATTTCAACACCTGTTGGACAATGCATTTGTACAGTCATGTGTGATAATGAGCTCATTTATTAAATGCAATTAATTAATACATTGCCACCTCTTGTTGTGTGTGTGTGTGTGTGTGTGTGTGTGTGTGTGTGTGTGTGTGTGTGTGTGTGTGTGTGTGTGTGTGTGTGTGTGTCTTCTGTGTTTCTGTGTTTCCGGCATTTCACATTGGAACAGCTCATTCACCTTCCTTGTCTTCTCTCCGCCCTCCCTTTTAGGTAGGTTAAAGAGCTGCACCTGAGCCAGCCACTGATTGATTGATGCAGCACCACAGTCAAATAGTGGAGTGGAGTAGGGGGAACAGCAAACAGCCATTAAAGCAGCCCGCCCGCCACAATGGACCTACCTGTGTACACTAGATGGATGTGATGGAATGTACTGTCGTCCCTACATTTCCAAGAAGAAGTAAGAATTGCAGTTGCAACAAACCCTTGCTTGCCTACAAAGAGAGCAGCAATTTGGATTTGTTACTATGTTACCTGGAAGAATAACAAACTGTGCAAGGATGGAGGTTGTAGGAGCAAAGAGAAGTTGTCTGTAAAGTTGGTGGATGCCTATTTTCCATTTTGCAGTCCCTTGTCTCCCTCTTGTGGCCTCCTGGAGGCAAATAAATGTGCAAAAAAAAGACAGCCTGGCGGCCGGCTGTTGCAGTGTTGCCCTCTCAGGCAACACTGAGTGACTGACTGAGCCGCACCGTCTTATATAAAGTTCAGACGGAACTTTGCACGTGTCATAGTGGAGCCCTCAGGATTCCAGAGCCAGCTTTCTGACATCATAATGGGGCCTGCCTCAGAGATAGATAAAAGCCTGGGCCCAGGCAGTGTTGGTCAGTGCTGCTCAGCAGGCAGCACTGGACTGGACTGGACTGGATTACAGCTGATACAAGGTGTGAAGGAACAAGGGGTGGCTGTGGGCATGCACTTGCTGCCGCTGCCAGTGTTTATCTGCATGGCAGGAGGGCATTTGGGCGTTGCCAGGAAGGCGTTTTTATGTAGATTCCTCCTCTTTCAGCACTGCATTGTGGTGCAAGCAAAAGAAGCAAATCCTGTGTAGCTTCCTCTCCGGCCTTTATTCACCTCCCTCCCGCTTAGTAGCTGTAAATGTGTGTGAGCCTGCAGGGCCCCATGGAATTGCCTAGGAGTAGGCTGAATCAATCGCTGCAAGGGGTGAACAGCAGTATGGGACAGGCTCGGGCAAGGCAAGGGCCGCTCGGGTTATCGCTTCTCGGCCTTTTGGCTAAGATCAAGTGTAGTATCTGTTCTTATCAGTTTAATATCTGATACGTCCCCTATCTGGGGACCATATATTAAATGGATTTTTAGAACAGGGAGATGGAAATAGAGCTTGCTCTGTCCACTCCACGCATTGACCTGGTATTGCAGTATTTCCAGGACCGGTGCACCCTTCCCTTATGTGTTGACTAAAATCAGATTCCAAAAGTGCTATTTGTGTTTGCTATTGTTTTTGTCTTTCTGATGGGATCTCCCCTTTTAATCCCATTATTTCAACACCTGTTGGACAATGCATTTGTACAGTCATGTGTGATAATGAGCTCATTTATTAAATGCAATTAATTAATACATTGCCACCTCTTGTTGTGTGTGTGTGTGTGTGTGTGTGTGTGTGTGTGTGTGTGTGTGTGTGTGTGTGTGTGTGTGTGTGTGTGTGTGTGTGTCTTCTGTGTTTCTGTGTTTCCGGCATTTCACATTGGAACAGCTCATTCACCTTCCTTGTCTTCTCTCCGCCCTCCCTTTTAGGTAGGTTAAAGAGCTGCACCTGAGCCAGCCACTGATTGATTGATGCAGCACCACAGTCAAATAGTGGAGTGGAGTAGGGGGAACAGCAAACAGCCATTAAAGCAGCCCGCCCGCCACAATGGACCTACCTGTGTACACTAGATGGATGTGATGGAATGTACTGTCGTCCCTACATTTCCAAGAAGAAGTAAGAATTGCAGTTGCAACAAACCCTTGCTTGCCTACAAAGAGAGCAGCAATTTGGATTTGTTACTATGTTACCTGGAAGAATAACAAACTGTGCAAGGATGGAGGTTGTAGGAGCAAAGAGAAGTTGTCTGTAAAGTTGGTGGATGCCTATTTTCCATTTTGCAGTCCCTTGTCTCCCTCTTGTGGCCTCCTGGAGGCAAATAAATGTGCAAAAAAAAGACAGCCTGGCGGCCGGCTGTTGCAGTGTTGCCCTCTCAGGCAACACTGAGTGACTGACTGAGCCGCACCGTCTTATATAAAGTTCAGACGGAACTTTGCACGTGTCATAGTGGAGCCCTCAGGATTCCAGAGCCAGCTTTCTGACATCATAATGGGGCCTGCCTCAGAGATAGATAAAAGCCTGGGCCCAGGCAGTGTTGGTCAGTGCTGCTCAGCAGGCAGCACTGGACTGGACTGGACTGGATTACAGCTGATACAAGGTGTGAAGGAACAAGGGGTGGCTGTGGGCATGCACTTGCTGCCGCTGCCAGTGTTTATCTGCATGGCAGGAGGGCATTTGGGCGTTGCCAGGAAGGCGTTTTTATGTAGATTCCTCCTCTTTCAGCACTGCATTGTGGTGCAAGCAAAAGAAGCAAATCCTGTGTAGCTTCCTCTCCGGCCTTTATTCACCTCCCTCCCGCTTAGTAGCTGTAAATGTGTGTGAGCCTGCAGGGCCCCATGGAATTGCCTAGGAGTAGGCTGAATCAATCGCTGCAAGGGGTGAACAGCAGTATGGGACAGGCTCGGGCAAGGCAAGGGCCGCTCGGGTTATCGCTTCTCGGCCTTTTGGCTAAGATCAAGTGTAGTATCTGTTCTTATCAGTTTAATATCTGATACGTCCCCTATCTGGGGACCATATATTAAATGGATTTTTAGAACAGGGAGATGGAAATAGAGCTTGCTCTGTCCACTCCACGCATTGACCTGGTATTGCAGTATTTCCAGGACCGGTGCACCCTTCCCTTATGTGTTGACTAAAATCAGATTCCAAAAGTGCTATTTGTGTTTGCTATTGTTTTTGTCTTTCTGATGGGATCTCCCCTTTTAATCCCATTATTTCAACACCTGTTGGACAATGCATTTGTACAGTCATGTGTGATAATGAGCTCATTTATTAAATGCAATTAATTAATACATTGCCACCTCTTGTTGTGTGTGTGTGTGTGTGTGTGTGTGTGTGTGTGTGTGTGTGTGTGTGTGTGTGTGTGTGTGTGTGTGTGTGTCTTCTGTGTTTCTGTGTTTCCGGCATTTCACATTGGAACAGCTCATTCACCTTCCTTGTCTTCTCTCCGCCCTCCCTTTTAGGTAGGTTAAAGAGCTGCACCTGAGCCAGCCACTGATTGATTGATGCAGCACCACAGTCAAATAGTGGAGTGGAGTAGGGGGAACAGCAAACAGCCATTAAAGCAGCCCGCCCGCCACAATGGACCTACCTGTGTACACTAGATGGATGTGATGGAATGTACTGTCGTCCCTACATTTCCAAGAAGAAGTAAGAATTGCAGTTGCAACAAACCCTTGCTTGCCTACAAAGAGAGCAGCAATTTGGATTTGTTACTATGTTACCTGGAAGAATAACAAACTGTGCAAGGATGGAGGTTGTAGGAGCAAAGAGAAGTTGTCTGTAAAGTTGGTGGATGCCTATTTTCCATTTTGCAGTCCCTTGTCTCCCTCTTGTGGCCTCCTGGAGGCAAATAAATGTGCAAAAAAAAGACAGCCTGGCGGCCGGCTGTTGCAGTGTTGCCCTCTCAGGCAACACTGAGTGACTGACTGAGCCGCACCGTCTTATATAAAGTTCAGACGGAACTTTGCACGTGTCATAGTGGAGCCCTCAGGATTCCAGAGCCAGCTTTCTGACATCATAATGGGGCCTGCCTCAGAGATAGATAAAAGCCTGGGCCCAGGCAGTGTTGGTCAGTGCTGCTCAGCAGGCAGCACTGGACTGGACTGGACTGGATTACAGCTGATACAAGGTGTGAAGGAACAAGGGGTGGCTGTGGGCATGCACTTGCTGCCGCTGCCAGTGTTTATCTGCATGGCAGGAGGGCATTTGGGCGTTGCCAGGAAGGCGTTTTTATGTAGATTCCTCCTCTTTCAGCACTGCATTGTGGTGCAAGCAAAAGAAGCAAATCCTGTGTAGCTTCCTCTCCGGCCTTTATTCACCTCCCTCCCGCTTAGTAGCTGTAAATGTGTGTGAGCCTGCAGGGCCCCATGGAATTGCCTAGGAGTAGGCTGAATCAATCGCTGCAAGGGGTGAACAGCAGTATGGGACAGGCTCGGGCAAGGCAAGGGCCGCTCGGGTTATCGCTTCTCGGCCTTTTGGCTAAGATCAAGTGTAGTATCTGTTCTTATCAGTTTAATATCTGATACGTCCCCTATCTGGGGACCATATATTAAATGGATTTTTAGAACAGGGAGATGGAAATAGAGCTTGCTCTGTCCACTCCACGCATTGACCTGGTATTGCAGTATTTCCAGGACCGGTGCACCCTTCCCTTATGTGTTGACTAAAATCAGATTCCAAAAGTGCTATTTGTGTTTGCTATTGTTTTTGTCTTTCTGATGGGATCTCCCCTTTTAATCCCATTATTTCAACACCTGTTGGACAATGCATTTGTACAGTCATGTGTGATAATGAGCTCATTTATTAAATGCAATTAATTAATACATTGCCACCTCTTGTTGTGTGTGTGTGTGTGTGTGTGTGTGTGTGTGTGTGTGTGTGTGTGTGTGTGTGTGTGTGTGTGTGTGTGTGTGTGTCTTCTGTGTTTCTGTGTTTCCGGCATTTCACATTGGAACAGCTCATTCACCTTCCTTGTCTTCTCTCCGCCCTCCCTTTTAGGTAGGTTAAAGAGCTGCACCTGAGCCAGCCACTGATTGATTGATGCAGCACCACAGTCAAATAGTGGAGTGGAGTAGGGGGAACAGCAAACAGCCATTAAAGCAGCCCGCCCGCCACAATGGACCTACCTGTGTACACTAGATGGATGTGATGGAATGTACTGTCGTCCCTACATTTCCAAGAAGAAGTAAGAATTGCAGTTGCAACAAACCCTTGCTTGCCTACAAAGAGAGCAGCAATTTGGATTTGTTACTATGTTACCTGGAAGAATAACAAACTGTGCAAGGATGGAGGTTGTAGGAGCAAAGAGAAGTTGTCTGTAAAGTTGGTGGATGCCTATTTTCCATTTTGCAGTCCCTTGTCTCCCTCTTGTGGCCTCCTGGAGGCAAATAAATGTGCAAAAAAAAGACAGCCTGGCGGCCGGCTGTTGCAGTGTTGCCCTCTCAGGCAACACTGAGTGACTGACTGAGCCGCACCGTCTTATATAAAGTTCAGACGGAACTTTGCACGTGTCATAGTGGAGCCCTCAGGATTCCAGAGCCAGCTTTCTGACATCATAATGGGGCCTGCCTCAGAGATAGATAAAAGCCTGGGCCCAGGCAGTGTTGGTCAGTGCTGCTCAGCAGGCAGCACTGGACTGGACTGGACTGGATTACAGCTGATACAAGGTGTGAAGGAACAAGGGGTGGCTGTGGGCATGCACTTGCTGCCGCTGCCAGTGTTTATCTGCATGGCAGGAGGGCATTTGGGCGTTGCCAGGAAGGCGTTTTTATGTAGATTCCTCCTCTTTCAGCACTGCATTGTGGTGCAAGCAAAAGAAGCAAATCCTGTGTAGCTTCCTCTCCGGCCTTTATTCACCTCCCTCCCGCTTAGTAGCTGTAAATGTGTGTGAGCCTGCAGGGCCCCATGGAATTGCCTAGGAGTAGGCTGAATCAATCGCTGCAAGGGGTGAACAGCAGTATGGGACAGGCTCGGGCAAGGCAAGGGCCGCTCGGGTTATCGCTTCTCGGCCTTTTGGCTAAGATCAAGTGTAGTATCTGTTCTTATCAGTTTAATATCTGATACGTCCCCTATCTGGGGACCATATATTAAATGGATTTTTAGAACAGGGAGATGGAAATAGAGCTTGCTCTGTCCACTCCACGCATTGACCTGGTATTGCAGTATTTCCAGGACCGGTGCACCCTTCCCTTATGTGTTGACTAAAATCAGATTCCAAAAGTGCTATTTGTGTTTGCTATTGTTTTTGTCTTTCTGATGGGATCTCCCCTTTTAATCCCATTATTTCAACACCTGTTGGACAATGCATTTGTACAGTCATGTGTGATAATGAGCTCATTTATTAAATGCAATTAATTAATACATTGCCACCTCTTGTTGTGTGTGTGTGTGTGTGTGTGTGTGTGTGTGTGTGTGTGTGTGTGTGTGTGTGTGTGTGTGTGTGTGTGTGTGTCTTCTGTGTTTCTGTGTTTCCGGCATTTCACATTGGAACAGCTCATTCACCTTCCTTGTCTTCTCTCCGCCCTCCCTTTTAGGTAGGTTAAAGAGCTGCACCTGAGCCAGCCACTGATTGATTGATGCAGCACCACAGTCAAATAGTGGAGTGGAGTAGGGGGAACAGCAAACAGCCATTAAAGCAGCCCGCCCGCCACAATGGACCTACCTGTGTACACTAGATGGATGTGATGGAATGTACTGTCGTCCCTACATTTCCAAGAAGAAGTAAGAATTGCAGTTGCAACAAACCCTTGCTTGCCTACAAAGAGAGCAGCAATTTGGATTTGTTACTATGTTACCTGGAAGAATAACAAACTGTGCAAGGATGGAGGTTGTAGGAGCAAAGAGAAGTTGTCTGTAAAGTTGGTGGATGCCTATTTTCCATTTTGCAGTCCCTTGTCTCCCTCTTGTGGCCTCCTGGAGGCAAATAAATGTGCAAAAAAAAGACAGCCTGGCGGCCGGCTGTTGCAGTGTTGCCCTCTCAGGCAACACTGAGTGACTGACTGAGCCGCACCGTCTTATATAAAGTTCAGACGGAACTTTGCACGTGTCATAGTGGAGCCCTCAGGATTCCAGAGCCAGCTTTCTGACATCATAATGGGGCCTGCCTCAGAGATAGATAAAAGCCTGGGCCCAGGCAGTGTTGGTCAGTGCTGCTCAGCAGGCAGCACTGGACTGGACTGGACTGGATTACAGCTGATACAAGGTGTGAAGGAACAAGGGGTGGCTGTGGGCATGCACTTGCTGCCGCTGCCAGTGTTTATCTGCATGGCAGGAGGGCATTTGGGCGTTGCCAGGAAGGCGTTTTTATGTAGATTCCTCCTCTTTCAGCACTGCATTGTGGTGCAAGCAAAAGAAGCAAATCCTGTGTAGCTTCCTCTCCGGCCTTTATTCACCTCCCTCCCGCTTAGTAGCTGTAAATGTGTGTGAGCCTGCAGGGCCCCATGGAATTGCCTAGGAGTAGGCTGAATCAATCGCTGCAAGGGGTGAACAGCAGTATGGGACAGGCTCGGGCAAGGCAAGGGCCGCTCGGGTTATCGCTTCTCGGCCTTTTGGCTAAGATCAAGTGTAGTATCTGTTCTTATCAGTTTAATATCTGATACGTCCCCTATCTGGGGACCATATATTAAATGGATTTTTAGAACAGGGAGATGGAAATAGAGCTTGCTCTGTCCACTCCACGCATTGACCTGGTATTGCAGTATTTCCAGGACCGGTGCACCCTTCCCTTATGTGTTGACTAAAATCAGATTCCAAAAGTGCTATTTGTGTTTGCTATTGTTTTTGTCTTTCTGATGGGATCTCCCCTTTTAATCCCATTATTTCAACACCTGTTGGACAATGCATTTGTACAGTCATGTGTGATAATGAGCTCATTTATTAAATGCAATTAATTAATACATTGCCACCTCTTGTTGTGTGTGTGTGTGTGTGTGTGTGTGTGTGTGTGTGTGTGTGTGTGTGTGTGTGTGTGTGTGTGTGTGTGTGTGTCTTCTGTGTTTCTGTGTTTCCGGCATTTCACATTGGAACAGCTCATTCACCTTCCTTGTCTTCTCTCCGCCCTCCCTTTTAGGTAGGTTAAAGAGCTGCACCTGAGCCAGCCACTGATTGATTGATGCAGCACCACAGTCAAATAGTGGAGTGGAGTAGGGGGAACAGCAAACAGCCATTAAAGCAGCCCGCCCGCCACAATGGACCTACCTGTGTACACTAGATGGATGTGATGGAATGTACTGTCGTCCCTACATTTCCAAGAAGAAGTAAGAATTGCAGTTGCAACAAACCCTTGCTTGCCTACAAAGAGAGCAGCAATTTGGATTTGTTACTATGTTACCTGGAAGAATAACAAACTGTGCAAGGATGGAGGTTGTAGGAGCAAAGAGAAGTTGTCTGTAAAGTTGGTGGATGCCTATTTTCCATTTTGCAGTCCCTTGTCTCCCTCTTGTGGCCTCCTGGAGGCAAATAAATGTGCAAAAAAAAGACAGCCTGGCGGCCGGCTGTTGCAGTGTTGCCCTCTCAGGCAACACTGAGTGACTGACTGAGCCGCACCGTCTTATATAAAGTTCAGACGGAACTTTGCACGTGTCATAGTGGAGCCCTCAGGATTCCAGAGCCAGCTTTCTGACATCATAATGGGGCCTGCCTCAGAGATAGATAAAAGCCTGGGCCCAGGCAGTGTTGGTCAGTGCTGCTCAGCAGGCAGCACTGGACTGGACTGGACTGGATTACAGCTGATACAAGGTGTGAAGGAACAAGGGGTGGCTGTGGGCATGCACTTGCTGCCGCTGCCAGTGTTTATCTGCATGGCAGGAGGGCATTTGGGCGTTGCCAGGAAGGCGTTTTTATGTAGATTCCTCCTCTTTCAGCACTGCATTGTGGTGCAAGCAAAAGAAGCAAATCCTGTGTAGCTTCCTCTCCGGCCTTTATTCACCTCCCTCCCGCTTAGTAGCTGTAAATGTGTGTGAGCCTGCAGGGCCCCATGGAATTGCCTAGGAGTAGGCTGAATCAATCGCTGCAAGGGGTGAACAGCAGTATGGGACAGGCTCGGGCAAGGCAAGGGCCGCTCGGGTTATCGCTTCTCGGCCTTTTGGCTAAGATCAAGTGTAGTATCTGTTCTTATCAGTTTAATATCTGATACGTCCCCTATCTGGGGACCATATATTAAATGGATTTTTAGAACAGGGAGATGGAAATAGAGCTTGCTCTGTCCACTCCACGCATTGACCTGGTATTGCAGTATTTCCAGGACCGGTGCACCCTTCCCTTATGTGTTGACTAAAATCAGATTCCAAAAGTGCTATTTGTGTTTGCTATTGTTTTTGTCTTTCTGATGGGATCTCCCCTTTTAATCCCATTATTTCAACACCTGTTGGACAATGCATTTGTACAGTCATGTGTGATAATGAGCTCATTTATTAAATGCAATTAATTAATACATTGCCACCTCTTGTTGTGTGTGTGTGTGTGTGTGTGTGTGTGTGTGTGTGTGTGTGTGTGTGTGTGTGTGTGTGTGTGTGTGTGTGTGTGTCTTCTGTGTTTCTGTGTTTCCGGCATTTCACATTGGAACAGCTCATTCACCTTCCTTGTCTTCTCTCCGCCCTCCCTTTTAGGTAGGTTAAAGAGCTGCACCTGAGCCAGCCACTGATTGATTGATGCAGCACCACAGTCAAATAGTGGAGTGGAGTAGGGGGAACAGCAAACAGCCATTAAAGCAGCCCGCCCGCCACAATGGACCTACCTGTGTACACTAGATGGATGTGATGGAATGTACTGTCGTCCCTACATTTCCAAGAAGAAGTAAGAATTGCAGTTGCAACAAACCCTTGCTTGCCTACAAAGAGAGCAGCAATTTGGATTTGTTACTATGTTACCTGGAAGAATAACAAACTGTGCAAGGATGGAGGTTGTAGGAGCAAAGAGAAGTTGTCTGTAAAGTTGGTGGATGCCTATTTTCCATTTTGCAGTCCCTTGTCTCCCTCTTGTGGCCTCCTGGAGGCAAATAAATGTGCAAAAAAAAGACAGCCTGGCGGCCGGCTGTTGCAGTGTTGCCCTCTCAGGCAACACTGAGTGACTGACTGAGCCGCACCGTCTTATATAAAGTTCAGACGGAACTTTGCACGTGTCATAGTGGAGCCCTCAGGATTCCAGAGCCAGCTTTCTGACATCATAATGGGGCCTGCCTCAGAGATAGATAAAAGCCTGGGCCCAGGCAGTGTTGGTCAGTGCTGCTCAGCAGGCAGCACTGGACTGGACTGGACTGGATTACAGCTGATACAAGGTGTGAAGGAACAAGGGGTGGCTGTGGGCATGCACTTGCTGCCGCTGCCAGTGTTTATCTGCATGGCAGGAGGGCATTTGGGCGTTGCCAGGAAGGCGTTTTTATGTAGATTCCTCCTCTTTCAGCACTGCATTGTGGTGCAAGCAAAAGAAGCAAATCCTGTGTAGCTTCCTCTCCGGCCTTTATTCACCTCCCTCCCGCTTAGTAGCTGTAAATGTGTGTGAGCCTGCAGGGCCCCATGGAATTGCCTAGGAGTAGGCTGAATCAATCGCTGCAAGGGGTGAACAGCAGTATGGGACAGGCTCGGGCAAGGCAAGGGCCGCTCGGGTTATCGCTTCTCGGCCTTTTGGCTAAGATCAAGTGTAGTATCTGTTCTTATCAGTTTAATATCTGATACGTCCCCTATCTGGGGACCATATATTAAATGGATTTTTAGAACAGGGAGATGGAAATAGAGCTTGCTCTGTCCACTCCACGCATTGACCTGGTATTGCAGTATTTCCAGGACCGGTGCACCCTTCCCTTATGTGTTGACTAAAATCAGATTCCAAAAGTGCTATTTGTGTTTGCTATTGTTTTTGTCTTTCTGATGGGATCTCCCCTTTTAATCCCATTATTTCAACACCTGTTGGACAATGCATTTGTACAGTCATGTGTGATAATGAGCTCATTTATTAAATGCAATTAATTAATACATTGCCACCTCTTGTTGTGTGTGTGTGTGTGTGTGTGTGTGTGTGTGTGTGTGTGTGTGTGTGTGTGTGTGTGTGTGTGTGTGTGTGTGTCTTCTGTGTTTCTGTGTTTCCGGCATTTCACATTGGAACAGCTCATTCACCTTCCTTGTCTTCTCTCCGCCCTCCCTTTTAGGTAGGTTAAAGAGCTGCACCTGAGCCAGCCACTGATTGATTGATGCAGCACCACAGTCAAATAGTGGAGTGGAGTAGGGGGAACAGCAAACAGCCATTAAAGCAGCCCGCCCGCCACAATGGACCTACCTGTGTACACTAGATGGATGTGATGGAATGTACTGTCGTCCCTACATTTCCAAGAAGAAGTAAGAATTGCAGTTGCAACAAACCCTTGCTTGCCTACAAAGAGAGCAGCAATTTGGATTTGTTACTATGTTACCTGGAAGAATAACAAACTGTGCAAGGATGGAGGTTGTAGGAGCAAAGAGAAGTTGTCTGTAAAGTTGGTGGATGCCTATTTTCCATTTTGCAGTCCCTTGTCTCCCTCTTGTGGCCTCCTGGAGGCAAATAAATGTGCAAAAAAAAGACAGCCTGGCGGCCGGCTGTTGCAGTGTTGCCCTCTCAGGCAACACTGAGTGACTGACTGAGCCGCACCGTCTTATATAAAGTTCAGACGGAACTTTGCACGTGTCATAGTGGAGCCCTCAGGATTCCAGAGCCAGCTTTCTGACATCATAATGGGGCCTGCCTCAGAGATAGATAAAAGCCTGGGCCCAGGCAGTGTTGGTCAGTGCTGCTCAGCAGGCAGCACTGGACTGGACTGGACTGGATTACAGCTGATACAAGGTGTGAAGGAACAAGGGGTGGCTGTGGGCATGCACTTGCTGCCGCTGCCAGTGTTTATCTGCATGGCAGGAGGGCATTTGGGCGTTGCCAGGAAGGCGTTTTTATGTAGATTCCTCCTCTTTCAGCACTGCATTGTGGTGCAAGCAAAAGAAGCAAATCCTGTGTAGCTTCCTCTCCGGCCTTTATTCACCTCCCTCCCGCTTAGTAGCTGTAAATGTGTGTGAGCCTGCAGGGCCCCATGGAATTGCCTAGGAGTAGGCTGAATCAATCGCTGCAAGGGGTGAACAGCAGTATGGGACAGGCTCGGGCAAGGCAAGGGCCGCTCGGGTTATCGCTTCTCGGCCTTTTGGCTAAGATCAAGTGTAGTATCTGTTCTTATCAGTTTAATATCTGATACGTCCCCTATCTGGGGACCATATATTAAATGGATTTTTAGAACAGGGAGATGGAAATAGAGCTTGCTCTGTCCACTCCACGCATTGACCTGGTATTGCAGTATTTCCAGGACCGGTGCACCCTTCCCTTATGTGTTGACTAAAATCAGATTCCAAAAGTGCTATTTGTGTTTGCTATTGTTTTTGTCTTTCTGATGGGATCTCCCCTTTTAATCCCATTATTTCAACACCTGTTGGACAATGCATTTGTACAGTCATGTGTGATAATGAGCTCATTTATTAAATGCAATTAATTAATACATTGCCACCTCTTGTTGTGTGTGTGTGTGTGTGTGTGTGTGTGTGTGTGTGTGTGTGTGTGTGTGTGTGTGTGTGTGTGTGTGTGTCTTCTGTGTTTCTGTGTTTCCGGCATTTCACATTGGAACAGCTCATTCACCTTCCTTGTCTTCTCTCCGCCCTCCCTTTTAGGTAGGTTAAAGAGCTGCACCTGAGCCAGCCACTGATTGATTGATGCAGCACCACAGTCAAATAGTGGAGTGGAGTAGGGGGAACAGCAAACAGCCATTAAAGCAGCCCGCCCGCCACAATGGACCTACCTGTGTACACTAGATGGATGTGATGGAATGTACTGTCGTCCCTACATTTCCAAGAAGAAGTAAGAATTGCAGTTGCAACAAACCCTTGCTTGCCTACAAAGAGAGCAGCAATTTGGATTTGTTACTATGTTACCTGGAAGAATAACAAACTGTGCAAGGATGGAGGTTGTAGGAGCAAAGAGAAGTTGTCTGTAAAGTTGGTGGATGCCTATTTTCCATTTTGCAGTCCCTTGTCTCCCTCTTGTGGCCTCCTGGAGGCAAATAAATGTGCAAAAAAAAGACAGCCTGGCGGCCGGCTGTTGCAGTGTTGCCCTCTCAGGCAACACTGAGTGACTGACTGAGCCGCACCGTCTTATATAAAGTTCAGACGGAACTTTGCACGTGTCATAGTGGAGCCCTCAGGATTCCAGAGCCAGCTTTCTGACATCATAATGGGGCCTGCCTCAGAGATAGATAAAAGCCTGGGCCCAGGCAGTGTTGGTCAGTGCTGCTCAGCAGGCAGCACTGGACTGGACTGGACTGGATTACAGCTGATACAAGGTGTGAAGGAACAAGGGGTGGCTGTGGGCATGCACTTGCTGCCGCTGCCAGTGTTTATCTGCATGGCAGGAGGGCATTTGGGCGTTGCCAGGAAGGCGTTTTTATGTAGATTCCTCCTCTTTCAGCACTGCATTGTGGTGCAAGCAAAAGAAGCAAATCCTGTGTAGCTTCCTCTCCGGCCTTTATTCACCTCCCTCCCGCTTAGTAGCTGTAAATGTGTGTGAGCCTGCAGGGCCCCATGGAATTGCCTAGGAGTAGGCTGAATCAATCGCTGCAAGGGGTGAACAGCAGTATGGGACAGGCTCGGGCAAGGCAAGGGCCGCTCGGGTTATCGCTTCTCGGCCTTTTGGCTAAGATCAAGTGTAGTATCTGTTCTTATCAGTTTAATATCTGATACGTCCCCTATCTGGGGACCATATATTAAATGGATTTTTAGAACAGGGAGATGGAAATAGAGCTTGCTCTGTCCACTCCACGCATTGACCTGGTATTGCAGTATTTCCAGGACCGGTGCACCCTTCCCTTATGTGTTGACTAAAATCAGATTCCAAAAGTGCTATTTGTGTTTGCTATTGTTTTTGTCTTTCTGATGGGATCTCCCCTTTTAATCCCATTATTTCAACACCTGTTGGACAATGCATTTGTACAGTCATGTGTGATAATGAGCTCATTTATTAAATGCAATTAATTAATACATTGCCACCTCTTGTTGTGTGTGTGTGTGTGTGTGTGTGTGTGTGTGTGTGTGTGTGTGTGTGTGTGTGTGTGTGTGTGTGTGTGTGTGTCTTCTGTGTTTCTGTGTTTCCGGCATTTCACATTGGAACAGCTCATTCACCTTCCTTGTCTTCTCTCCGCCCTCCCTTTTAGGTAGGTTAAAGAGCTGCACCTGAGCCAGCCACTGATTGATTGATGCAGCACCACAGTCAAATAGTGGAGTGGAGTAGGGGGAACAGCAAACAGCCATTAAAGCAGCCCGCCCGCCACAATGGACCTACCTGTGTACACTAGATGGATGTGATGGAATGTACTGTCGTCCCTACATTTCCAAGAAGAAGTAAGAATTGCAGTTGCAACAAACCCTTGCTTGCCTACAAAGAGAGCAGCAATTTGGATTTGTTACTATGTTACCTGGAAGAATAACAAACTGTGCAAGGATGGAGGTTGTAGGAGCAAAGAGAAGTTGTCTGTAAAGTTGGTGGATGCCTATTTTCCATTTTGCAGTCCCTTGTCTCCCTCTTGTGGCCTCCTGGAGGCAAATAAATGTGCAAAAAAAAGACAGCCTGGCGGCCGGCTGTTGCAGTGTTGCCCTCTCAGGCAACACTGAGTGACTGACTGAGCCGCACCGTCTTATATAAAGTTCAGACGGAACTTTGCACGTGTCATAGTGGAGCCCTCAGGATTCCAGAGCCAGCTTTCTGACATCATAATGGGGCCTGCCTCAGAGATAGATAAAAGCCTGGGCCCAGGCAGTGTTGGTCAGTGCTGCTCAGCAGGCAGCACTGGACTGGACTGGACTGGATTACAGCTGATACAAGGTGTGAAGGAACAAGGGGTGGCTGTGGGCATGCACTTGCTGCCGCTGCCAGTGTTTATCTGCATGGCAGGAGGGCATTTGGGCGTTGCCAGGAAGGCGTTTTTATGTAGATTCCTCCTCTTTCAGCACTGCATTGTGGTGCAAGCAAAAGAAGCAAATCCTGTGTAGCTTCCTCTCCGGCCTTTATTCACCTCCCTCCCGCTTAGTAGCTGTAAATGTGTGTGAGCCTGCAGGGCCCCATGGAATTGCCTAGGAGTAGGCTGAATCAATCGCTGCAAGGGGTGAACAGCAGTATGGGACAGGCTCGGGCAAGGCAAGGGCCGCTCGGGTTATCGCTTCTCGGCCTTTTGGCAAGATCAGGTGTAGTATTTCTGCATCTGGTTTTGTTGGGAGGTGTCCGGGGTACCCTGCTCCTTGGCCTTGGGGGATCGTCTCTTTTCACAGAGAGACTTCACCCCCTTGCTGCTATTTGGGGAGTGGGCTTAGCCCCCGGACAACGAGTTGCGATCGCGCCTTACCCAAAAGGTCAACCGACCTTGAGGCGTTTTCCTAAGAGCGTTCCGAGGGCGTTTATCGGGCTTCGTAGGTGTCTGGGGTACCCTAATCCTTGGCCTTGGGGGAGGGTTCCACTTAATTGTGGAATCTGAGCCCTTGCTGCTATAAGGGACAGGCTTAGCCCCCAGGCACTGAAAATGCCATTTACATTTGGTTTCGCATCCGGGGACACCCGGTTGCGCCAGTCCGTCCGCATTGAGGTGGAAGAAGGCCATCGTCAGCGGAAGAACCTTCGCTTCATTGTGGAGGTGATTCTGCTGGACTTCCTGGGGCTCAAGCGGGCGGACATCCTGTGTCTCAATGACCAGGAAAGCCGCGGTCGGTACACCATCTCCTTTACGGCCGCGGCATGCTGCGAGAATATGCACAAGAGACTATCTGATGCGGACCAGAGTGAGGAGCGGCTAAATGGACTGAACTTTTTATTCCTCTACGGGGAGGAAGAAGTCCCGCTCGTGATGTGCATGTTCAGTCCATTTGTCTCAGAGTGTGACATTGAAACCTTCCTCAGTCGTTACTGCAGGGAGGTCCGCTTCTCACACAAAATCTTGAACACCCAGAGCTTCTGGAATGGCAAAAGGAAATATTGGGTGAAGTTCCGCCAGGATCCCAATGGCATTGGAGGCTTACATCACCCACCCCAGAACTTTGCCATTGGGAAGAATCGAGGATTCTTATTTTACCCCCAGATGCCAATAGCCTGCCGGAACTGCTTGAGATATGGCCACACCAGAGAACATTGTGACCGGCCCCATGTGGTGCAGTGTAATAGGTGTGGCCAGGTTGGACACGTGGCGGCAAAATGCAGTTCCGAGGTGTTGTGCAATCTGTGCGGCATGACTGGGCATGCTTTTAAAGACTGCCCCCGCAGAGCGAAATCTGGGCCACCCAGACCAGGGCCAGAGCGGCAGTTTGCAACATGTGCAGACGCCGCTGGTAATGCCCCAAAACGAGCATTGACGACTGAGGGGTCCAGGCCAAAGTCCTTCACAGCTCCATCGGGGGGCCCACCGATGTCAGCCTCGAGGGACGGCCATAGGGATTCCACCGGGTCCAGGCAGAGCAGGAGGAATTCTGACTCTGCTGGACATAAGTTGACCGGCACCTCTGCAAACAGGTCCTCTGCTCCGCCTGCAGTGGACCCTGTTGAGGCAGTGGTTAGCGACAGGCGTCGTGGCTCCGTAGGTTCTGCAGTAGGACCTGACGCCTGTCCCAAGAGTGTGGGCATGGAGCGGAGACACTCTGTGTCAGACGAGGGCTCCATTAAGAAAACCCTAAAATATGCTGGATTGGAGCCTCGTTTTGACCATTTCCGGTCAACGGGGGGGTCGGAGCAAAGTTCCTCCACTGCGGTTGTGGAGGGGCTTGCGATGAAGGCTCCCCGTAAGCAGGCAAAGGTTGCCAAGAGTGATGGGACCTCACAGGCCCCTGTGCAGCTGCCCAGGAAGGACATCAGCGATATCTTCAGCCAGGGGCCAGAGATGGGTGAGAGCGACTTCGAGGAGATGGATAGGAGCCATTCTGCAAAGAGACAGCGAGAGGAAGAGGAGTCCGGAGTTCGGAGGAAAGCTGCCTATCGGAGTTCGGATGAGAGCAGTGTGGGGGTTGGAGCCGCCCACGTATCTGGCTCTGACCCTACCAACATCCAAGATTTATTGACCCCTCAAAAAGGGGGTCCAGACTCGCAGCTGATCTCCGAATACGACTCTTCTGGTTCGGACCCTGACCTCAACTAAGACTATGTTGGTTCCTATCAAAGTCGCCTCACTAAATGTGAGGTCCCTAAAGAGCCCTGTCCGCAGGACTGCTTTATTTTCATTTTTAGAGACTGTGGACTTTGACCTTTGCCTGCTTCAAGAATGTGGAATCCCTAATGACTTGGAATATCAAGATTTAAAGATGGACTGGAAACTAGGCCCCTCAGTCTGGTCTGGTGGAAATGACTGTCGCTCTGCGGGGGTTGGATTGCTCTGCCGAGGTCGTTTTATCTCCATCCAAACAGTGACTGAAATCATGCCCGGCAGAGCTATTTTAATACATTTGCTTTTTAATGGAATTTTAATTCGTGTTTTAAACGTTTATGCCCCTCCTACCAAACAGGAGAGGGCAGAACTATTAGAGATTTTACCATTGTTTTGTGTTGGGTCTACCCCCCTGCTGGTGGGTGGTGATTTTAACTGTGTGCGAGATGGAGAACACCGGCAGGGTGGGGATTTTAATCGAAAAATTGACCGTACTTCTTACCTGCTCAAGAATTTTATTGGTGATTTTAAATTGAAAGATTGCTGGAGGGAACTCTTGCCTGCGGACCCAGGCCCCACCTGGTCCAATGGAAGAGTGAGCTCCAGAATTGATTTTATTTTCACTTCTAATAGTTTTATTCCCAAAAAATGTTTGCTTTTAACAAATATTTTATCTGATCACAAGCTCCTTTCAGTGCACCTGGAGCTAGAGGGAGAGCAAAAAGCTTGTAGGGGTCCCTGGAGACTAAACACCACACTCCTGGAGGACCCCATCATTAAAGAGGAGTTTGTGCGGACCTACCAGTGTTGGCAGTCCCATAGAGCGCCCAGTCAGCCTATGCTACACTGGTGGGAGGGCATTAAACCCAAAATCAGAGCTTTTTTTATTCGAGCAGGTAAGAAGAAAGCAAAAGAGAAAAAACAATGGTTTTATGTTCTTAATAAACGTTTACATGTACTTTTTAAATTGAAGGAGATTGGTATGGATGTTGATGATGATATCTTAAATCTTAAAGCTGAAATAAAACATGCCATAGAAGAGAAAGGGAAACAAATAATTTTTAATTCACATGTAAAGCACCTCGAGGATGGCGAGAAGTGTTCCCGGTTCTTCTTCAAAAAGGTAATGGATAAACGAGATGTCATTTTAAACCTTGAAGGAGAAACCACTATGGTCGGCATTTTAAATTCTGCTTTTAATTTCTACCAATCTCTTTTTAACAAGAAAAATATTGATCCTTCCTTTTTAGAACATGTTCTTAATTCCCTTGATGCCAAGCTAGATATTTTAGACCAGGAAGTTTTATCCCGTAATATTACCTTGGAGGAACTTTTATTTGCTTTTAAAAGTTTTTCTAATGGGAAAGCTCCTGGGGAAGATGGTCTGCCCATCGAATTTTATCATGCTTTTTGGGAAATTTTAAAGAATGACATGTTTTTATTGTATAAGGAAGTTTTTATTACTGAAGAGCTGCCCCCTTCCTGGAGGAGGGGGATTGTGTCCTTAATTTTTAAAAAAGGTGAGAGGGACCAGTTAAAAAACTGGCGCCCTATTACTCTTTTAAACGTTGATTGTAAAATTTTAGCTAAACTAATAACAATCCGTTTTAAACCTTTTATTCATAAATTAATCCATCCAAACCAGGTATGTGGGGTACCTGGGAGGTCAATTACTGAGTCCCTGAATATTTTACGTGACATCATTTGGTATTTTAAAGAAAGGGGTCAAAGCCTTGCTATTTTATCCTTAGATTTCGAGAAGGCTTTTGACCGGGTCTCCCATGAATATCTTTTTATGGTTCTTAAAAAGATGGCTGTTCCTGAAATTATTTTAACACGTATTAAGCTTTTATATCGATCCTGTTTTAGCCAAATTTCTATCAACGGATTTTTAACTAAAGGTGTTCCTCTTTTATCAGGGGTGAAACAGGGGTGCCCGTTGTCTCCGCTCCTTTTTATTTGTGCCATAGAACCTCTGTTCACCCTAATAAGAGATGATAAAGTCATCAGAGGCGTGCCCATACCTGGAGGAAGGGGGAACCAGGTAAAAATCCTAGGCTATATGGATGACGCCACCGTCCTATGCCCAGACGCCGCTTCTATGAGACGGGCATTGAGGAACACCGGCTTTTTTTGTGAAGCCTCTGGTTTTAAATTAAACGTTGATAAGTGTGACTGTTTTTATACTGGTGTATGGGATTCCTCTGTGACACCAGGAGTTAACATGCAGCAGGATCAGATAAAAATTTTAGGAATTGTTTTTAATCAAGAAAACGATGGGAGACCCAATTGGGATTCAGTAATTGCCAAAATGGAAAAAAAGGTTTTAATGTGGAATTTGAGAAATCTCACCATGGAGGGAAAAGTTTTAATAATTAAATCTGTTTTATTACCCATAATGCTTTATGTAGCTATGGTTTTCCCTCCAACAATTTTATATATTAAAAAAGTGACCAGGATCTGTTTTATGTTTTTATGGGGTTCCAAAATGGAAAAACTAAAACGTGATTTTATGTACAGATGTAAGGACAATGGCGGGAGAGATGTTCCTAACCTTTTTAACTTCTTTTACATTAAATACTTTTGCTTCTGTTTTAAAATGTATAATTCTGATGGTATTTTTAGCTACTTTTTAAAGTACGCTACGGGCATGATTTTTAAACGATGGTTTCGTGTCCCTTTGAATTCTCCTGTGCTTCTGTGTCCCCCAAAACAATATGCGGTGCTCGAAAAAACTGTCAGGCTCCTAGGTCTCCAAGAATTGGAGCCTGACATATTGGGGGACCAGAAAAAAGTGTCACTCTCCTGTAGGCGGCAGGAGGATACACTGGCAGTTTCAAATTTCTCACAGGCAAGGTCCAAGGTGGTGTGGCGGAACGTTTTCGGGAAATTTATGGCAAATGTGCACAAGGACCTTGCCTGGGCAATCGTTCACCGGTGCCTCCCTACTCGTGAATTCCAGCATAGGCGAGGACTGGTGGCGAGAGCCAAGTGCCCGAGAGACAGGTGTGGTGACGACGAGACGGTAATGCACCTGTTTTGGAACTGCCCATATGCACAGGAGGTTTGGAGGAAGGTAGGCCCATTGCTGAAATGGGCCTGCGGTCTTAAAGATCTTAAATTTGAATACGTGTTTTATGGTCTTTTTAACTGCCCAAGTTTTAAACAGCAAATGGTCTGTTGGATCATTTTAAACTGTTTTAAGAATGCCATCTGGAAGGTTAGGAACATTCTGCTTTTTAAACATGATTTTATTGACGTTAAAAATTGTGTGAAATATGCCCTAAGTGAAATGTATATTTATTATCTTAGGGACAAAAAGCAGCTAGGGGTAAAAGAAGCAACATCCATGTGGTGTTTGCAAATGTGGAATACCATAACATTGTAAATAAAAATGGTTTTATTCTTTTATGTCTTTTATGCCCTGTATAAATTTTATCCTGCTATTGTTCTGTACTTTTATTATAACATCTGTATTAATGGTCTTATTATTATTACTTTTGTATTCATTTAAATGTATGAATATTCATGTATTATGCTGTTGATTTTATCTTGTGGTTTCAATTTTAAAAAAAAGTCTGTAAAATATATTATTTTTGCCAATAAAAAACTTTGTTGAAACCTTATCTGTTCTTATCAGTTTAATATCTGATACGTCCCCTATCTGGGGACCATATATTAAATGGATTTTTAGAACAGGGAGATGGAAATAGAGCTTGCTCTGTCCACTCCACGCATTGACCTGGTATTGCAGTATTTCCAGGACCGGTGCACCCTTCCCTTATGTGTTGACTAAAATCAGATTCCAAAAGTGTTTTTTCTCTTTGCCATTGTTTCTGTCTTTCTGAAGGGATCTCCCCTTTTAATCCCATTATTTCAACACCTGTTGGACAATGCATTTGTACAGTCATGTGTGATAATGAGCTCATTTATTAAATGCAATTAATGAATACATTGCCACCTCTTGTTGTGTGTGTGTGTGTGTGTGTGTGTGTGTCTTCTGTGTTTCTGTGTTTCCGGCATTTCACATTGGAACAGCTCATTCACCTTCCTTGTCTTCTCTCCGCCCTCCCTCCCTCCCTCCTAGGTAAGTTAAAGAGCTGCACCTGAGCCAGCCACTGATTGATGCAGCACCACAGTCAAATAGTGGAGTGGAGTGGAGTAGGGGAACAGCAAACAGCCATTAAAGCAGCCAGCCGCCTACCCGCCACAATGGACCTACCTGTGTACACTAGGTGGATGTGATGGAATGTACTGTCGTCCCTACATTTCAAGAAGAAGTAAGAATTGCAGTTGCAACAAACCCTTGCTTGCCTACAAAGAGAGCAGCAATTTGGATTTGTTACTATGTTACCTGGAAGAATAACAAACTGTGCAAGGATGGAGGTTGTAGGAGCAAAGAGAAGTTGTCTGTAAAGTTGGTGGATGCCTATTTTCCATTTTGCAGTCCCTTGTCTCCCTCTTGTGGCCTCCTGGAGGCAAATAAATGTGCAAAAAAAAGACAGCCTGGCGGCCGGCTGTTGCAGTGTTGCCCTCTCAGGCAACACTGAGTGACTGACTGAGCCTCACAGTCTTATATAAAGTTCAGACGGAACTTTGCACGTGTCATAGTGGAGCCCTCAGGATTCCAGAGCCAGCTTTCTGACATCATAATGGGGCCTGCCTCAGAGATAAAAGCCTGGGCCCAGGCAGTGTTGTTCAGTGCTGCTCAGCAGGCAGCACAGGACTGGATTAAAGCTGATACAAGGTGTGAAGGAACAAGGGGTGGCTGTGGGCATGCACTTGCTGCCGCTGCCAGTGTTTATCTGCATGGCAGGAGGGCATTTGGGCGTTGCCAGGAAGGCGTTTTTATGTAGATTCCTCCTCTTTCAGCACTGCATTGTGGTGCAAGCAAAAGAAGCAAATCCTGTCTGGCTTCCTCTCCGGCCTTTATTCACCTCCCGCTTAGTAGCTGTAAATGTGTGTGAGCCTGCAGGGCCCCATGGAATTGCCTAGGAGTAGGCTGAATCGCTGCAAGGGGTGAACAGCAGTATGGGACAGGCTCGGGCAAGGCAAGGGCCGCTCGGGTTATCGCTTCTCGGCCTTTTGGCTAAGATCAAGTGTAGTATCTGTTCTTATCAGTTTAATATCTGATACGTCCCCTATCTGGGGACCATATATTAAATGGATTTTTAGAACAGGGAGATGGAAATAGAGCTTGCTCTGTCCACTCCACGCATTGACCTGGTATTGCAGTATTTCCAGGACCGGTGCACCCTTCCCTTATGTGTTGACTAAAATCAGATTCCAAAAGTGTTTTTTCTCTTTGCCATTGTTTCTGTCTTTCTGAAGGGATCTCCCCTTTTAATCCCATTATTTCAACACCTGTTGGACAATGCATTTGTACAGTCATGTGTGATAATGAGCTCATTTATTAAATGCAATTAATGAATACATTGCCACCTCTTGTTGTGTGTGTGTGTGTGTGTGTGTGTGTGTCTTCTGTGTTTCTGTGTTTCCGGCATTTCACATTGGAACAGCTCATTCACCTTCCTTGTCTTCTCTCCGCCCTCCCTCCCTCCCTCCTAGGTAAGTTAAAGAGCTGCACCTGAGCCAGCCACTGATTGATGCAGCACCACAGTCAAATAGTGGAGTGGAGTGGAGTAGGGGAACAGCAAACAGCCATTAAAGCAGCCAGCCGCCTACCCGCCACAATGGACCTACCTGTGTACACTAGGTGGATGTGATGGAATGTACTGTCGTCCCTACATTTCAAGAAGAAGTAAGAATTGCAGTTGCAACAAACCCTTGCTTGCCTACAAAGAGAGCAGCAATTTGGATTTGTTACTATGTTACCTGGAAGAATAACAAACTGTGCAAGGATGGAGGTTGTAGGAGCAAAGAGAAGTTGTCTGTAAAGTTGGTGGATGCCTATTTTCCATTTTGCAGTCCCTTGTCTCCCTCTTGTGGCCTCCTGGAGGCAAATAAATGTGCAAAAAAAAGACAGCCTGGCGGCCGGCTGTTGCAGTGTTGCCCTCTCAGGCAACACTGAGTGACTGACTGAGCCTCACAGTCTTATATAAAGTTCAGACGGAACTTTGCACGTGTCATAGTGGAGCCCTCAGGATTCCAGAGCCAGCTTTCTGACATCATAATGGGGCCTGCCTCAGAGATAAAAGCCTGGGCCCAGGCAGTGTTGTTCAGTGCTGCTCAGCAGGCAGCACAGGACTGGATTAAAGCTGATACAAGGTGTGAAGGAACAAGGGGTGGCTGTGGGCATGCACTTGCTGCCGCTGCCAGTGTTTATCTGCATGGCAGGAGGGCATTTGGGCGTTGCCAGGAAGGCGTTTTTATGTAGATTCCTCCTCTTTCAGCACTGCATTGTGGTGCAAGCAAAAGAAGCAAATCCTGTCTGGCTTCCTCTCCGGCCTTTATTCACCTCCCGCTTAGTAGCTGTAAATGTGTGTGAGCCTGCAGGGCCCCATGGAATTGCCTAGGAGTAGGCTGAATCGCTGCAAGGGGTGAACAGCAGTATGGGACAGGCTCGGGCAAGGCAAGGGCCGCTCGGGTTATCGCTTCTCGGCCTTTTGGCTAAGATCAAGTGTAGTACTTTAGGGTATTGCCTTGTTTCTTGGTCAGGAGGTGCCCTGGTACCCTTTTCCTTGGCCTGGGGGGATCGTTTCTCTTAGGAGAGACTTCACCCCTCTGCTGCTATTGGGGAGGAGGATTAGTCCAGGGCAACGGGGAGCGATCACCTGCCTGGTACTTCGGTACTGAAGGTATTCTTTGGAGATTGCTGGAATTCGTTTGGAGCAGGATGGAGGAAATTCCCGAATATATGCGTACCAGGAATGCTGTCCGGTTTTTCGTGGAGGAATCTGAGCGACAAAGGAAGGATCTGGAGTTCATCACAAAGGTTCTTTTGTTGGATTTCTTTCAGCTGGAGAGATCATGCATTTTGGCGGTGATGGACTATCCGAGGAGAGGGTGCTTTGACGTTACCTTCGCCACAGAAGAAATTTATGCTGTCTTTTTAGAACGCTTGAAGGAAGGTAAAAGGGACCCAAGACTTGTGGGTGTGAAGGTAACACCACATTTTGTGCCAAACAAAAAGTTGGTGGTTGTAAAAATGTTTTCGCCTTACGTGGATGAAGAGGACATTAAGTTATTTCTCAATAAGTTTTGTGAGGAGGTGGTGGGAAAGGGGAAAGTGTTTAACCCTTTTGGATTTTGGACTGGGAAGTGGAAATTTCTTTGTAAATTTGTGAGAATTGGTGAATCTAGAAACCTATTGTTTCCTCCAGCGCGGTTCAAGATTGGAAGTGCGTGTGGAAATTTATTTTTTCTTGGAATGGATATGTTTTGTTTGAATTGTAAAGAGTATGGTCATGAGAGAGAAGCCTGTGAGAAAGTAATGTGTACAAAATGTCTGCAAGAGGGACATAAGTATAATGAATGTCAGAAAGGGAAAGTATGTAATATGTGTGGAGAGGAGGGGCACATATTCAAATCGTGCCCAAAGAAAAGCAAACGTGAGGTACAAGAGGAAAATAAGAAGATAGTCAAAAGAAAGGAAGCGGAAGTTAGTTTGGAAGAAGGCAAGCTTCACAAATTGGAAGGAAGTGGGCAAAGTGATGAGAAAAAAAGGAAAAAAGCAGAGAGAAAGAAAAAAAGTGTCATTTCAGAAGAGGAAAGAGCAGAAAGAGACAGGTTATTGGAAGAAGTAGAGCAGTTACGTAGTAAAATTAATTTTGAAAAAATGCGGAGGAGGGTGCGGCTCTGTGTAAGAGAAAATTTACCAGGGTTTCTTGAAAGGTATGGTGTGCCAACGTGGTTAACGTGCATTGTAAACTGTGAGTGGGATGGTAATGATTTGCAGGAACATCTAGTGGATATGTTAGGAACTATTGCTGTTAAAAAAGGAATGTTTTTTTGATTTCTTAAGAAAAAAAAAGGAAAGAGGAAAACAAAAATTAATTGTACGTTTTCAGTTTTCATTGTGATGATCTAAGTCTTTTTTATTTTGAATTTTATGATTTTTAAGACGTGGCTTCTCGGCCTTTTGGCTAAGATCAAGTGTAGTATCTGTTCTTATCAGTTTAATATCTGATACGTCCCCTATCTGGGGACCATATATTAAATGGATTTTTAGAACAGGGAGATGGAAATAGAGCTTGCTCTGTCCACTCCACGCATTGACCTGGTATTGCAGTATTTCCAGGACCGGTGCACCCTTCCCTTATGTGTTGACTAAAATCAGATTCCAAAAGTGTTTTTTCTCTTTGCCATTGTTTCTGTCTTTCTGAAGGGATCTCCCCTTTTAATCCCATTATTTCAACACCTGTTGGACAATGCATTTGTACAGTCATGTGTGATAATGAGCTCATTTATTAAATGCAATTAATGAATACATTGCCACCTCTTGTTGTGTGTGTGTGTGTGTGTGTCTTCTGTGTTTCTGTGTTTCCGGCATTTCACATTGGAACAGCTCATTCACCTTCCTTGTCTTCTCTCCGCCCTCCCTCCCTCCCTCCCTCCTAGGTAAGTTAAAGAGCTGCACCTGAGCCAGCCACTGATTGATGCAGCACCACAGTCAAATAGTGGAGTGGAGTGGAGTAGGGGAACAGCAAACAGCCATTAAAGCAGCCAGCCGCCTACCCGCCACAATGGACCTACCTGTGTACACTAGGTGGATGTGATGGAATGTACTGTCGTCCCTACATTTCAAGAAGAAGTAAGAATTGCAGTTGCAACAAACCCTTGCTTGCCTACAAAGAGAGCAGCAATTTGGATTTGTTACTATGTTACCTGGAAGAATAACAAACTGTGCAAGGATGGAGGTTGTAGGAGCAAAGAGAAGTTGTCTGTAAAGTTGGTGGATGCCTATTTTCCATTTTGCAGTCCCTTGTCTCCCTCTTGTGGCCTCCTGGAGGCAAATAAATGTGCAAAAAAAAGACAGCCTGGCGGCCGGCTGTTGCAGTGTTGCCCTCTCAGGCAACACTGAGTGACTGACTGAGCCTCACAGTCTTATATAAAGTTCAGACGGAACTTTGCACGTGTCATAGTGGAGCCCTCAGGATTCCAGAGCCAGCTTTCTGACATCATAATGGGGCCTGCCTCAGAGATAAAAGCCTGGGCCCAGGCAGTGTTGTTCAGTGCTGCTCAGCAGGCAGCACAGGACTGGATTAAAGCTGATACAAGGTGTGAAGGAACAAGGGGTGGCTGTGGGCATGCACTTGCTGCCGCTGCCAGTGTTTATCTGCATGGCAGGAGGGCATTTGGGCGTTGCCAGGAAGGCGTTTTTATGTAGATTCCTCCTCTTTCAGCACTGCATTGTGGTGCAAGCAAAAGAAGCAAATCCTGTCTGGCTTCCTCTCCGGCCTTTATTCACCTCCCGCTTAGTAGCTGTAAATGTGTGTGAGCCTGCAGGGCCCCATGGAATTGCCTAGGAGTAGGCTGAATCGCTGCAAGGGGTGAACAGCAGTATGGGACAGGCTCGGGCAAGGCAAGGGCCGCTCGGGTTATCGCTTCTCGGCCTTTTGGCTAAGATCAAGTGTAGTACTTTAGGGTATTGCCTTGTTTCTTGGTCAGGAGGTGCCCTGGTACCCTTTTCCTTGGCCTGGGGGGATCGTTTCTCTTAGGAGAGACTTCACCCCTCTGCTGCTATTGGGGAGGAGGATTAGTCCAGGGCAACGGGGAGCGATCACCTGCCTGGTACTCCGGTACTGAAGGTATTTCTTTGGAGATTGCTGGAATTCTTTTGGAGCAGGATGGAGGAAATTCCCGAACATATGCGAACCAGGAATGCGGTCCGGTTTTTCGTGGAGGAATCTGAGAGGCAAAGGAAGGATTTGGAGTACATCACGAAGGTCCTTTTGTTGGATTTCTTTCAGCTGGAGAGATCGTGCATTTTGGCGGTGATGGACTATCCGAGGAGAGGGTGCTTTGACGTTACCTTCGCTACAGAAGAAATTTATTCAGATTTTTTGGAACGCTTGAAGGAAGGTAAAAGGGACCCAAGACTTGTGGGTGTGAAGGTAACACCACATTTTGTGCCAAACAAGAAGTTGGTGGTCGTAAAGATGTTTTCGCCTTACGTGGAGGAAGAGGACATTAAGTCATTTCTCACTAAGTTTTGTGAGGAGGTGGTGGGAAAGGGGAAAGTGTTTAACCCCTTTGGATTTTGGACTGGGAAATGGAAATTTCTTTGTAAATTTGTGAGAATTGGTGAATCTAGAAACCTATTGTTTCCTCCAGCGCGGTTTAAGATTGGAAGTGCATGTGGAAATTTATTTTTTTTGGGAATGGATATGTTTTGTTTGAATTGTAAAGATTATGGTCATGAGAGAGAAACGTGTGAGAAAGTAATGTGTACAAAATGTCTGCAAGAGGGGCATAAGTATAATGAATGTCAGAAAGGGAAAGTATGTAATATGTGTGGAGAGGAGGGGCACATATTCAAATCATGCCCAAAGAAAAGCAAACGTGAGGTACAAGAGGAAAATAAGAAGATAGTCAAAAGAAAGGAAGCGGAAGTTAGTTTGGAAGAAGGAAAGCTTCAGAAATTGGAAGGAAGTGGGCAAAGTGATGAGAAAAAAAGGAAAAAAGCAGAGAGAAAGAAAAAAAGTGTCATTTCAGAAGAGGAAAGAGCAGAAAGAGACAGGTTACTGGAAGAAGTAGAGCAGTTACGTAGTAAAATTAATTTTGAAAAAATGCGGAGAAGGGTGCGGCTCTGTGTAAGAGAAAATTTACCAGGGTTTCTTGAACGGTATGGTGTGCCAACGTGGTTAGCGTGCATTGTAAACTGTGAATGGGATGGTAATGATTTGCAGGAACATTTAGTGGATATGTTAGGAACTATTGCTGTTAAAAAAGGAATGTTTTTTTGATTTCTTAAAAGGAAAAAAGGAAAGAGGAAAACAAAAGTTAATTATACGTTTTCAGTTTTCATTGTGATGATCTAAGTCTTTTTTATTTTGAATTTTATGATTTTTAAGACGTGATCTGAATGAAAAAAAAAAAAAAAAAAAAAAAAAAAATCTGTTCTTATCAGTTTAATATCTGATACGTCCCCTATCTGGGGACCATATATTAAATGGATTTTTAGAACAGGGAGATGGAAATAGAGCTTGCTCTGTCCACTCCACGCATTGACCTGGTATTGCAGTATTTCCAGGACCGGTGCACCCTTCCCTTATGTGTTGACTAAAATCAGATTCCAAAAGTGTTTTTTCTCTTTGCCATTGTTTCTGTCTTTCTGAAGGGATCTCCCCTTTTAATCCCATTATTTCAACACCTGTTGGACAATGCATTTGTACAGTCATGTGTGATAATGAGCTCATTTATTAAATGCAATTAATGAATACATTGCCACCTCTTGTTGTGTGTGTGTGTGTGTGTGTCTTCTGTGTTTCTGTGTTTCCGGCATTTCACATTGGAACAGCTCATTCACCTTCCTTGTCTTCTCTCCGCCCTCCCTCCCTCCCTCCTAGGTAAGTTAAAGAGCTGCACCTGAGCCAGCCACTGATTGATGCAGCACCACAGTCAAATAGTGGAGTGGAGTGGAGTAGGGGAACAGCAAACAGCCATTAAAGCAGCCAGCCGCCTACCCGCCACAATGGACCTACCTGTGTACACTAGGTGGATGTGATGGAATGTACTGTCGTCCCTACATTTCAAGAAGAAGTAAGAATTGCAGTTGCAACAAACCCTTGCTTGCCTACAAAGAGAGCAGCAATTTGGATTTGTTACTATGTTACCTGGAAGAATAACAAACTGTGCAAGGATGGAGGTTGTAGGAGCAAAGAGAAGTTGTCTGTAAAGTTGGTGGATGCCTATTTTCCATTTTGCAGTCCCTTGTCTCCCTCTTGTGGCCTCCTGGAGGCAAATAAATGTGCAAAAAAAAGACAGCCTGGCGGCCGGCTGTTGCAGTGTTGCCCTCTCAGGCAACACTGAGTGACTGACTGAGCCTCACAGTCTTATATAAAGTTCAGACGGAACTTTGCACGTGTCATAGTGGAGCCCTCAGGATTCCAGAGCCAGCTTTCTGACATCATAATGGGGCCTGCCTCAGAGATAAAAGCCTGGGCCCAGGCAGTGTTGTTCAGTGCTGCTCAGCAGGCAGCACAGGACTGGATTAAAGCTGATACAAGGTGTGAAGGAACAAGGGGTGGCTGTGGGCATGCACTTGCTGCCGCTGCCAGTGTTTATCTGCATGGCAGGAGGGCATTTGGGCGTTGCCAGGAAGGCGTTTTTATGTAGATTCCTCCTCTTTCAGCACTGCATTGTGGTGCAAGCAAAAGAAGCAAATCCTGTCTGGCTTCCTCTCCGGCCTTTATTCACCTCCCGCTTAGTAGCTGTAAATGTGTGTGAGCCTGCAGGGCCCCATGGAATTGCCTAGGAGTAGGCTGAATCGCTGCAAGGGGTGAACAGCAGTATGGGACAGGCTCGGGCAAGGCAAGGGCCGCTCGGGTTATCGCTTCTCGGCCTTTTGGCTAAGATCAAGTGTAGTATCTGTTCTTATCAGTTTAATATCTGATACGTCCCCTATCTGGGGACCATATATTAAATGGATTTTTAGAACAGGGAGATGGAAATAGAGCTTGCTCTGTCCACTCCACGCATTGACCTGGTATTGCAGTATTTCCAGGACCGGTGCACCCTTCCCTTATGTGTTGACTAAAATCAGATTCCAAAAGTGTTTTTTCTCTTTGCCATTGTTTCTGTCTTTCTGAAGGGATCTCCCCTTTTAATCCCATTATTTCAACACCTGTTGGACAATGCATTTGTACAGTCATGTGTGATAATGAGCTCATTTATTAAATGCAATTAATGAATACATTGCCACCTCTTGTTGTGTGTGTGTGTGTGTGTGTCTTCTGTGTTTCTGTGTTTCCGGCATTTCACATTGGAACAGCTCATTCACCTTCCTTGTCTTCTCTCCGCCCTCCCTCCCTCCCTCCCTCCTAGGTAAGTTAAAGAGCTGCACCTGAGCCAGCCACTGATTGATGCAGCACCACAGTCAAATAGTGGAGTGGAGTGGAGTAGGGGAACAGCAAACAGCCATTAAAGCAGCCAGCCGCCTACCCGCCACAATGGACCTACCTGTGTACACTAGGTGGATGTGATGGAATGTACTGTCGTCCCTACATTTCAAGAAGAAGTAAGAATTGCAGTTGCAACAAACCCTTGCTTGCCTACAAAGAGAGCAGCAATTTGGATTTGTTACTATGTTACCTGGAAGAATAACAAACTGTGCAAGGATGGAGGTTGTAGGAGCAAAGAGAAGTTGTCTGTAAAGTTGGTGGATGCCTATTTTCCATTTTGCAGTCCCTTGTCTCCCTCTTGTGGCCTCCTGGAGGCAAATAAATGTGCAAAAAAAAGACAGCCTGGCGGCCGGCTGTTGCAGTGTTGCCCTCTCAGGCAACACTGAGTGACTGACTGAGCCTCACAGTCTTATATAAAGTTCAGACGGAACTTTGCACGTGTCATAGTGGAGCCCTCAGGATTCCAGAGCCAGCTTTCTGACATCATAATGGGGCCTGCCTCAGAGATAAAAGCCTGGGCCCAGGCAGTGTTGTTCAGTGCTGCTCAGCAGGCAGCACAGGACTGGATTAAAGCTGATACAAGGTGTGAAGGAACAAGGGGTGGCTGTGGGCATGCACTTGCTGCCGCTGCCAGTGTTTATCTGCATGGCAGGAGGGCATTTGGGCGTTGCCAGGAAGGCGTTTTTATGTAGATTCCTCCTCTTTCAGCACTGCATTGTGGTGCAAGCAAAAGAAGCAAATCCTGTCTGGCTTCCTCTCCGGCCTTTATTCACCTCCCGCTTAGTAGCTGTAAATGTGTGTGAGCCTGCAGGGCCCCATGGAATTGCCTAGGAGTAGGCTGAATCGCTGCAAGGGGTGAACAGCAGTATGGGACAGGCTCGGGCAAGGCAAGGGCCGCTCGGGTTATCGCTTCTCGGCCTTTTGGCTAAGATCAAGTGTAGTATCTGTTCTTATCAGTTTAATATCTGATACGTCCCCTATCTGGGGACCATATATTAAATGGATTTTTAGAACAGGGAGATGGAAATAGAGCTTGCTCTGTCCACTCCACGCATTGACCTGGTATTGCAGTATTTCCAGGACCGGTGCACCCTTCCCTTATGTGTTGACTAAAATCAGATTCCAAAAGTGTTTTTTCTCTTTGCCATTGTTTCTGTCTTTCTGAAGGGATCTCCCCTTTTAATCCCATTATTTCAACACCTGTTGGACAATGCATTTGTACAGTCATGTGTGATAATGAGCTCATTTATTAAATGCAATTAATGAATACATTGCCACCTCTTGTTGTGTGTGTGTGTGTGTGTGTCTTCTGTGTTTCTGTGTTTCCGGCATTTCACATTGGAACAGCTCATTCACCTTCCTTGTCTTCTCTCCGCCCTCCCTCCCTCCCTCCCTCCTAGGTAAGTTAAAGAGCTGCACCTGAGCCAGCCACTGATTGATGCAGCACCACAGTCAAATAGTGGAGTGGAGTGGAGTAGGGGAACAGCAAACAGCCATTAAAGCAGCCAGCCGCCTACCCGCCACAATGGACCTACCTGTGTACACTAGGTGGATGTGATGGAATGTACTGTCGTCCCTACATTTCAAGAAGAAGTAAGAATTGCAGTTGCAACAAACCCTTGCTTGCCTACAAAGAGAGCAGCAATTTGGATTTGTTACTATGTTACCTGGAAGAATAACAAACTGTGCAAGGATGGAGGTTGTAGGAGCAAAGAGAAGTTGTCTGTAAAGTTGGTGGATGCCTATTTTCCATTTTGCAGTCCCTTGTCTCCCTCTTGTGGCCTCCTGGAGGCAAATAAATGTGCAAAAAAAAGACAGCCTGGCGGCCGGCTGTTGCAGTGTTGCCCTCTCAGGCAACACTGAGTGACTGACTGAGCCTCACAGTCTTATATAAAGTTCAGACGGAACTTTGCACGTGTCATAGTGGAGCCCTCAGGATTCCAGAGCCAGCTTTCTGACATCATAATGGGGCCTGCCTCAGAGATAAAAGCCTGGGCCCAGGCAGTGTTGTTCAGTGCTGCTCAGCAGGCAGCACAGGACTGGATTAAAGCTGATACAAGGTGTGAAGGAACAAGGGGTGGCTGTGGGCATGCACTTGCTGCCGCTGCCAGTGTTTATCTGCATGGCAGGAGGGCATTTGGGCGTTGCCAGGAAGGCGTTTTTATGTAGATTCCTCCTCTTTCAGCACTGCATTGTGGTGCAAGCAAAAGAAGCAAATCCTGTCTGGCTTCCTCTCCGGCCTTTATTCACCTCCCGCTTAGTAGCTGTAAATGTGTGTGAGCCTGCAGGGCCCCATGGAATTGCCTAGGAGTAGGCTGAATCGCTGCAAGGGGTGAACAGCAGTATGGGACAGGCTCGGGCAAGGCAAGGGCCGCTCGGGTTATCGCTTCTCGGCCTTTTGGCTAAGATCAAGTGTAGTATCTGTTCTTATCAGTTTAATATCTGATACGTCCCCTATCTGGGGACCATATATTAAATGGATTTTTAGAACAGGGAGATGGAAATAGAGCTTGCTCTGTCCACTCCACGCATTGACCTGGTATTGCAGTATTTCCAGGACCGGTGCACCCTTCCCTTATGTGTTGACTAAAATCAGATTCCAAAAGTGTTTTTTCTCTTTGCCATTGTTTCTGTCTTTCTGAAGGGATCTCCCCTTTTAATCCCATTATTTCAACACCTGTTGGACAATGCATTTGTACAGTCATGTGTGATAATGAGCTCATTTATTAAATGCAATTAATGAATACATTGCCACCTCTTGTTGTGTGTGTGTGTGTGTGTGTCTTCTGTGTTTCTGTGTTTCCGGCATTTCACATTGGAACAGCTCATTCACCTTCCTTGTCTTCTCTCCGCCCTCCCTCCCTCCCTCCCTCCTAGGTAAGTTAAAGAGCTGCACCTGAGCCAGCCACTGATTGATGCAGCACCACAGTCAAATAGTGGAGTGGAGTGGAGTAGGGGAACAGCAAACAGCCATTAAAGCAGCCAGCCGCCTACCCGCCACAATGGACCTACCTGTGTACACTAGGTGGATGTGATGGAATGTACTGTCGTCCCTACATTTCAAGAAGAAGTAAGAATTGCAGTTGCAACAAACCCTTGCTTGCCTACAAAGAGAGCAGCAATTTGGATTTGTTACTATGTTACCTGGAAGAATAACAAACTGTGCAAGGATGGAGGTTGTAGGAGCAAAGAGAAGTTGTCTGTAAAGTTGGTGGATGCCTATTTTCCATTTTGCAGTCCCTTGTCTCCCTCTTGTGGCCTCCTGGAGGCAAATAAATGTGCAAAAAAAAGACAGCCTGGCGGCCGGCTGTTGCAGTGTTGCCCTCTCAGGCAACACTGAGTGACTGACTGAGCCTCACAGTCTTATATAAAGTTCAGACGGAACTTTGCACGTGTCATAGTGGAGCCCTCAGGATTCCAGAGCCAGCTTTCTGACATCATAATGGGGCCTGCCTCAGAGATAAAAGCCTGGGCCCAGGCAGTGTTGTTCAGTGCTGCTCAGCAGGCAGCACAGGACTGGATTAAAGCTGATACAAGGTGTGAAGGAACAAGGGGTGGCTGTGGGCATGCACTTGCTGCCGCTGCCAGTGTTTATCTGCATGGCAGGAGGGCATTTGGGCGTTGCCAGGAAGGCGTTTTTATGTAGATTCCTCCTCTTTCAGCACTGCATTGTGGTGCAAGCAAAAGAAGCAAATCCTGTCTGGCTTCCTCTCCGGCCTTTATTCACCTCCCGCTTAGTAGCTGTAAATGTGTGTGAGCCTGCAGGGCCCCATGGAATTGCCTAGGAGTAGGCTGAATCGCTGCAAGGGGTGAACAGCAGTATGGGACAGGCTCGGGCAAGGCAAGGGCCGCTCGGGTTATCGCTTCTCGGCCTTTTGGCTAAGATCAAGTGTAGTACTTTAGGGTATTGCCTTGTTTCTTGGTCAGGAGGTGCCCTGGTACCCTTTTCCTTGGCCTGGGGGGATCGTCTCTTTTACAAGAGACTTAACCCCTCTGCTGCTATTGGGGGAGAGGATTAGTCCAGGGCAACGGGGAGCGATCACTTGCCTGGCATTTAGGTGCTGAAGGTATTATCGTTGGAGTTCGTTGGATTTCGTTGGATATCGTTGGCTTTTTTGCGGCAGGATGGAGGAAATCCCTGACTACATGCGGACTCGGAATGCTGTTCGTTTTACGATGGAGGAATCTGGAGGACAAAGCAGGGACTTGGAATTCCTAACAAAGGTACTCTTGCTTGGTCTTTTCCAGTTGGAGAGACAATGGATATTGTCTGTAATGGACTATCCAAGAAGAGGATGCTTCGATGTCACCTTTTGTACGGAGGAAATTTATCTGGACTTTCTGGACACTTTGAAGGAGAAGAAGCAGGATCCAAGACTGGTTGGTGTGATTGTAACACCACACTTTGCTCCTAGCAAAAAGTTGGTGATTGTTAAAATGTTTTCCCCCTATGTGTGTAAAGACGATATTATATGTTTTCTCACTAAGTTCTGTGAGGAGGTGGTGGAGAAGGGTAAGGTCTTTAATCCCTTTGGATTTTGGACAGGCAAATGGAAATTCCTGTGTAAAATTAAGGCAGTTGGAGAGGCTGGAAACTTATTGCTTCCTCCAGCACGCTTTAAAATTGGCAGTGCAAGTGGGAATCTCTATTTTTTTGGAATGGGGATTTTTTGCCATAATTGCAAAGAGTATGGACATGTGAAGGAAAATTGTGGGAAAATATTCTGTACAAAATGTTTCCAAGAAGGTCATATGTACAATGATTGTGAGAAGGGTAAAGTGTGTAACATGTGTAGAGAAGAAGGGCATGTGTTTAAAAATTGTTTAAAGAAAAGCAAAAGTGAAGTAAAGGAGGAGAGTAAGAAGACCGTTAAAAGAAAGGAACAGATAGTTAAAAGAAAGGAAGAGAAAGTTACCTCAGGAAAAGAGGATAAGCCACAGGAAGTGGGAGGAGGATGGAAAAGCGTTGAGGTTAAAAGGAGTGATGAAACAAAAAGGAGAAAAATTGTGGAAAAAAATGTTGTTTCAGATGAAAATAGAGCAGAAAGAGATAAATTAGTAAAAGACATAGAGGAATTAAGAGAGAAAATTAATTTTGAGAAGGTTCGGAGGCGGGTACGAACTTGTCTAAGAGGAGATATATCCGATTTTCTTGAAAGATATAAAGTGCCAACCTGGTTGGCGTGTATTGTAAATTTGGAGTGGGATGGTCAAGATCTTCGAGAACATCTTGTGGATATGGTAGGTGTAATCGCTGTAAGAAATGGTTTGTTTTATTAATTTTACTTACAAAAAAAAGAGAAATAAAAATTATATTTTGGTTTTTCATAATGATGATCAAGTCTTTAAATTTGAAGTTTAAAATTTAACTCGAGACGGATCTGAGTGGAAACCTGATCTGTTCTTATCAGTTTAATATCTGATACGTCCCCTATCTGGGGACCATATATTAAATGGATTTTTAGAACAGGGAGATGGAAATAGAGCTTGCTCTGTCCACTCCACGCATTGACCTGGTATTGCAGTATTTCCAGGACCGGTGCACCCTTCCCTTATGTGTTGACTAAAATCAGATTCCAAAAGTGTTTTTTCTCTTTGCCATTGTTTCTGTCTTTCTGAAGGGATCTCCCCTTTTAATCCCATTATTTCAACACCTGTTGGACAATGCATTTGTACAGTCATGTGTGATAATGAGCTCATTTATTAAATGCAATTAATGAATACATTGCCACCTCTTGTTGTGTGTGTGTGTGTGTGTGTCTTCTGTGTTTCTGTGTTTCCGGCATTTCACATTGGAACAGCTCATTCACCTTCCTTGTCTTCTCTCCGCCCTCCCTCCCTCCCTCCCTCCTAGGTAAGTTAAAGAGCTGCACCTGAGCCAGCCACTGATTGATGCAGCACCACAGTCAAATAGTGGAGTGGAGTGGAGTAGGGGAACAGCAAACAGCCATTAAAGCAGCCAGCCGCCTACCCGCCACAATGGACCTACCTGTGTACACTAGGTGGATGTGATGGAATGTACTGTCGTCCCTACATTTCAAGAAGAAGTAAGAATTGCAGTTGCAACAAACCCTTGCTTGCCTACAAAGAGAGCAGCAATTTGGATTTGTTACTATGTTACCTGGAAGAATAACAAACTGTGCAAGGATGGAGGTTGTAGGAGCAAAGAGAAGTTGTCTGTAAAGTTGGTGGATGCCTATTTTCCATTTTGCAGTCCCTTGTCTCCCTCTTGTGGCCTCCTGGAGGCAAATAAATGTGCAAAAAAAAGACAGCCTGGCGGCCGGCTGTTGCAGTGTTGCCCTCTCAGGCAACACTGAGTGACTGACTGAGCCTCACAGTCTTATATAAAGTTCAGACGGAACTTTGCACGTGTCATAGTGGAGCCCTCAGGATTCCAGAGCCAGCTTTCTGACATCATAATGGGGCCTGCCTCAGAGATAAAAGCCTGGGCCCAGGCAGTGTTGTTCAGTGCTGCTCAGCAGGCAGCACAGGACTGGATTAAAGCTGATACAAGGTGTGAAGGAACAAGGGGTGGCTGTGGGCATGCACTTGCTGCCGCTGCCAGTGTTTATCTGCATGGCAGGAGGGCATTTGGGCGTTGCCAGGAAGGCGTTTTTATGTAGATTCCTCCTCTTTCAGCACTGCATTGTGGTGCAAGCAAAAGAAGCAAATCCTGTCTGGCTTCCTCTCCGGCCTTTATTCACCTCCCGCTTAGTAGCTGTAAATGTGTGTGAGCCTGCAGGGCCCCATGGAATTGCCTAGGAGTAGGCTGAATCGCTGCAAGGGGTGAACAGCAGTATGGGACAGGCTCGGGCAAGGCAAGGGCCGCTCGGGTTATCGCTTCTCGGCCTTTTGGCTAAGATCAAGTGTAGTATCTGTTCTTATCAGTTTAATATCTGATACGTCCCCTATCTGGGGACCATATATTAAATGGATTTTTAGAACAGGGAGATGGAAATAGAGCTTGCTCTGTCCACTCCACGCATTGACCTGGTATTGCAGTATTTCCAGGACCGGTGCACCCTTCCCTTATGTGTTGACTAAAATCAGATTCCAAAAGTGTTTTTTCTCTTTGCCATTGTTTCTGTCTTTCTGAAGGGATCTCCCCTTTTAATCCCATTATTTCAACACCTGTTGGACAATGCATTTGTACAGTCATGTGTGATAATGAGCTCATTTATTAAATGCAATTAATGAATACATTGCCACCTCTTGTTGTGTGTGTGTGTGTGTGTGTCTTCTGTGTTTCTGTGTTTCCGGCATTTCACATTGGAACAGCTCATTCACCTTCCTTGTCTTCTCTCCGCCCTCCCTCCCTCCCTCCCTCCTAGGTAAGTTAAAGAGCTGCACCTGAGCCAGCCACTGATTGATGCAGCACCACAGTCAAATAGTGGAGTGGAGTGGAGTAGGGGAACAGCAAACAGCCATTAAAGCAGCCAGCCGCCTACCCGCCACAATGGACCTACCTGTGTACACTAGGTGGATGTGATGGAATGTACTGTCGTCCCTACATTTCAAGAAGAAGTAAGAATTGCAGTTGCAACAAACCCTTGCTTGCCTACAAAGAGAGCAGCAATTTGGATTTGTTACTATGTTACCTGGAAGAATAACAAACTGTGCAAGGATGGAGGTTGTAGGAGCAAAGAGAAGTTGTCTGTAAAGTTGGTGGATGCCTATTTTCCATTTTGCAGTCCCTTGTCTCCCTCTTGTGGCCTCCTGGAGGCAAATAAATGTGCAAAAAAAAGACAGCCTGGCGGCCGGCTGTTGCAGTGTTGCCCTCTCAGGCAACACTGAGTGACTGACTGAGCCTCACAGTCTTATATAAAGTTCAGACGGAACTTTGCACGTGTCATAGTGGAGCCCTCAGGATTCCAGAGCCAGCTTTCTGACATCATAATGGGGCCTGCCTCAGAGATAAAAGCCTGGGCCCAGGCAGTGTTGTTCAGTGCTGCTCAGCAGGCAGCACAGGACTGGATTAAAGCTGATACAAGGTGTGAAGGAACAAGGGGTGGCTGTGGGCATGCACTTGCTGCCGCTGCCAGTGTTTATCTGCATGGCAGGAGGGCATTTGGGCGTTGCCAGGAAGGCGTTTTTATGTAGATTCCTCCTCTTTCAGCACTGCATTGTGGTGCAAGCAAAAGAAGCAAATCCTGTCTGGCTTCCTCTCCGGCCTTTATTCACCTCCCGCTTAGTAGCTGTAAATGTGTGTGAGCCTGCAGGGCCCCATGGAATTGCCTAGGAGTAGGCTGAATCGCTGCAAGGGGTGAACAGCAGTATGGGACAGGCTCGGGCAAGGCAAGGGCCGCTCGGGTTATCGCTTCTCGGCCTTTTGGCTAAGATCAAGTGTAGTATCTGTTCTTATCAGTTTAATATCTGATACGTCCCCTATCTGGGGACCATATATTAAATGGATTTTTAGAACAGGGAGATGGAAATAGAGCTTGCTCTGTCCACTCCACGCATTGACCTGGTATTGCAGTATTTCCAGGACCGGTGCACCCTTCCCTTATGTGTTGACTAAAATCAGATTCCAAAAGTGTTTTTTCTCTTTGCCATTGTTTCTGTCTTTCTGAAGGGATCTCCCCTTTTAATCCCATTATTTCAACACCTGTTGGACAATGCATTTGTACAGTCATGTGTGATAATGAGCTCATTTATTAAATGCAATTAATGAATACATTGCCACCTCTTGTTGTGTGTGTGTGTGTGTGTGTCTTCTGTGTTTCTGTGTTTCCGGCATTTCACATTGGAACAGCTCATTCACCTTCCTTGTCTTCTCTCCGCCCTCCCTCCCTCCCTCCCTCCTAGGTAAGTTAAAGAGCTGCACCTGAGCCAGCCACTGATTGATGCAGCACCACAGTCAAATAGTGGAGTGGAGTGGAGTAGGGGAACAGCAAACAGCCATTAAAGCAGCCAGCCGCCTACCCGCCACAATGGACCTACCTGTGTACACTAGGTGGATGTGATGGAATGTACTGTCGTCCCTACATTTCAAGAAGAAGTAAGAATTGCAGTTGCAACAAACCCTTGCTTGCCTACAAAGAGAGCAGCAATTTGGATTTGTTACTATGTTACCTGGAAGAATAACAAACTGTGCAAGGATGGAGGTTGTAGGAGCAAAGAGAAGTTGTCTGTAAAGTTGGTGGATGCCTATTTTCCATTTTGCAGTCCCTTGTCTCCCTCTTGTGGCCTCCTGGAGGCAAATAAATGTGCAAAAAAAAGACAGCCTGGCGGCCGGCTGTTGCAGTGTTGCCCTCTCAGGCAACACTGAGTGACTGACTGAGCCTCACAGTCTTATATAAAGTTCAGACGGAACTTTGCACGTGTCATAGTGGAGCCCTCAGGATTCCAGAGCCAGCTTTCTGACATCATAATGGGGCCTGCCTCAGAGATAAAAGCCTGGGCCCAGGCAGTGTTGTTCAGTGCTGCTCAGCAGGCAGCACAGGACTGGATTAAAGCTGATACAAGGTGTGAAGGAACAAGGGGTGGCTGTGGGCATGCACTTGCTGCCGCTGCCAGTGTTTATCTGCATGGCAGGAGGGCATTTGGGCGTTGCCAGGAAGGCGTTTTTATGTAGATTCCTCCTCTTTCAGCACTGCATTGTGGTGCAAGCAAAAGAAGCAAATCCTGTCTGGCTTCCTCTCCGGCCTTTATTCACCTCCCGCTTAGTAGCTGTAAATGTGTGTGAGCCTGCAGGGCCCCATGGAATTGCCTAGGAGTAGGCTGAATCGCTGCAAGGGGTGAACAGCAGTATGGGACAGGCTCGGGCAAGGCAAGGGCCGCTCGGGTTATCGCTTCTCGGCCTTTTGGCTAAGATCAAGTGTAGTATCTGTTCTTATCAGTTTAATATCTGATACGTCCCCTATCTGGGGACCATATATTAAATGGATTTTTAGAACAGGGAGATGGAAATAGAGCTTGCTCTGTCCACTCCACGCATTGACCTGGTATTGCAGTATTTCCAGGACCGGTGCACCCTTCCCTTATGTGTTGACTAAAATCAGATTCCAAAAGTGTTTTTTCTCTTTGCCATTGTTTCTGTCTTTCTGAAGGGATCTCCCCTTTTAATCCCATTATTTCAACACCTGTTGGACAATGCATTTGTACAGTCATGTGTGATAATGAGCTCATTTATTAAATGCAATTAATGAATACATTGCCACCTCTTGTTGTGTGTGTGTGTGTGTGTCTTCTGTGTTTCTGTGTTTCCGGCATTTCACATTGGAACAGCTCATTCACCTTCCTTGTCTTCTCTCCGCCCTCCCTCCCTCCCTCCTAGGTAAGTTAAAGAGCTGCACCTGAGCCAGCCACTGATTGATGCAGCACCACAGTCAAATAGTGGAGTGGAGTGGAGTAGGGGAACAGCAAACAGCCATTAAAGCAGCCAGCCGCCTACCCGCCACAATGGACCTACCTGTGTACACTAGGTGGATGTGATGGAATGTACTGTCGTCCCTACATTTCAAGAAGAAGTAAGAATTGCAGTTGCAACAAACCCTTGCTTGCCTACAAAGAGAGCAGCAATTTGGATTTGTTACTATGTTACCTGGAAGAATAACAAACTGTGCAAGGATGGAGGTTGTAGGAGCAAAGAGAAGTTGTCTGTAAAGTTGGTGGATGCCTATTTTCCATTTTGCAGTCCCTTGTCTCCCTCTTGTGGCCTCCTGGAGGCAAATAAATGTGCAAAAAAAAGACAGCCTGGCGGCCGGCTGTTGCAGTGTTGCCCTCTCAGGCAACACTGAGTGACTGACTGAGCCTCACAGTCTTATATAAAGTTCAGACGGAACTTTGCACGTGTCATAGTGGAGCCCTCAGGATTCCAGAGCCAGCTTTCTGACATCATAATGGGGCCTGCCTCAGAGATAAAAGCCTGGGCCCAGGCAGTGTTGTTCAGTGCTGCTCAGCAGGCAGCACAGGACTGGATTAAAGCTGATACAAGGTGTGAAGGAACAAGGGGTGGCTGTGGGCATGCACTTGCTGCCGCTGCCAGTGTTTATCTGCATGGCAGGAGGGCATTTGGGCGTTGCCAGGAAGGCGTTTTTATGTAGATTCCTCCTCTTTCAGCACTGCATTGTGGTGCAAGCAAAAGAAGCAAATCCTGTCTGGCTTCCTCTCCGGCCTTTATTCACCTCCCGCTTAGTAGCTGTAAATGTGTGTGAGCCTGCAGGGCCCCATGGAATTGCCTAGGAGTAGGCTGAATCGCTGCAAGGGGTGAACAGCAGTATGGGACAGGCTCGGGCAAGGCAAGGGCCGCTCGGGTTATCGCTTCTCGGCCTTTTGGCTAAGATCAAGTGTAGTATCTGTTCTTATCAGTTTAATATCTGATACGTCCCCTATCTGGGGACCATATATTAAATGGATTTTTAGAACAGGGAGATGGAAATAGAGCTTGCTCTGTCCACTCCACGCATTGACCTGGTATTGCAGTATTTCCAGGACCGGTGCACCCTTCCCTTATGTGTTGACTAAAATCAGATTCCAAAAGTGTTTTTTCTCTTTGCCATTGTTTCTGTCTTTCTGAAGGGATCTCCCCTTTTAATCCCATTATTTCAACACCTGTTGGACAATGCATTTGTACAGTCATGTGTGATAATGAGCTCATTTATTAAATGCAATTAATGAATACATTGCCACCTCTTGTTGTGTGTGTGTGTGTGTGTGTCTTCTGTGTTTCTGTGTTTCCGGCATTTCACATTGGAACAGCTCATTCACCTTCCTTGTCTTCTCTCCGCCCTCCCTCCCTCCCTCCCTAGGTAAGTTAAAGAGCTGCACCTGAGCCAGCCACTGATTGATGCAGCACCACAGTCAAATAGTGGAGTGGAGTGGAGTAGGGGAACAGCAAACAGCCATTAAAGCAGCCAGCCGCCTACCCGCCACAATGGACCTACCTGTGTACACTAGGTGGATGTGATGGAATGTACTGTCGTCCCTACATTTCAAGAAGAAGTAAGAATTGCAGTTGCAACAAACCCTTGCTTGCCTACAAAGAGAGCAGCAATTTGGATTTGTTACTATGTTACCTGGAAGAATAACAAACTGTGCAAGGATGGAGGTTGTAGGAGCAAAGAGAAGTTGTCTGTAAAGTTGGTGGATGCCTATTTTCCATTTTGCAGTCCCTTGTCTCCCTCTTGTGGCCTCCTGGAGGCAAATAAATGTGCAAAAAAAAGACAGCCTGGCGGCCGGCTGTTGCAGTGTTGCCCTCTCAGGCAACACTGAGTGACTGACTGAGCCTCACAGTCTTATATAAAGTTCAGACGGAACTTTGCACGTGTCATAGTGGAGCCCTCAGGATTCCAGAGCCAGCTTTCTGACATCATAATGGGGCCTGCCTCAGAGATAAAAGCCTGGGCCCAGGCAGTGTTGTTCAGTGCTGCTCAGCAGGCAGCACAGGACTGGATTAAAGCTGATACAAGGTGTGAAGGAACAAGGGGTGGCTGTGGGCATGCACTTGCTGCCGCTGCCAGTGTTTATCTGCATGGCAGGAGGGCATTTGGGCGTTGCCAGGAAGGCGTTTTTATGTAGATTCCTCCTCTTTCAGCACTGCATTGTGGTGCAAGCAAAAGAAGCAAATCCTGTCTGGCTTCCTCTCCGGCCTTTATTCACCTCCCGCTTAGTAGCTGTAAATGTGTGTGAGCCTGCAGGGCCCCATGGAATTGCCTAGGAGTAGGCTGAATCGCTGCAAGGGGTGAACAGCAGTATGGGACAGGCTCGGGCAAGGCAAGGGCCGCTCGGGTTATCGCTTCTCGGCCTTTTGGCTAAGATCAAGTGTAGTATCTGTTCTTATCAGTTTAATATCTGATACGTCCCCTATCTGGGGACCATATATTAAATGGATTTTTAGAACAGGGAGATGGAAATAGAGCTTGCTCTGTCCACTCCACGCATTGACCTGGTATTGCAGTATTTCCAGGACCGGTGCACCCTTCCCTTATGTGTTGACTAAAATCAGATTCCAAAAGTGTTTTTTCTCTTTGCCATTGTTTCTGTCTTTCTGAAGGGATCTCCCCTTTTAATCCCATTATTTCAACACCTGTTGGACAATGCATTTGTACAGTCATGTGTGATAATGAGCTCATTTATTAAATGCAATTAATGAATACATTGCCACCTCTTGTTGTGTGTGTGTGTGTGTGTGTCTTCTGTGTTTCTGTGTTTCCGGCATTTCACATTGGAACAGCTCATTCACCTTCCTTGTCTTCTCTCCGCCCTCCCTCCCTCCCTCCTAGGTAAGTTAAAGAGCTGCACCTGAGCCAGCCACTGATTGATGCAGCACCACAGTCAAATAGTGGAGTGGAGTGGAGTAGGGGAACAGCAAACAGCCATTAAAGCAGCCAGCCGCCTACCCGCCACAATGGACCTACCTGTGTACACTAGGTGGATGTGATGGAATGTACTGTCGTCCCTACATTTCAAGAAGAAGTAAGAATTGCAGTTGCAACAAACCCTTGCTTGCCTACAAAGAGAGCAGCAATTTGGATTTGTTACTATGTTACCTGGAAGAATAACAAACTGTGCAAGGATGGAGGTTGTAGGAGCAAAGAGAAGTTGTCTGTAAAGTTGGTGGATGCCTATTTTCCATTTTGCAGTCCCTTGTCTCCCTCTTGTGGCCTCCTGGAGGCAAATAAATGTGCAAAAAAAAGACAGCCTGGCGGCCGGCTGTTGCAGTGTTGCCCTCTCAGGCAACACTGAGTGACTGACTGAGCCTCACAGTCTTATATAAAGTTCAGACGGAACTTTGCACGTGTCATAGTGGAGCCCTCAGGATTCCAGAGCCAGCTTTCTGACATCATAATGGGGCCTGCCTCAGAGATAAAAGCCTGGGCCCAGGCAGTGTTGTTCAGTGCTGCTCAGCAGGCAGCACAGGACTGGATTAAAGCTGATACAAGGTGTGAAGGAACAAGGGGTGGCTGTGGGCATGCACTTGCTGCCGCTGCCAGTGTTTATCTGCATGGCAGGAGGGCATTTGGGCGTTGCCAGGAAGGCGTTTTTATGTAGATTCCTCCTCTTTCAGCACTGCATTGTGGTGCAAGCAAAAGAAGCAAATCCTGTCTGGCTTCCTCTCCGGCCTTTATTCACCTCCCGCTTAGTAGCTGTAAATGTGTGTGAGCCTGCAGGGCCCCATGGAATTGCCTAGGAGTAGGCTGAATCGCTGCAAGGGGTGAACAGCAGTATGGGACAGGCTCGGGCAAGGCAAGGGCCGCTCGGGTTATCGCTTCTCGGCCTTTTGGCTAAGATCAAGTGTAGTATCTGTTCTTATCAGTTTAATATCTGATACGTCCCCTATCTGGGGACCATATATTAAATGGATTTTTAGAACAGGGAGATGGAAATAGAGCTTGCTCTGTCCACTCCACGCATTGACCTGGTATTGCAGTATTTCCAGGACCGGTGCACCCTTCCCTTATGTGTTGACTAAAATCAGATTCCAAAAGTGTTTTTTCTCTTTGCCATTGTTTCTGTCTTTCTGAAGGGATCTCCCCTTTTAATCCCATTATTTCAACACCTGTTGGACAATGCATTTGTACAGTCATGTGTGATAATGAGCTCATTTATTAAATGCAATTAATGAATACATTGCCACCTCTTGTTGTGTGTGTGTGTGTGTGTGTCTTCTGTGTTTCTGTGTTTCCGGCATTTCACATTGGAACAGCTCATTCACCTTCCTTGTCTTCTCTCCGCCCTCCCTCCCTCCCTCCTAGGTAAGTTAAAGAGCTGCACCTGAGCCAGCCACTGATTGATGCAGCACCACAGTCAAATAGTGGAGTGGAGTGGAGTAGGGGAACAGCAAACAGCCATTAAAGCAGCCAGCCGCCTACCCGCCACAATGGACCTACCTGTGTACACTAGGTGGATGTGATGGAATGTACTGTCGTCCCTACATTTCAAGAAGAAGTAAGAATTGCAGTTGCAACAAACCCTTGCTTGCCTACAAAGAGAGCAGCAATTTGGATTTGTTACTATGTTACCTGGAAGAATAACAAACTGTGCAAGGATGGAGGTTGTAGGAGCAAAGAGAAGTTGTCTGTAAAGTTGGTGGATGCCTATTTTCCATTTTGCAGTCCCTTGTCTCCCTCTTGTGGCCTCCTGGAGGCAAATAAATGTGCAAAAAAAAGACAGCCTGGCGGCCGGCTGTTGCAGTGTTGCCCTCTCAGGCAACACTGAGTGACTGACTGAGCCTCACAGTCTTATATAAAGTTCAGACGGAACTTTGCACGTGTCATAGTGGAGCCCTCAGGATTCCAGAGCCAGCTTTCTGACATCATAATGGGGCCTGCCTCAGAGATAAAAGCCTGGGCCCAGGCAGTGTTGTTCAGTGCTGCTCAGCAGGCAGCACAGGACTGGATTAAAGCTGATACAAGGTGTGAAGGAACAAGGGGTGGCTGTGGGCATGCACTTGCTGCCGCTGCCAGTGTTTATCTGCATGGCAGGAGGGCATTTGGGCGTTGCCAGGAAGGCGTTTTTATGTAGATTCCTCCTCTTTCAGCACTGCATTGTGGTGCAAGCAAAAGAAGCAAATCCTGTCTGGCTTCCTCTCCGGCCTTTATTCACCTCCCGCTTAGTAGCTGTAAATGTGTGTGAGCCTGCAGGGCCCCATGGAATTGCCTAGGAGTAGGCTGAATCGCTGCAAGGGGTGAACAGCAGTATGGGACAGGCTCGGGCAAGGCAAGGGCCGCTCGGGTTATCGCTTCTCGGCCTTTTGGCTAAGATCAAGTGTAGTATCTGTTCTTATCAGTTTAATATCTGATACGTCCCCTATCTGGGGACCATATATTAAATGGATTTTTAGAACAGGGAGATGGAAATAGAGCTTGCTCTGTCCACTCCACGCATTGACCTGGTATTGCAGTATTTCCAGGACCGGTGCACCCTTCCCTTATGTGTTGACTAAAATCAGATTCCAAAAGTGTTTTTTCTCTTTGCCATTGTTTCTGTCTTTCTGAAGGGATCTCCCCTTTTAATCCCATTATTTCAACACCTGTTGGACAATGCATTTGTACAGTCATGTGTGATAATGAGCTCATTTATTAAATGCAATTAATGAATACATTGCCACCTCTTGTTGTGTGTGTGTGTGTGTGTGTCTTCTGTGTTTCTGTGTTTCCGGCATTTCACATTGGAACAGCTCATTCACCTTCCTTGTCTTCTCTCCGCCCTCCCTCCCTCCCTCCTAGGTAAGTTAAAGAGCTGCACCTGAGCCAGCCACTGATTGATGCAGCACCACAGTCAAATAGTGGAGTGGAGTGGAGTAGGGGAACAGCAAACAGCCATTAAAGCAGCCAGCCGCCTACCCGCCACAATGGACCTACCTGTGTACACTAGGTGGATGTGATGGAATGTACTGTCGTCCCTACATTTCAAGAAGAAGTAAGAATTGCAGTTGCAACAAACCCTTGCTTGCCTACAAAGAGAGCAGCAATTTGGATTTGTTACTATGTTACCTGGAAGAATAACAAACTGTGCAAGGATGGAGGTTGTAGGAGCAAAGAGAAGTTGTCTGTAAAGTTGGTGGATGCCTATTTTCCATTTTGCAGTCCCTTGTCTCCCTCTTGTGGCCTCCTGGAGGCAAATAAATGTGCAAAAAAAAGACAGCCTGGCGGCCGGCTGTTGCAGTGTTGCCCTCTCAGGCAACACTGAGTGACTGACTGAGCCTCACAGTCTTATATAAAGTTCAGACGGAACTTTGCACGTGTCATAGTGGAGCCCTCAGGATTCCAGAGCCAGCTTTCTGACATCATAATGGGGCCTGCCTCAGAGATAAAAGCCTGGGCCCAGGCAGTGTTGTTCAGTGCTGCTCAGCAGGCAGCACAGGACTGGATTAAAGCTGATACAAGGTGTGAAGGAACAAGGGGTGGCTGTGGGCATGCACTTGCTGCCGCTGCCAGTGTTTATCTGCATGGCAGGAGGGCATTTGGGCGTTGCCAGGAAGGCGTTTTTATGTAGATTCCTCCTCTTTCAGCACTGCATTGTGGTGCAAGCAAAAGAAGCAAATCCTGTCTGGCTTCCTCTCCGGCCTTTATTCACCTCCCGCTTAGTAGCTGTAAATGTGTGTGAGCCTGCAGGGCCCCATGGAATTGCCTAGGAGTAGGCTGAATCGCTGCAAGGGGTGAACAGCAGTATGGGACAGGCTCGGGCAAGGCAAGGGCCGCTCGGGTTATCGCTTCTCGGCCTTTTGGCTAAGATCAAGTGTAGTATCTGTTCTTATCAGTCCTTGTAAGGATAGATAGCTCGGAGAACCACTGGGGGCTATAAACACTAGCTTAGCGATCCAAGAGCGTTCCAGACGAAGCCGGCGACGAACTGCGGAGAAGAACCAGCGAAGACGACGATCCAGAAGGGAGAAGCCGCCATCGGGGAAGAAGCTCCGGGAGATCGCTGCCGGGAAGAAGAAGGAGAACTGCGACAGAGACCTTCGGAGAAGAGCCGCTGCTGAAGGGGATCTTTGAAGAAGCTCGGCCGCAGAAGAAGCTCGACGAGGAACCGCTGCGGAAGAAATTTCGTGGAAGAACCTCGGCCAGCAAGGAGAAGATTTGCATAGCTCCGCCCCCTTCGGGAAAGAGCTATCGAAGATCCTCCCCAAGCGACAGGAACAGCTGGAAGAAGCCATGGCCTCAACCAGCAACCCTGCCACCCAGAAGAAGAAGGCTGATGGACCAGGTGAGCCGGCCCAGGCCAGGACATCTCCTCCTGAAGCCTCCTCAAGCCAACAGGCCACCAGGAAGCCGAACCAGGCTGCTCCAACCCTGGAGCCCTGGATGAAGCAGACGGTGGCCCTGAAGCTGAAGGAGGTGGACGGGAGAGTGCCGGACATGACGGAAGAAGTGTTCTGCCAGAAGATGCTCCTGGACCAGGGCTTCGCTAAGCCGGAGACCATCAGCATCCAGGCCTTCATGACCGGGATGTTCTTCGTGACCTTCGCTTCGATCAACATCTGCAGAAGGTACTGGGAGATGGTGAAAGCGGCGAGGCCTGAATCCCCTTTCTCTCGCTTTGTGGGCAACTGCCCTGTCCAAAGAGAGGAAAGGCGGGTGACGGTCTCAATGCGGAACCCACACACCCCCGGCAAAGACATCACCACGCTCCTGAAGCGGTTCTGCACAGTGGTGAGGGAACCCACCCACATCCTGAACGGACTCGGCTTCTGGACTGGCAAGTGGTCGGTAATCGTCCGACTGAACAAGGATTCCAGCGCGGAAGACGGCCTCCAACACCTGCCCCAGTCATTCTCGCTGGGCAACTCCTACGGCCTCATCTACTACCCGGACATGCCGCAGATCTGCAGGAGATGCAGCAAGAAGGGTCATTCGGTGAAGGACTGCAAGGAGGACGCCTGCAAGAACTGCCGGGTAACAGGACACGAGACCAAAGACTGCCCGAAACGGACAATGTGCAACCTCTGCGGACAAGCAGCCCACTCCTACAAGGACTGCCCGAAGAGGGATCGATCCTGGGCAACTGTAGCGGCGAAAGCTCCGGCCAGAGGGAACCCCGCCCCAGCCAGAGCTCCAGCGGCGCAGAAGACCGGGAATAAGAAGGATGGTAAGAAGACGACAGTCCCTCCCCCCCGTCTCCCGGCCCTCCCTCGCCCTACCCTTCCCACCCTCCCTCGCCCGGCCCTCCCCACCCCCCCGTCCCCAACCCCTGTCACCCCCACTGAGGCTCTCACCTTCTCCTACCCACCCATCTCAGTGGTCCTGTCACCTGCACCTCTCCCAACCCAGCCTCCCTTCTCCCCAGCTCCAGCAGCACTAACATCTTCCCCTCCAGCTGCTGGAGTCCTCTCCCTGGAGGATTTTCCCCCTCTTGTCTCCTCAGGTGCCATCCAGAGGAAGAGAAAGGTGAGGGACAGCCCAGCTGCTGAGTCCTCAAAGCGACAAGTCGTGGAAATCTGCGAAGATTCCCTTGCGCAGCAGGAGGAAATGGAGCAGATGGTGGAGGAACTCGTGTCTGAACCTGAGGTCATCGACTTCACAACAGACATCCAGGTGGCTACAATCCTGGAACAATTTTTGTCAGAGGGCCTGCTGGATCTTTCGGACCCGCCAGGAGAGGAGGATCCGCCCGACCGGACTGGTAACTAAGGTGTATCGTTTGCACTAACCTTCTTTATTCTCCCCCATGGCTGCTAAACTTAACATCTTTAGCCTCAATGTGAGGAGTGTTAGAGATAGGACTAGATGTCAGATGGTGCTAACTTTTCTTTCCAAGCAGTCGAGTGATGTATTTATGCTGCAGGAATGTACTCTCCCCTCTTCCAGGTCATACCATCATCTGGCCAGGCAGTGGACCCATGGCCCGTCCTACTGGTCTGGTGGGGGCGACTGTAAGTCTGCAGGGGTTGCCATCCTGATTAGGGGAAGCGTATTTACTGTTGACTCTGTCCAGGAGCTCGCCTGCGGCCGCTTGTTGGTCGTAGACGGTTCCTGGGCAGGAGAGCCGATTAGGCTCATCAACGTGTACGCCCCCCCTATGAAGGCTGAGCGCCTGGAACTATTCCAGACCCTGCGGACCCAGCTCGCCACCACTAGGGCAGTGGTGATGGCCGGGGACTTCAACTGCCCCATCGAAGAGGATGGACGAAGTTCCGGCACTTCAATCAAGCTGGATGTCAGTTCCAAACTGCTTATCGAGATGGTAACCGAAGCATCCTTGCAGGACGTTGTGGGCTCCATGGGGATCGGCTCTGTGAACTATTCATGGAGCCGACCCGATGGCTCACTTCGTTCTCGGATTGACTTTGTGTTCACCTCCCGGGCAGTCAAGCAGCATGGGCACTCCATGGTCCCCTGCTTCTTCTCTGACCACAGGGCCATTCTCTTCCAGGGTGCCATCGGCCACGGTTTTCCTCCCGGCCCTGGCTCCTGGAAGCTGAATTGTGCCCTGCTGGAAAGAGAGGAGGTACTGGCGGAACTTAGAGACGCCTATATTGTTTGGAGGAATGATAAAGTTTTCTTTGACAAAACCTGTGACTGGTGGGAATATGTTAAAGTTGAATTTCGTTGTTTCTTTCAGGCAAAAAGTCGCCAACAGGCGTGTGAGAGGAAGAGAGACTTCAGAGAGATGCAGCGTCAGCTGCGATCCCTGCAAGACCTCCTTCAATGTGGCTGGGACGTCAGGAAGGAGCTGGAGGAAGCCAAAAAGGGCCTGAAAGGGCACTTTGAGGAGGAATCCAAGCGAATTGTCTTTCGTTCCAAGGTGGAGAACCTGGAGAAGGGTGAGAAATGTAACTCGTTCTTTTTCAGGAAACTCCATGCCGGCCACACGCCCCTGAAGGAACTCCGAGATGAGACCGGAAACATGCATTCTGGGAAGAAGGAGGTGATGGGAGTCGTCACAGACTACTACCGAAGCCTCTACTCCCGGAAAACCACTGACCCCGAAGCCGCCGATAAATTCCTGTCAGGTATCACTAATCATCTTGATCCTGCAGGTACGGAGGCTATGGACGTACCCCTGACGGTGGAGGAACTGCTCTCTGCCGCTAAATCCTTCAGACCCGGCAGGACCCCGGGCAGTGATGGTCTCCCAGCAGAGCTCTATGTAGCGCTGGGGGACTTGATCTGTCCGGACCTGCTGGAGCTCTATGAGGAGATGGTGGTGGAGGGTAGAATGCCACCGTCCTTGAGAGAAGGCATGATCACGATCTTGTATAAACGGAAGGGGGAGAGATGTGACCTGAAAAACTGGCGTCCCATCTCTCTCCTGAACGTGGACTACAAGATCCTCGCCAAAGTATTGACCAACAGACTGAAGGTTGTCATCGGACGGATCATCGGATCGGACCAAACCTGCGGCATTCCTGGCCGTAGGGTGGCCGACAGTCTTGCCCTGGTGAGGGACACGGTGCATTACATGCAAAGCCGCCGTACACACGCGGCCCTGGTCAGTCTGGATCAGGAGAAGGCTTTTGACCGGGTCTCTCACGAATTCATGGGTAAGGCTCTGCGTAGGCTGCGGCTTGGCAGGTTGTTCTGTTTGTATGTTAACCTGATGTATTGCGACATTTACAGCTCGGTGCTGGTGAACGGCTGGAAGACTGACCCCTTTCCTGTATCGTCTGGGGTTAGACAAGGCTGTCCTCTTTCACCTCTCCTTTTTGTTTGTGTTATAGAGCTCTTCGCAGAGGCTATCCGGCAGAATGGAGAGATCAGAGGGATCACCGCACCAGGTCCAGGACACTTCGAGGTCAAATGCTCGCTGTACATGGACGACGTGACCGTCTTCTGCACTGACCAGAGTTCGGTGACTGCACTCGTCCAGACCTGCGAGGAGTTCGGACGCGCTTCAGGGGCAAAAGTCAACTGCGGGAAGTCGGAAGCCATGCTCTTCGGAAAGTGGTACCTGCCTTCTCCTGCCTCCTTCCCTTTTACTATCAAGCCGGACTTCATCAAAATTCTGGGAGTCTGGTTCGGTAAGGAAGGTGCAGCCCTAAAGTCGTGGGAAGAACGCTTGGCCAAAGTCAACCAAAGGATCGGACTGTGGAGCCTCAGACAACTCACTATTGAGGGCAAAGCAATGGTCCTGCGTAACGAAGTCTTGCCTGTGCTACAATACACTGCACAGGCATGGCCCCCTCTTGCAACGGTCTCGAGGGCCATTACCAGGACTGTGTTTCGCTTCATCTGGGGCTCGAAAATGGACAGAGTAAAGCGGACTGTTATGTACAAGGAGCCCCGCAAAGGTGGGAAGGGTATACCCGACATTCCCACTCTGCTGCGGATCGCTTTTGCATGTGACTGTGTTCGTAGGACTCTGAGGACAGCAAACGGCTCTGCGGGCAAGGCCATGTCCCGCTACTTCCTCCTTCCCCTCTGGCGAGGTTTTGGCTGGGACAAGTGGGACAGCTCCTTCCCTTACAACTGGCACGCTCCCTGGTTCTACGGAGATGTTGTCCGGTTTGTGAGGGAGCATCAACTGGAGGGTCTTAAGCCCGACTTGTGGAAACCTAAGACGATCCACAAGCACATCAGAGCAAAGGACTCACTGGAGTTTGTTCCAGGGCTTCATGCCGACACGTTGGAGACTGTTTGGACTAACGTGTCATCTGGCAGGTTGACCAACGGGCACAAGGACATTTCATGGATGGCCATCCAGGGAGGACTGCCTCTTAGGTCATTCATGCATGCCCGCAACCTGTGCAAGACCCGGTACTGCCCCAGGTGCCCCTTCACGGAGGAAACATCTTTGCACATTTTCTGGCAGTGCCCCTTTGCACAGGGTCTGTTGAAAGCCTTGGAACATGAACTCAAGGACTCAGTACCCAGGAACAGACTGTCGTACCGCTCGGTACTTTATGGACTATTTCCTGGGAATACCACGGATGGAGCAATCCAGGAAGCCTGGCGCCTTATGAACTGCTTTAAGGACGCTATATGGTTTGCCAGAAACCGTCTGATTTTGCGGAGAGAGAGTGTGTCCGTCCAGGACTGCCGCAGGCTGATCCACAGCCTGCTCAGAGACTATTCCACCTGGGACAGCCCGGACGTCGATGAGGAAGAGGACTGATACTCCCCTTCCCCCCACTCTCCCTTCTTGTGTGTTGTCTTTCAATAAAGCTTCGGGCCTGTGATTTCCCCCTTCCCTACCCCCTCCTACCCACTCCCCTATCCCATCACTTGTCTGTAATGCTTTGTTGTTTGGCTTTAGTGAATGCAAGAATGTTAGTGTAGCATGTGGTGTAATGTATAGCATAGGCTAGCCTGTACTGTGTATTATACTGTCATGTTATGTTTGACGACTGTTATTATTTATTATTTGCTGCTTCATGGCTTGCGCTGCGTCGCAGTAATGTTTGTATGATGACGATTGATTGTCAATAAAGCATTTTTCAATCAAAAAATCTGTTCTTATCAGTTTAATATCTGATACGTCCCCTATCTGGGGACCATATATTAAATGGATTTTTAGAACAGGGAGATGGAAATAGAGCTTGCTCTGTCCACTCCACGCATTGACCTGGTATTGCAGTATTTCCAGGACCGGTGCACCCTTCCCTTATGTGTTGACTAAAATCAGATTCCAAAAGTGTTTTTTCTCTTTGCCATTGTTTCTGTCTTTCTGAAGGGATCTCCCCTTTTAATCCCATTATTTCAACACCTGTTGGACAATGCATTTGTACAGTCATGTGTGATAATGAGCTCATTTATTAAATGCAATTAATGAATACATTGCCACCTCTTGTTGTGTGTGTGTGTGTGTGTGTCTTCTGTGTTTCTGTGTTTCCGGCATTTCACATTGGAACAGCTCATTCACCTTCCTTGTCTTCTCTCCGCCCTCCCTCCCTCCCTCCTAGGTAAGTTAAAGAGCTGCACCTGAGCCAGCCACTGATTGATGCAGCACCACAGTCAAATAGTGGAGTGGAGTGGAGTAGGGGAACAGCAAACAGCCATTAAAGCAGCCAGCCGCCTACCCGCCACAATGGACCTACCTGTGTACACTAGGTGGATGTGATGGAATGTACTGTCGTCCCTACATTTCAAGAAGAAGTAAGAATTGCAGTTGCAACAAACCCTTGCTTGCCTACAAAGAGAGCAGCAATTTGGATTTGTTACTATGTTACCTGGAAGAATAACAAACTGTGCAAGGATGGAGGTTGTAGGAGCAAAGAGAAGTTGTCTGTAAAGTTGGTGGATGCCTATTTTCCATTTTGCAGTCCCTTGTCTCCCTCTTGTGGCCTCCTGGAGGCAAATAAATGTGCAAAAAAAAGACAGCCTGGCGGCCGGCTGTTGCAGTGTTGCCCTCTCAGGCAACACTGAGTGACTGACTGAGCCTCACAGTCTTATATAAAGTTCAGACGGAACTTTGCACGTGTCATAGTGGAGCCCTCAGGATTCCAGAGCCAGCTTTCTGACATCATAATGGGGCCTGCCTCAGAGATAAAAGCCTGGGCCCAGGCAGTGTTGTTCAGTGCTGCTCAGCAGGCAGCACAGGACTGGATTAAAGCTGATACAAGGTGTGAAGGAACAAGGGGTGGCTGTGGGCATGCACTTGCTGCCGCTGCCAGTGTTTATCTGCATGGCAGGAGGGCATTTGGGCGTTGCCAGGAAGGCGTTTTTATGTAGATTCCTCCTCTTTCAGCACTGCATTGTGGTGCAAGCAAAAGAAGCAAATCCTGTCTGGCTTCCTCTCCGGCCTTTATTCACCTCCCGCTTAGTAGCTGTAAATGTGTGTGAGCCTGCAGGGCCCCATGGAATTGCCTAGGAGTAGGCTGAATCGCTGCAAGGGGTGAACAGCAGTATGGGACAGGCTCGGGCAAGGCAAGGGCCGCTCGGGTTATCGCTTCTCGGCCTTTTGGCTAAGATCAAGTGTAGTATCTGTTCTTATCAGTTTAATATCTGATACGTCCCCTATCTGGGGACCATATATTAAATGGATTTTTAGAACAGGGAGATGGAAATAGAGCTTGCTCTGTCCACTCCACGCATTGACCTGGTATTGCAGTATTTCCAGGACCGGTGCACCCTTCCCTTATGTGTTGACTAAAATCAGATTCCAAAAGTGTTTTTTCTCTTTGCCATTGTTTCTGTCTTTCTGAAGGGATCTCCCCTTTTAATCCCATTATTTCAACACCTGTTGGACAATGCATTTGTACAGTCATGTGTGATAATGAGCTCATTTATTAAATGCAATTAATGAATACATTGCCACCTCTTGTTGTGTGTGTGTGTGTGTGTGTCTTCTGTGTTTCTGTGTTTCCGGCATTTCACATTGGAACAGCTCATTCACCTTCCTTGTCTTCTCTCCGCCCTCCCTCCCTCCCTCCTAGGTAAGTTAAAGAGCTGCACCTGAGCCAGCCACTGATTGATGCAGCACCACAGTCAAATAGTGGAGTGGAGTGGAGTAGGGGAACAGCAAACAGCCATTAAAGCAGCCAGCCGCCTACCCGCCACAATGGACCTACCTGTGTACACTAGGTGGATGTGATGGAATGTACTGTCGTCCCTACATTTCAAGAAGAAGTAAGAATTGCAGTTGCAACAAACCCTTGCTTGCCTACAAAGAGAGCAGCAATTTGGATTTGTTACTATGTTACCTGGAAGAATAACAAACTGTGCAAGGATGGAGGTTGTAGGAGCAAAGAGAAGTTGTCTGTAAAGTTGGTGGATGCCTATTTTCCATTTTGCAGTCCCTTGTCTCCCTCTTGTGGCCTCCTGGAGGCAAATAAATGTGCAAAAAAAAGACAGCCTGGCGGCCGGCTGTTGCAGTGTTGCCCTCTCAGGCAACACTGAGTGACTGACTGAGCCTCACAGTCTTATATAAAGTTCAGACGGAACTTTGCACGTGTCATAGTGGAGCCCTCAGGATTCCAGAGCCAGCTTTCTGACATCATAATGGGGCCTGCCTCAGAGATAAAAGCCTGGGCCCAGGCAGTGTTGTTCAGTGCTGCTCAGCAGGCAGCACAGGACTGGATTAAAGCTGATACAAGGTGTGAAGGAACAAGGGGTGGCTGTGGGCATGCACTTGCTGCCGCTGCCAGTGTTTATCTGCATGGCAGGAGGGCATTTGGGCGTTGCCAGGAAGGCGTTTTTATGTAGATTCCTCCTCTTTCAGCACTGCATTGTGGTGCAAGCAAAAGAAGCAAATCCTGTCTGGCTTCCTCTCCGGCCTTTATTCACCTCCCGCTTAGTAGCTGTAAATGTGTGTGAGCCTGCAGGGCCCCATGGAATTGCCTAGGAGTAGGCTGAATCGCTGCAAGGGGTGAACAGCAGTATGGGACAGGCTCGGGCAAGGCAAGGGCCGCTCGGGTTATCGCTTCTCGGCCTTTTGGCTAAGATCAAGTGTAGTATCTGTTCTTATCAGTTTAATATCTGATACGTCCCCTATCTGGGGACCATATATTAAATGGATTTTTAGAACAGGGAGATGGAAATAGAGCTTGCTCTGTCCACTCCACGCATTGACCTGGTATTGCAGTATTTCCAGGACCGGTGCACCCTTCCCTTATGTGTTGACTAAAATCAGATTCCAAAAGTGTTTTTTCTCTTTGCCATTGTTTCTGTCTTTCTGAAGGGATCTCCCCTTTTAATCCCATTATTTCAACACCTGTTGGACAATGCATTTGTACAGTCATGTGTGATAATGAGCTCATTTATTAAATGCAATTAATGAATACATTGCCACCTCTTGTTGTGTGTGTGTGTGTGTGTGTCTTCTGTGTTTCTGTGTTTCCGGCATTTCACATTGGAACAGCTCATTCACCTTCCTTGTCTTCTCTCCGCCCTCCCTCCCTCCCTCCTAGGTAAGTTAAAGAGCTGCACCTGAGCCAGCCACTGATTGATGCAGCACCACAGTCAAATAGTGGAGTGGAGTGGAGTAGGGGAACAGCAAACAGCCATTAAAGCAGCCAGCCGCCTACCCGCCACAATGGACCTACCTGTGTACACTAGGTGGATGTGATGGAATGTACTGTCGTCCCTACATTTCAAGAAGAAGTAAGAATTGCAGTTGCAACAAACCCTTGCTTGCCTACAAAGAGAGCAGCAATTTGGATTTGTTACTATGTTACCTGGAAGAATAACAAACTGTGCAAGGATGGAGGTTGTAGGAGCAAAGAGAAGTTGTCTGTAAAGTTGGTGGATGCCTATTTTCCATTTTGCAGTCCCTTGTCTCCCTCTTGTGGCCTCCTGGAGGCAAATAAATGTGCAAAAAAAAGACAGCCTGGCGGCCGGCTGTTGCAGTGTTGCCCTCTCAGGCAACACTGAGTGACTGACTGAGCCTCACAGTCTTATATAAAGTTCAGACGGAACTTTGCACGTGTCATAGTGGAGCCCTCAGGATTCCAGAGCCAGCTTTCTGACATCATAATGGGGCCTGCCTCAGAGATAAAAGCCTGGGCCCAGGCAGTGTTGTTCAGTGCTGCTCAGCAGGCAGCACAGGACTGGATTAAAGCTGATACAAGGTGTGAAGGAACAAGGGGTGGCTGTGGGCATGCACTTGCTGCCGCTGCCAGTGTTTATCTGCATGGCAGGAGGGCATTTGGGCGTTGCCAGGAAGGCGTTTTTATGTAGATTCCTCCTCTTTCAGCACTGCATTGTGGTGCAAGCAAAAGAAGCAAATCCTGTCTGGCTTCCTCTCCGGCCTTTATTCACCTCCCGCTTAGTAGCTGTAAATGTGTGTGAGCCTGCAGGGCCCCATGGAATTGCCTAGGAGTAGGCTGAATCGCTGCAAGGGGTGAACAGCAGTATGGGACAGGCTCGGGCAAGGCAAGGGCCGCTCGGGTTATCGCTTCTCGGCCTTTTGGCTAAGATCAAGTGTAGTATCTGTTCTTATCAGTTTAATATCTGATACGTCCCCTATCTGGGGACCATATATTAAATGGATTTTTAGAACAGGGAGATGGAAATAGAGCTTGCTCTGTCCACTCCACGCATTGACCTGGTATTGCAGTATTTCCAGGACCGGTGCACCCTTCCCTTATGTGTTGACTAAAATCAGATTCCAAAAGTGTTTTTTCTCTTTGCCATTGTTTCTGTCTTTCTGAAGGGATCTCCCCTTTTAATCCCATTATTTCAACACCTGTTGGACAATGCATTTGTACAGTCATGTGTGATAATGAGCTCATTTATTAAATGCAATTAATGAATACATTGCCACCTCTTGTTGTGTGTGTGTGTGTGTGTGTCTTCTGTGTTTCTGTGTTTCCGGCATTTCACATTGGAACAGCTCATTCACCTTCCTTGTCTTCTCTCCGCCCTCCCTCCCTCCCTCCTAGGTAAGTTAAAGAGCTGCACCTGAGCCAGCCACTGATTGATGCAGCACCACAGTCAAATAGTGGAGTGGAGTGGAGTAGGGGAACAGCAAACAGCCATTAAAGCAGCCAGCCGCCTACCCGCCACAATGGACCTACCTGTGTACACTAGGTGGATGTGATGGAATGTACTGTCGTCCCTACATTTCAAGAAGAAGTAAGAATTGCAGTTGCAACAAACCCTTGCTTGCCTACAAAGAGAGCAGCAATTTGGATTTGTTACTATGTTACCTGGAAGAATAACAAACTGTGCAAGGATGGAGGTTGTAGGAGCAAAGAGAAGTTGTCTGTAAAGTTGGTGGATGCCTATTTTCCATTTTGCAGTCCCTTGTCTCCCTCTTGTGGCCTCCTGGAGGCAAATAAATGTGCAAAAAAAAGACAGCCTGGCGGCCGGCTGTTGCAGTGTTGCCCTCTCAGGCAACACTGAGTGACTGACTGAGCCTCACAGTCTTATATAAAGTTCAGACGGAACTTTGCACGTGTCATAGTGGAGCCCTCAGGATTCCAGAGCCAGCTTTCTGACATCATAATGGGGCCTGCCTCAGAGATAAAAGCCTGGGCCCAGGCAGTGTTGTTCAGTGCTGCTCAGCAGGCAGCACAGGACTGGATTAAAGCTGATACAAGGTGTGAAGGAACAAGGGGTGGCTGTGGGCATGCACTTGCTGCCGCTGCCAGTGTTTATCTGCATGGCAGGAGGGCATTTGGGCGTTGCCAGGAAGGCGTTTTTATGTAGATTCCTCCTCTTTCAGCACTGCATTGTGGTGCAAGCAAAAGAAGCAAATCCTGTCTGGCTTCCTCTCCGGCCTTTATTCACCTCCCGCTTAGTAGCTGTAAATGTGTGTGAGCCTGCAGGGCCCCATGGAATTGCCTAGGAGTAGGCTGAATCGCTGCAAGGGGTGAACAGCAGTATGGGACAGGCTCGGGCAAGGCAAGGGCCGCTCGGGTTATCGCTTCTCGGCCTTTTGGCTAAGATCAAGTGTAGTATCTGTTCTTATCAGTTTAATATCTGATACGTCCCCTATCTGGGGACCATATATTAAATGGATTTTTAGAACAGGGAGATGGAAATAGAGCTTGCTCTGTCCACTCCACGCATTGACCTGGTATTGCAGTATTTCCAGGACCGGTGCACCCTTCCCTTATGTGTTGACTAAAATCAGATTCCAAAAGTGTTTTTTCTCTTTGCCATTGTTTCTGTCTTTCTGAAGGGATCTCCCCTTTTAATCCCATTATTTCAACACCTGTTGGACAATGCATTTGTACAGTCATGTGTGATAATGAGCTCATTTATTAAATGCAATTAATGAATACATTGCCACCTCTTGTTGTGTGTGTGTGTGTGTGTGTCTTCTGTGTTTCTGTGTTTCCGGCATTTCACATTGGAACAGCTCATTCACCTTCCTTGTCTTCTCTCCGCCCTCCCTCCCTCCCTCCTAGGTAAGTTAAAGAGCTGCACCTGAGCCAGCCACTGATTGATGCAGCACCACAGTCAAATAGTGGAGTGGAGTGGAGTAGGGGAACAGCAAACAGCCATTAAAGCAGCCAGCCGCCTACCCGCCACAATGGACCTACCTGTGTACACTAGGTGGATGTGATGGAATGTACTGTCGTCCCTACATTTCAAGAAGAAGTAAGAATTGCAGTTGCAACAAACCCTTGCTTGCCTACAAAGAGAGCAGCAATTTGGATTTGTTACTATGTTACCTGGAAGAATAACAAACTGTGCAAGGATGGAGGTTGTAGGAGCAAAGAGAAGTTGTCTGTAAAGTTGGTGGATGCCTATTTTCCATTTTGCAGTCCCTTGTCTCCCTCTTGTGGCCTCCTGGAGGCAAATAAATGTGCAAAAAAAAGACAGCCTGGCGGCCGGCTGTTGCAGTGTTGCCCTCTCAGGCAACACTGAGTGACTGACTGAGCCTCACAGTCTTATATAAAGTTCAGACGGAACTTTGCACGTGTCATAGTGGAGCCCTCAGGATTCCAGAGCCAGCTTTCTGACATCATAATGGGGCCTGCCTCAGAGATAAAAGCCTGGGCCCAGGCAGTGTTGTTCAGTGCTGCTCAGCAGGCAGCACAGGACTGGATTAAAGCTGATACAAGGTGTGAAGGAACAAGGGGTGGCTGTGGGCATGCACTTGCTGCCGCTGCCAGTGTTTATCTGCATGGCAGGAGGGCATTTGGGCGTTGCCAGGAAGGCGTTTTTATGTAGATTCCTCCTCTTTCAGCACTGCATTGTGGTGCAAGCAAAAGAAGCAAATCCTGTCTGGCTTCCTCTCCGGCCTTTATTCACCTCCCGCTTAGTAGCTGTAAATGTGTGTGAGCCTGCAGGGCCCCATGGAATTGCCTAGGAGTAGGCTGAATCGCTGCAAGGGGTGAACAGCAGTATGGGACAGGCTCGGGCAAGGCAAGGGCCGCTCGGGTTATCGCTTCTCGGCCTTTTGGCTAAGATCAAGTGTAGTATCTGTTCTTATCAGTTTAATATCTGATACGTCCCCTATCTGGGGACCATATATTAAATGGATTTTTAGAACAGGGAGATGGAAATAGAGCTTGCTCTGTCCACTCCACGCATTGACCTGGTATTGCAGTATTTCCAGGACCGGTGCACCCTTCCCTTATGTGTTGACTAAAATCAGATTCCAAAAGTGTTTTTTCTCTTTGCCATTGTTTCTGTCTTTCTGAAGGGATCTCCCCTTTTAATCCCATTATTTCAACACCTGTTGGACAATGCATTTGTACAGTCATGTGTGATAATGAGCTCATTTATTAAATGCAATTAATGAATACATTGCCACCTCTTGTTGTGTGTGTGTGTGTGTGTGTCTTCTGTGTTTCTGTGTTTCCGGCATTTCACATTGGAACAGCTCATTCACCTTCCTTGTCTTCTCTCCGCCCTCCCTCCCTCCCTCCTAGGTAAGTTAAAGAGCTGCACCTGAGCCAGCCACTGATTGATGCAGCACCACAGTCAAATAGTGGAGTGGAGTGGAGTAGGGGAACAGCAAACAGCCATTAAAGCAGCCAGCCGCCTACCCGCCACAATGGACCTACCTGTGTACACTAGGTGGATGTGATGGAATGTACTGTCGTCCCTACATTTCAAGAAGAAGTAAGAATTGCAGTTGCAACAAACCCTTGCTTGCCTACAAAGAGAGCAGCAATTTGGATTTGTTACTATGTTACCTGGAAGAATAACAAACTGTGCAAGGATGGAGGTTGTAGGAGCAAAGAGAAGTTGTCTGTAAAGTTGGTGGATGCCTATTTTCCATTTTGCAGTCCCTTGTCTCCCTCTTGTGGCCTCCTGGAGGCAAATAAATGTGCAAAAAAAAGACAGCCTGGCGGCCGGCTGTTGCAGTGTTGCCCTCTCAGGCAACACTGAGTGACTGACTGAGCCTCACAGTCTTATATAAAGTTCAGACGGAACTTTGCACGTGTCATAGTGGAGCCCTCAGGATTCCAGAGCCAGCTTTCTGACATCATAATGGGGCCTGCCTCAGAGATAAAAGCCTGGGCCCAGGCAGTGTTGTTCAGTGCTGCTCAGCAGGCAGCACAGGACTGGATTAAAGCTGATACAAGGTGTGAAGGAACAAGGGGTGGCTGTGGGCATGCACTTGCTGCCGCTGCCAGTGTTTATCTGCATGGCAGGAGGGCATTTGGGCGTTGCCAGGAAGGCGTTTTTATGTAGATTCCTCCTCTTTCAGCACTGCATTGTGGTGCAAGCAAAAGAAGCAAATCCTGTCTGGCTTCCTCTCCGGCCTTTATTCACCTCCCGCTTAGTAGCTGTAAATGTGTGTGAGCCTGCAGGGCCCCATGGAATTGCCTAGGAGTAGGCTGAATCGCTGCAAGGGGTGAACAGCAGTATGGGACAGGCTCGGGCAAGGCAAGGGCCGCTCGGGTTATCGCTTCTCGGCCTTTTGGCTAAGATCAAGTGTAGTATCTGTTCTTATCAGTCCTTGTAAGGATAGATAGCTCGGAGAACCACTGGGGGCTATAAACACTAGCTTAGCGATCCAAGAGCGTTCCAGACGAAGCCGGCGACGAACTGCGGAGAAGAACCAGCGAAGACGACGATCCAGAAGGGAGAAGCCGCCATCGGGGAAGAAGCTCCGGGAGATCGCTGCCGGGAAGAAGAAGGAGAACTTCGGAGAAGAGCCGCTGCTGAAGGGGATCTTCGAAGAAGCTCGGCCGCAGAAGAAGAAGCTCGACGAGGAACCGCTGCGGAAGAAATTTCGTGGAAGAACCTCGGCCAGCAAGGAGAAGATTTGCATAGCTCCGCCCCCTTCGGGAAAGAGCTATCGAAGATCCTCCCCAAGCGACAGGAACAGCTGGAAGAAGCCATGGCCTCAACCAGCAACCCTGCCACCCAGAAGAAGAAGGCTGATGGACCAGGTGAGCCGACCCAGGCCAGGACATCTCCTCCTGAAGCCTCCTCAAGCCAACAGGCCACCAGGAAGCCGAACCAGGCTGCTCCAACCCTGGAGCCCTGGATGAAGCAGACGGTGGCCCTGAAGCTGAAGGAGGTGGACGGGAGAGTGCCGGACATGACGGAAGAAGTGTTCTGCCAGAAGATGCTCCTGGACCAGGGCTTCGCTAAGCCGGAGACCATCAGCATCCAGGCCTTCATGACCGGGATGTTCTTCGTGACCTTTGCTTCGATCAACATCTGCAGAAGGTACTGGGAGATGGTGAAAGCGGCGAGGCCTGAATCCCCTTTCTCTCGCTTTGTGGGCAACTGCCCTGTCCAAAGAGAGGAAAGGCGGGTGACGGTCTCAATGCGGAACCCACACACCCCCGGCAAAGACATCACCACGCTCCTGAAGCGGTTCTGCACAGTGGTGAGGGAACCCACCCACATCCTGAACGGACTCGGCTTCTGGACTGGCAAGTGGTCGGTAATCGTCCGACTGAACAAGGATTCGAGCGCGGAAGACGGCCTCCAGCACCTGCCCCAGTCATTCTCGCTGGGCAACTCCTACGGCCTCATCTACTACCCGGACATGCCGCAGATCTGCAGGAGATGCAGCAAGAAGGGTCATTCGGTGAAGGACTGCAAGGAGGACGCCTGCAAGAACTGCCGGGTAACAGGACACGAGACCAAAGACTGCCCGAAACGGACAATGTGCAACCTCTGCGGACAAGCAGCCCACTCTTACAAGGACTGCCCGAAGAGGGATCGATCCTGGGCAACTGTAGCGGCGAAAGCTCCGGCCAGAGGGAACCCCGCCCCAACCAGAGCTCCAGCGGCGCAGAAGACCGGGAATAAGAAGGATGGTAAGAAGACGACAGTCCCTCCCCCCCGCCTCCCGGCCCTCCCTCGCCCTACCCTTCCCACCCTCCCTCGCCCGGCCCTCCCCACCCCCCCGTCCCCAACCCCTGTCACCCCCACTGAGGCTCTCACCTTCTCCTACCCACCCATCTCAGTGGTCCTGTCACCTGCACCTCTCCCAACCCAGCCTCCCTTCTCCCCAGCTCCAGCAGCACTAACATCTTCCCCTCCAGCTGCTGGAGTCCTCTCCCTGGAGGATTTTCCCCCTCTTGTCTCCTCAGGTGCCATCCAGAGGAAGAGAAAGGTGAGGGACAGCCCAGCGGCTGAGTCCTCAAAGCGACAAGTCGTGGAAATCTGCGAAGACTCCCTTGCGCAGCAGGAGGAAATGGAGCAGATGGTGGAGGAACTCGTGTCTGAACCTGAGGTCATCGACTTCACAACAGACATCCAGGTGGCTACAATCCTGGAACAATTTCTGTCAGAGGGCCTGCTGGATCTTTCGGACCCGCCAGGCGAGGAGGATCCGCCCGACCGGACTGGTAACTAAGGTGTATCGTTTGCACTAACCTTCTTTATTCTCCCCCATGGCTGCTAAACTTAACATCTTTAGCCTCAATGTGAGGAGTGTTAGAGATAGGACTAGATGTCAGATGGTGCTAACTTTTCTTTCCAAGCAGTCGAGTGATGTATTTATGCTGCAGGAATGTACTCTCCCCTCTTCCAGGTCATACCATCATCTGGCCAGGCAGTGGACCCATGGCCCGTCCTACTGGTCTGGTGGGGGCGACTGTAAGTCTGCAGGGGTTGCCATCCTGATTAGGGGAGGCGTATTTACTGTTGACTCTGTCCAGGAGCTCGCCTGCGGCCGCTTGTTGGTCGTAGACGGTTCCTGGGCGGGAGAGCCGATTAGGCTCATCAACGTGTACGCCCCCCCTATGAAGGCTGAGCGCCTGGAACTATTCCAGACCCTGCGGACCCAGCTCGCCACCACTAGGGCAGTGGTGATGGCCGGGGACTTCAACTGCCCCATCGAAGAGGATGGACGAAGTTCCGGCACTTCAATCAAGCTGGATGTCAGTTCCAAACTGCTTATCGAGATGGTAACCGAAGCATCCTTGCAGGACGTTGTGGGCTCCATGGGGATCGGCTCTGTGAACTATTCATGGAGCCGACCCGATGGCTCACTTCGTTCTCGGATTGACTTTGTGTTCACCTCCCGGGCAGTCAAGCAGCATGGGCACTCCATGGTCCCCTGCTTCTTCTCTGACCACAGGGCCATTCTCTTCCAGGGTGCCATCGGCCACGGTTTTCCTCCCGGCCCTGGCTCCTGGAAGCTGAATTGTGCCCTGCTGGAAAGAGAGGAGGTACTGGCGGAACTTAGAGACGCCTATATTGTTTGGAGGAATGATAAAGTTTTCTTTGACAAAACCTGTGACTGGTGGGAATATGTTAAAGTTGAATTTCGTTGTTTCTTTCAGGCAAAAAGTCGCCAACAGGCGTGTGAGAGGAAGAGAGACTTCAGAGAGATGCAGCGTCAGCTGCGATCCCTGCAAGACCTCCTTCAATGCGGCTGGGACGTCAGGAAGGAGCTGGAGGAAGCCAAAAAGGGCCTGAAAGGGCACTTTGAGGAGGAATCCAAGCGAATTGTCTTTCGTTCCAAGGTGGAGAACCTGGAGAAGGGTGAGAAATGTAACTCGTTCTTTTTCAGGAAACTCCATGCCGGCCACACGCCCCTGAAGGAACTCCGAGATGAGACCGGAAACATGCATTCTGGGAAGAAGGAGGTGATGGGAGTCGTCACAGACTACTACCGAAGCCTCTACTCCCGGAAAACCACTGACCCCGAAGCCGCCGATAAATTCCTGTCAGGTATCACTAATCATCTTGATCCTGCAGGTACGGAGGCTATGGACGTACCCCTGACGGTGGAGGAACTGCTCTCTGCCGCTAAATCCTTCAGACCCGGCAGGACCCCGGGCAGTGATGGTCTCCCAGCAGAGCTCTATGTAGCGCTGGGGGACTTGATCTGTCCGGACCTGCTGGAGCTCTATGAGGAGATGGTGGTGGAGGGTAGAATGCCACCGTCCTTGAGAGAAGGCATGATCACGATCTTGTATAAGCGGAAGGGGGAGAGATGTGACCTGAAAAACTGGCGTCCCATCTCTCTCCTGAACGTGGACTACAAGATCCTCGCCAAAGTATTGACCAACAGACTGAAGGTTGTCATCGGACAGATCATCGGATCGGACCAAACCTGCGGCATTCCTGGCCGTAGGGTGGCCGACAGTCTTGCCCTGGTGAGGGACACGGTGCATTACATGCAAAGCCGCCGTACACACGCGGCCCTGGTCAGTCTGGATCAGGAGAAGGCTTTTGACCGGGTCTCTCACGAATTCATGGGTAAGGCTCTGCGTAGGCTGCGGCTTGGCAGGTTGTTCTGTTTGTATGTTAACCTGATGTATTGCGACATTTACAGCTCGGTGCTGGTGAACGGCTGGAAGACTGACCCCTTTCCTGTATCATCTGGGGTTAGACAAGGCTGTCCTCTTTCACCTCTCCTTTTTGTTTGTGTTATAGAGCTCTTCGCAGAGGCTATCCGGCAGAATGGAGAGATCAGAGGGATCACCGCACCAGGTCCAGGACACTTCGAGGTCAAATGCTCGCTGTACATGGACGACGTGACCGTCTTCTGCGCTGACCAGAGTTCGGTGACTGCACTCGTCCAGACCTGCGAGGAGTTCGGACGCGCTTCAGGGGCAAAAGTCAACTGCGGGAAGTCGGAAGCCATGCTCTTCGGAAAGTGGTACCTGCCTTCTCCTGCCTCCTTCCCTTTTACTATCAAGCCGGACTTCATCAAAATTCTGGGAGTCTGGTTCGGTAAGGAAGGTGCAGCCCTAAAGTCGTGGGAAGAACGCTTGGCCAAAGTCAACCAAAGGATCGGACTGTGGAGCCTCAGACAACTCACTATTGAGGGCAAAGCAATGGTCCTGCGTAACGAAGTCTTGCCTGTGCTACAATACACTGCACAGGCATGGCCCCCTCTTGCAACGGTCTCGAGGGCCATTACCAGGACTGTGTTTCGCTTCATCTGGGGCTCGAAAATGGACAGAGTAAAGCGGACTGTTATGTACAAGGAGCCCCGCAAAGGTGGGAAGGGTATACCCGACATTCCCACTCTGCTGCGGATCGCTTTTGCATGTGACTGTGTTCGTAGGACTCTGAGGACAGCAAACGGCTCTGCGGGCAAGGCCATGTCCCGCTACTTCCTCCTTCCCCTCTGGCGAGGTTTTGGCTGGGACAAGTGGGACAGCTCCTTCCCTTACAACTGGCACGCTCCCTGGTTCTACGGAGATGTTGTCCGGTTTGTGAGGGAGCATCAACTGGAGGGTCTTAAGCCCGACTTGTGGAAACCTAAGACGATCCACAAGCACATCAGAGCAAAGGACTCACGGGAGTTTGTTCCAGGGCTTCATGCCGACACGTTGGAGACTGTTTGGACTAACGTGTCATCTGGCAGGTTGACCAACGGGCACAAGGACATTTCATGGATGGCCATCCAGGGAGGACTGCCTCTTAGGTCATTCATGCATGCCCGCAACCTGTGCAAGACCCGGTACTGCCCCAGGTGCCCCTTCACGGAGGAAACATCTTTGCACATTTTCTGGCAGTGCCCCTTTGCACAGGGTCTGTTGAAAGCCTTGGAACATGAACTCAAGGACTCAGTACCCAGGAACAGACTGTCGTACCGCTCGGTACTTTATGGACTATTTCCTGGGAATACCACGGATGGAGCAATCCAGGAAGCCTGGCGCCTTATGAACTGCTTTAAGGACGCTATATGGTTTGCCAGAAACCGTCTGATTTTGCGGAGAGAGAGTGTGTCCGTCCAGGACTGCCGCAGGCTGATCCACAGCCTGCTCAGAGACTATTCCACCTGGGACAGCCCGGACGTCGATGAGGAAGAGGACTGATACTCCCCTTCCCCCCACTCTCCCTTCTTGTGTGTTGTCTTTCAATAAAGCTTCGGGCCTGTGATTTCCCCCTTCCCTACCCCCTCCTACCCACTCCCCTATCCCATCACTTGTCTGTAATGCTTTGTTGTTTGGCTTTAGTGAATGCAAGAATGTTAGTGTAGCATGTGGTGTAATGTATAGCATAGGCTAGCCTGTACTGTGTATTATACTGTCATGTTATGTTTGACGACTGTTATTATTTATTATTTGCTGCTTCATGGCTTGCGCTGCGTCGCAGTAATGTTTGTATGATGACGATTGATTGTCAATAAAGCATTTTTCAATCAAAAAATCTGTTCTTATCAGTTTAATATCTGATACGTCCCCTATCTGGGGACCATATATTAAATGGATTTTTAGAACAGGGAGATGGAAATAGAGCTTGCTCTGTCCACTCCACGCATTGACCTGGTATTGCAGTATTTCCAGGACCGGTGCACCCTTCCCTTATGTGTTGACTAAAATCAGATTCCAAAAGTGTTTTTTCTCTTTGCCATTGTTTCTGTCTTTCTGAAGGGATCTCCCCTTTTAATCCCATTATTTCAACACCTGTTGGACAATGCATTTGTACAGTCATGTGTGATAATGAGCTCATTTATTAAATGCAATTAATGAATACATTGCCACCTCTTGTTGTGTGTGTGTGTGTGTGTGTCTTCTGTGTTTCTGTGTTTCCGGCATTTCACATTGGAACAGCTCATTCACCTTCCTTGTCTTCTCTCCGCCCTCCCTCCCTCCCTCCTAGGTAAGTTAAAGAGCTGCACCTGAGCCAGCCACTGATTGATGCAGCACCACAGTCAAATAGTGGAGTGGAGTGGAGTAGGGGAACAGCAAACAGCCATTAAAGCAGCCAGCCGCCTACCCGCCACAATGGACCTACCTGTGTACACTAGGTGGATGTGATGGAATGTACTGTCGTCCCTACATTTCAAGAAGAAGTAAGAATTGCAGTTGCAACAAACCCTTGCTTGCCTACAAAGAGAGCAGCAATTTGGATTTGTTACTATGTTACCTGGAAGAATAACAAACTGTGCAAGGATGGAGGTTGTAGGAGCAAAGAGAAGTTGTCTGTAAAGTTGGTGGATGCCTATTTTCCATTTTGCAGTCCCTTGTCTCCCTCTTGTGGCCTCCTGGAGGCAAATAAATGTGCAAAAAAAAGACAGCCTGGCGGCCGGCTGTTGCAGTGTTGCCCTCTCAGGCAACACTGAGTGACTGACTGAGCCTCACAGTCTTATATAAAGTTCAGACGGAACTTTGCACGTGTCATAGTGGAGCCCTCAGGATTCCAGAGCCAGCTTTCTGACATCATAATGGGGCCTGCCTCAGAGATAAAAGCCTGGGCCCAGGCAGTGTTGTTCAGTGCTGCTCAGCAGGCAGCACAGGACTGGATTAAAGCTGATACAAGGTGTGAAGGAACAAGGGGTGGCTGTGGGCATGCACTTGCTGCCGCTGCCAGTGTTTATCTGCATGGCAGGAGGGCATTTGGGCGTTGCCAGGAAGGCGTTTTTATGTAGATTCCTCCTCTTTCAGCACTGCATTGTGGTGCAAGCAAAAGAAGCAAATCCTGTCTGGCTTCCTCTCCGGCCTTTATTCACCTCCCGCTTAGTAGCTGTAAATGTGTGTGAGCCTGCAGGGCCCCATGGAATTGCCTAGGAGTAGGCTGAATCGCTGCAAGGGGTGAACAGCAGTATGGGACAGGCTCGGGCAAGGCAAGGGCCGCTCGGGTTATCGCTTCTCGGCCTTTTGGCTAAGATCAAGTGTAGTACTTTAGGGTATTGCCTTGTTTCTTGGTCAGGAGGTGCCCTGGTACCCTTTTCCTTGGCCTGGGGGGATCGTTTCTCTTAGGAGAGACTTCACCCCTCTGCTGCTATTGGGGAGGAGGATTAGTCCAGGGCAACGGGGAGCGATCACCTGCCTGGTACTTCGGTACTGAAGGTATTCTTTGGAGATTGCTGGAATTCGTTTGGAGCAGGATGGAGGAAATTCCCGAATATATGCGTACCAGGAATGCTGTCCGGTTTTTCGTGGAGGAATCTGAGCGACAAAGGAAGGATCTGGAGTTCATCACAAAGGTTCTTTTGTTGGATTTCTTTCAGCTGGAGAGATCATGCATTTTGGCGGTGATGGACTATCCGAGGAGAGGGTGCTTTGACGTTACCTTCGCCACAGAAGAAATTTATGCTGTCTTTTTAGAACGCTTGAAGGAAGGTAAAAGGGACCCAAGACTTGTGGGTGTGAAGGTAACACCACATTTTGTGCCAAACAAAAAGTTGGTGGTTGTAAAAATGTTTTCGCCTTACGTGGATGAAGAGGACATTAAGTTATTTCTCAATAAGTTTTGTGAGGAGGTGGTGGGAAAGGGGAAAGTGTTTAACCCTTTTGGATTTTGGACTGGGAAGTGGAAATTTCTTTGTAAATTTGTGAGAATTGGTGAATCTAGAAACCTATTGTTTCCTCCAGCGCGGTTCAAGATTGGAAGTGCGTGTGGAAATTTATTTTTTCTTGGAATGGATATGTTTTGTTTGAATTGTAAAGAGTATGGTCATGAGAGAGAAGCCTGTGAGAAAGTAATGTGTACAAAATGTCTGCAAGAGGGACATAAGTATAATGAATGTCAGAAAGGGAAAGTATGTAATATGTGTGGAGAGGAGGGGCACATATTCAAATCGTGCCCAAAGAAAAGCAAACGTGAGGTACAAGAGGAAAATAAGAAGATAGTCAAAAGAAAGGAAGCGGAAGTTAGTTTGGAAGAAGGCAAGCTTCATAAATTGGAAGGAAGTGGGCAAAGTGATGAGAAAAAAAGGAAAAAAGCAGAGAGAAAGAAAAAAAGTGTCATTTCAGAAGAGGAAAGAGCAGAAAGAGACAGGTTATTGGAAGAAGTAGAGCAGTTACGTAGTAAAATTAATTTTGAAAAAATGCGGAGGAGGGTGCGGCTCTGTGTAAGAGAAAATTTACCAGGGTTTCTTGAAAGGTATGGTGTGCCAACATGGTTAACGTGCATTGTAAACTGTGAGTGGGATGGTAATGATTTGCAGGAACATCTAGTGGATATGTTAGGAACTATTGCTGTTAAAAAAGGAATGTTTTTTTGATTTCTTAAGGAAAAAAAAGGAAAGAGGAAAACAAAAATTAATTGTACGTTTTCAGTTTTCATTGTGATGATCTAAGTCTTTTTTATTTTGAATTTTATGATTTTTAAGACGTGATCTGAATGAATTAAAAAAAAAAAAAAAAAAAAAAAAATCTGTTCTTATCAGTTTAATATCTGATACGTCCCCTATCTGGGGACCATATATTAAATGGATTTTTAGAACAGGGAGATGGAAATAGAGCTTGCTCTGTCCACTCCACGCATTGACCTGGTATTGCAGTATTTCCAGGACCGGTGCACCCTTCCCTTATGTGTTGACTAAAATCAGATTCCAAAAGTGTTTTTTCTCTTTGCCATTGTTTCTGTCTTTCTGAAGGGATCTCCCCTTTTAATCCCATTATTTCAACACCTGTTGGACAATGCATTTGTACAGTCATGTGTGATAATGAGCTCATTTATTAAATGCAATTAATGAATACATTGCCACCTCTTGTTGTGTGTGTGTGTGTGTGTGTCTTCTGTGTTTCTGTGTTTCCGGCATTTCACATTGGAACAGCTCATTCACCTTCCTTGTCTTCTCTCCGCCCTCCCTCCCTCCCTCCTAGGTAAGTTAAAGAGCTGCACCTGAGCCAGCCACTGATTGATGCAGCACCACAGTCAAATAGTGGAGTGGAGTGGAGTAGGGGAACAGCAAACAGCCATTAAAGCAGCCAGCCGCCTACCCGCCACAATGGACCTACCTGTGTACACTAGGTGGATGTGATGGAATGTACTGTCGTCCCTACATTTCAAGAAGAAGTAAGAATTGCAGTTGCAACAAACCCTTGCTTGCCTACAAAGAGAGCAGCAATTTGGATTTGTTACTATGTTACCTGGAAGAATAACAAACTGTGCAAGGATGGAGGTTGTAGGAGCAAAGAGAAGTTGTCTGTAAAGTTGGTGGATGCCTATTTTCCATTTTGCAGTCCCTTGTCTCCCTCTTGTGGCCTCCTGGAGGCAAATAAATGTGCAAAAAAAAGACAGCCTGGCGGCCGGCTGTTGCAGTGTTGCCCTCTCAGGCAACACTGAGTGACTGACTGAGCCTCACAGTCTTATATAAAGTTCAGACGGAACTTTGCACGTGTCATAGTGGAGCCCTCAGGATTCCAGAGCCAGCTTTCTGACATCATAATGGGGCCTGCCTCAGAGATAAAAGCCTGGGCCCAGGCAGTGTTGTTCAGTGCTGCTCAGCAGGCAGCACAGGACTGGATTAAAGCTGATACAAGGTGTGAAGGAACAAGGGGTGGCTGTGGGCATGCACTTGCTGCCGCTGCCAGTGTTTATCTGCATGGCAGGAGGGCATTTGGGCGTTGCCAGGAAGGCGTTTTTATGTAGATTCCTCCTCTTTCAGCACTGCATTGTGGTGCAAGCAAAAGAAGCAAATCCTGTCTGGCTTCCTCTCCGGCCTTTATTCACCTCCCGCTTAGTAGCTGTAAATGTGTGTGAGCCTGCAGGGCCCCATGGAATTGCCTAGGAGTAGGCTGAATCGCTGCAAGGGGTGAACAGCAGTATGGGACAGGCTCGGGCAAGGCAAGGGCCGCTCGGGTTATCGCTTCTCGGCCTTTTGGCTAAGATCAAGTGTAGTATCTGTTCTTATCAGTTTAATATCTGATACGTCCCCTATCTGGGGACCATATATTAAATGGATTTTTAGAACAGGGAGATGGAAATAGAGCTTGCTCTGTCCACTCCACGCATTGACCTGGTATTGCAGTATTTCCAGGACCGGTGCACCCTTCCCTTATGTGTTGACTAAAATCAGATTCCAAAAGTGTTTTTTCTCTTTGCCATTGTTTCTGTCTTTCTGAAGGGATCTCCCCTTTTAATCCCATTATTTCAACACCTGTTGGACAATGCATTTGTACAGTCATGTGTGATAATGAGCTCATTTATTAAATGCAATTAATGAATACATTGCCACCTCTTGTTGTGTGTGTGTGTGTGTGTGTCTTCTGTGTTTCTGTGTTTCCGGCATTTCACATTGGAACAGCTCATTCACCTTCCTTGTCTTCTCTCCGCCCTCCCTCCCTCCCTCCTAGGTAAGTTAAAGAGCTGCACCTGAGCCAGCCACTGATTGATGCAGCACCACAGTCAAATAGTGGAGTGGAGTGGAGTAGGGGAACAGCAAACAGCCATTAAAGCAGCCAGCCGCCTACCCGCCACAATGGACCTACCTGTGTACACTAGGTGGATGTGATGGAATGTACTGTCGTCCCTACATTTCAAGAAGAAGTAAGAATTGCAGTTGCAACAAACCCTTGCTTGCCTACAAAGAGAGCAGCAATTTGGATTTGTTACTATGTTACCTGGAAGAATAACAAACTGTGCAAGGATGGAGGTTGTAGGAGCAAAGAGAAGTTGTCTGTAAAGTTGGTGGATGCCTATTTTCCATTTTGCAGTCCCTTGTCTCCCTCTTGTGGCCTCCTGGAGGCAAATAAATGTGCAAAAAAAAGACAGCCTGGCGGCCGGCTGTTGCAGTGTTGCCCTCTCAGGCAACACTGAGTGACTGACTGAGCCTCACAGTCTTATATAAAGTTCAGACGGAACTTTGCACGTGTCATAGTGGAGCCCTCAGGATTCCAGAGCCAGCTTTCTGACATCATAATGGGGCCTGCCTCAGAGATAAAAGCCTGGGCCCAGGCAGTGTTGTTCAGTGCTGCTCAGCAGGCAGCACAGGACTGGATTAAAGCTGATACAAGGTGTGAAGGAACAAGGGGTGGCTGTGGGCATGCACTTGCTGCCGCTGCCAGTGTTTATCTGCATGGCAGGAGGGCATTTGGGCGTTGCCAGGAAGGCGTTTTTATGTAGATTCCTCCTCTTTCAGCACTGCATTGTGGTGCAAGCAAAAGAAGCAAATCCTGTCTGGCTTCCTCTCCGGCCTTTATTCACCTCCCGCTTAGTAGCTGTAAATGTGTGTGAGCCTGCAGGGCCCCATGGAATTGCCTAGGAGTAGGCTGAATCGCTGCAAGGGGTGAACAGCAGTATGGGACAGGCTCGGGCAAGGCAAGGGCCGCTCGGGTTATCGCTTCTCGGCCTTTTGGCTAAGATCAAGTGTAGTATCTGTTCTTATCAGTTTAATATCTGATACGTCCCCTATCTGGGGACCATATATTAAATGGATTTTTAGAACAGGGAGATGGAAATAGAGCTTGCTCTGTCCACTCCACGCATTGACCTGGTATTGCAGTATTTCCAGGACCGGTGCACCCTTCCCTTATGTGTTGACTAAAATCAGATTCCAAAAGTGTTTTTTCTCTTTGCCATTGTTTCTGTCTTTCTGAAGGGATCTCCCCTTTTAATCCCATTATTTCAACACCTGTTGGACAATGCATTTGTACAGTCATGTGTGATAATGAGCTCATTTATTAAATGCAATTAATGAATACATTGCCACCTCTTGTTGTGTGTGTGTGTGTGTGTGTCTTCTGTGTTTCTGTGTTTCCGGCATTTCACATTGGAACAGCTCATTCACCTTCCTTGTCTTCTCTCCGCCCTCCCTCCCTCCCTCCTAGGTAAGTTAAAGAGCTGCACCTGAGCCAGCCACTGATTGATGCAGCACCACAGTCAAATAGTGGAGTGGAGTGGAGTAGGGGAACAGCAAACAGCCATTAAAGCAGCCAGCCGCCTACCCGCCACAATGGACCTACCTGTGTACACTAGGTGGATGTGATGGAATGTACTGTCGTCCCTACATTTCAAGAAGAAGTAAGAATTGCAGTTGCAACAAACCCTTGCTTGCCTACAAAGAGAGCAGCAATTTGGATTTGTTACTATGTTACCTGGAAGAATAACAAACTGTGCAAGGATGGAGGTTGTAGGAGCAAAGAGAAGTTGTCTGTAAAGTTGGTGGATGCCTATTTTCCATTTTGCAGTCCCTTGTCTCCCTCTTGTGGCCTCCTGGAGGCAAATAAATGTGCAAAAAAAAGACAGCCTGGCGGCCGGCTGTTGCAGTGTTGCCCTCTCAGGCAACACTGAGTGACTGACTGAGCCTCACAGTCTTATATAAAGTTCAGACGGAACTTTGCACGTGTCATAGTGGAGCCCTCAGGATTCCAGAGCCAGCTTTCTGACATCATAATGGGGCCTGCCTCAGAGATAAAAGCCTGGGCCCAGGCAGTGTTGTTCAGTGCTGCTCAGCAGGCAGCACAGGACTGGATTAAAGCTGATACAAGGTGTGAAGGAACAAGGGGTGGCTGTGGGCATGCACTTGCTGCCGCTGCCAGTGTTTATCTGCATGGCAGGAGGGCATTTGGGCGTTGCCAGGAAGGCGTTTTTATGTAGATTCCTCCTCTTTCAGCACTGCATTGTGGTGCAAGCAAAAGAAGCAAATCCTGTCTGGCTTCCTCTCCGGCCTTTATTCACCTCCCGCTTAGTAGCTGTAAATGTGTGTGAGCCTGCAGGGCCCCATGGAATTGCCTAGGAGTAGGCTGAATCGCTGCAAGGGGTGAACAGCAGTATGGGACAGGCTCGGGCAAGGCAAGGGCCGCTCGGGTTATCGCTTCTCGGCCTTTTGGCTAAGATCAAGTGTAGTATCTGTTCTTATCAGTTTAATATCTGATACGTCCCCTATCTGGGGACCATATATTAAATGGATTTTTAGAACAGGGAGATGGAAATAGAGCTTGCTCTGTCCACTCCACGCATTGACCTGGTATTGCAGTATTTCCAGGACCGGTGCACCCTTCCCTTATGTGTTGACTAAAATCAGATTCCAAAAGTGTTTTTTCTCTTTGCCATTGTTTCTGTCTTTCTGAAGGGATCTCCCCTTTTAATCCCATTATTTCAACACCTGTTGGACAATGCATTTGTACAGTCATGTGTGATAATGAGCTCATTTATTAAATGCAATTAATGAATACATTGCCACCTCTTGTTGTGTGTGTGTGTGTGTGTGTCTTCTGTGTTTCTGTGTTTCCGGCATTTCACATTGGAACAGCTCATTCACCTTCCTTGTCTTCTCTCCGCCCTCCCTCCCTCCCTCCTAGGTAAGTTAAAGAGCTGCACCTGAGCCAGCCACTGATTGATGCAGCACCACAGTCAAATAGTGGAGTGGAGTGGAGTAGGGGAACAGCAAACAGCCATTAAAGCAGCCAGCCGCCTACCCGCCACAATGGACCTACCTGTGTACACTAGGTGGATGTGATGGAATGTACTGTCGTCCCTACATTTCAAGAAGAAGTAAGAATTGCAGTTGCAACAAACCCTTGCTTGCCTACAAAGAGAGCAGCAATTTGGATTTGTTACTATGTTACCTGGAAGAATAACAAACTGTGCAAGGATGGAGGTTGTAGGAGCAAAGAGAAGTTGTCTGTAAAGTTGGTGGATGCCTATTTTCCATTTTGCAGTCCCTTGTCTCCCTCTTGTGGCCTCCTGGAGGCAAATAAATGTGCAAAAAAAAGACAGCCTGGCGGCCGGCTGTTGCAGTGTTGCCCTCTCAGGCAACACTGAGTGACTGACTGAGCCTCACAGTCTTATATAAAGTTCAGACGGAACTTTGCACGTGTCATAGTGGAGCCCTCAGGATTCCAGAGCCAGCTTTCTGACATCATAATGGGGCCTGCCTCAGAGATAAAAGCCTGGGCCCAGGCAGTGTTGTTCAGTGCTGCTCAGCAGGCAGCACAGGACTGGATTAAAGCTGATACAAGGTGTGAAGGAACAAGGGGTGGCTGTGGGCATGCACTTGCTGCCGCTGCCAGTGTTTATCTGCATGGCAGGAGGGCATTTGGGCGTTGCCAGGAAGGCGTTTTTATGTAGATTCCTCCTCTTTCAGCACTGCATTGTGGTGCAAGCAAAAGAAGCAAATCCTGTCTGGCTTCCTCTCCGGCCTTTATTCACCTCCCGCTTAGTAGCTGTAAATGTGTGTGAGCCTGCAGGGCCCCATGGAATTGCCTAGGAGTAGGCTGAATCGCTGCAAGGGGTGAACAGCAGTATGGGACAGGCTCGGGCAAGGCAAGGGCCGCTCGGGTTATCGCTTCTCGGCCTTTTGGCTAAGATCAAGTGTAGTATCTGTTCTTATCAGTTTAATATCTGATACGTCCCCTATCTGGGGACCATATATTAAATGGATTTTTAGAACAGGGAGATGGAAATAGAGCTTGCTCTGTCCACTCCACGCATTGACCTGGTATTGCAGTATTTCCAGGACCGGTGCACCCTTCCCTTATGTGTTGACTAAAATCAGATTCCAAAAGTGTTTTTTCTCTTTGCCATTGTTTCTGTCTTTCTGAAGGGATCTCCCCTTTTAATCCCATTATTTCAACACCTGTTGGACAATGCATTTGTACAGTCATGTGTGATAATGAGCTCATTTATTAAATGCAATTAATGAATACATTGCCACCTCTTGTTGTGTGTGTGTGTGTGTGTGTCTTCTGTGTTTCTGTGTTTCCGGCATTTCACATTGGAACAGCTCATTCACCTTCCTTGTCTTCTCTCCGCCCTCCCTCCCTCCCTCCTAGGTAAGTTAAAGAGCTGCACCTGAGCCAGCCACTGATTGATGCAGCACCACAGTCAAATAGTGGAGTGGAGTGGAGTAGGGGAACAGCAAACAGCCATTAAAGCAGCCAGCCGCCTACCCGCCACAATGGACCTACCTGTGTACACTAGGTGGATGTGATGGAATGTACTGTCGTCCCTACATTTCAAGAAGAAGTAAGAATTGCAGTTGCAACAAACCCTTGCTTGCCTACAAAGAGAGCAGCAATTTGGATTTGTTACTATGTTACCTGGAAGAATAACAAACTGTGCAAGGATGGAGGTTGTAGGAGCAAAGAGAAGTTGTCTGTAAAGTTGGTGGATGCCTATTTTCCATTTTGCAGTCCCTTGTCTCCCTCTTGTGGCCTCCTGGAGGCAAATAAATGTGCAAAAAAAAGACAGCCTGGCGGCCGGCTGTTGCAGTGTTGCCCTCTCAGGCAACACTGAGTGACTGACTGAGCCTCACAGTCTTATATAAAGTTCAGACGGAACTTTGCACGTGTCATAGTGGAGCCCTCAGGATTCCAGAGCCAGCTTTCTGACATCATAATGGGGCCTGCCTCAGAGATAAAAGCCTGGGCCCAGGCAGTGTTGTTCAGTGCTGCTCAGCAGGCAGCACAGGACTGGATTAAAGCTGATACAAGGTGTGAAGGAACAAGGGGTGGCTGTGGGCATGCACTTGCTGCCGCTGCCAGTGTTTATCTGCATGGCAGGAGGGCATTTGGGCGTTGCCAGGAAGGCGTTTTTATGTAGATTCCTCCTCTTTCAGCACTGCATTGTGGTGCAAGCAAAAGAAGCAAATCCTGTCTGGCTTCCTCTCCGGCCTTTATTCACCTCCCGCTTAGTAGCTGTAAATGTGTGTGAGCCTGCAGGGCCCCATGGAATTGCCTAGGAGTAGGCTGAATCGCTGCAAGGGGTGAACAGCAGTATGGGACAGGCTCGGGCAAGGCAAGGGCCGCTCGGGTTATCGCTTCTCGGCCTTTTGGCTAAGATCAAGTGTAGTATCTGTTCTTATCAGTTTAATATCTGATACGTCCCCTATCTGGGGACCATATATTAAATGGATTTTTAGAACAGGGAGATGGAAATAGAGCTTGCTCTGTCCACTCCACGCATTGACCTGGTATTGCAGTATTTCCAGGACCGGTGCACCCTTCCCTTATGTGTTGACTAAAATCAGATTCCAAAAGTGTTTTTTCTCTTTGCCATTGTTTCTGTCTTTCTGAAGGGATCTCCCCTTTTAATCCCATTATTTCAACACCTGTTGGACAATGCATTTGTACAGTCATGTGTGATAATGAGCTCATTTATTAAATGCAATTAATGAATACATTGCCACCTCTTGTTGTGTGTGTGTGTGTGTGTGTCTTCTGTGTTTCTGTGTTTCCGGCATTTCACATTGGAACAGCTCATTCACCTTCCTTGTCTTCTCTCCGCCCTCCCTCCCTCCCTCCTAGGTAAGTTAAAGAGCTGCACCTGAGCCAGCCACTGATTGATGCAGCACCACAGTCAAATAGTGGAGTGGAGTGGAGTAGGGGAACAGCAAACAGCCATTAAAGCAGCCAGCCGCCTACCCGCCACAATGGACCTACCTGTGTACACTAGGTGGATGTGATGGAATGTACTGTCGTCCCTACATTTCAAGAAGAAGTAAGAATTGCAGTTGCAACAAACCCTTGCTTGCCTACAAAGAGAGCAGCAATTTGGATTTGTTACTATGTTACCTGGAAGAATAACAAACTGTGCAAGGATGGAGGTTGTAGGAGCAAAGAGAAGTTGTCTGTAAAGTTGGTGGATGCCTATTTTCCATTTTGCAGTCCCTTGTCTCCCTCTTGTGGCCTCCTGGAGGCAAATAAATGTGCAAAAAAAAGACAGCCTGGCGGCCGGCTGTTGCAGTGTTGCCCTCTCAGGCAACACTGAGTGACTGACTGAGCCTCACAGTCTTATATAAAGTTCAGACGGAACTTTGCACGTGTCATAGTGGAGCCCTCAGGATTCCAGAGCCAGCTTTCTGACATCATAATGGGGCCTGCCTCAGAGATAAAAGCCTGGGCCCAGGCAGTGTTGTTCAGTGCTGCTCAGCAGGCAGCACAGGACTGGATTAAAGCTGATACAAGGTGTGAAGGAACAAGGGGTGGCTGTGGGCATGCACTTGCTGCCGCTGCCAGTGTTTATCTGCATGGCAGGAGGGCATTTGGGCGTTGCCAGGAAGGCGTTTTTATGTAGATTCCTCCTCTTTCAGCACTGCATTGTGGTGCAAGCAAAAGAAGCAAATCCTGTCTGGCTTCCTCTCCGGCCTTTATTCACCTCCCGCTTAGTAGCTGTAAATGTGTGTGAGCCTGCAGGGCCCCATGGAATTGCCTAGGAGTAGGCTGAATCGCTGCAAGGGGTGAACAGCAGTATGGGACAGGCTCGGGCAAGGCAAGGGCCGCTCGGGTTATCGCTTCTCGGCCTTTTGGCTAAGATCAAGTGTAGTATCTGTTCTTATCAGTCCTTGTAAGGATAGATAGCTCGGAGAACCACTGGGGGCTATAAACACTAGCTTAGCGATCCAAGAGCGTTCCAGACGAAGCCGGCGACGAACTGCGGAGAAGAACCAGCGAAGACGACGATCCAGAAGGGAGAAGCCGCCATCGGGGAAGAAGCTCCGGGAGATCGCTGCCGGGAAGAAGAAGGAGAACTGCGACAGAGACCTTCGGAGAAGAGCCGCTGCTGAAGGGGATCTTTGAAGAAGCTCGGCCGCAGAAGAAGCTCGACGAGGAACCGCTGCGGAAGAAATTTCGTGGAAGAACCTCGGCCAGCAAGGAGAAGATTTGCATAGCTCCGCCCCCTTCGGGAAAGAGCTATCGAAGATCCTCCCCAAGCGACAGGAACAGCTGGAAGAAGCCATGGCCTCAACCAGCAACCCTGCCACCCAGAAGAAGAAGGCTGATGGACCAGGTGAGCCGGCCCAGGCCAGGACATCTCCTCCTGAAGCCTCCTCAAGCCAACAGGCCACCAGGAAGCCGAACCAGGCTGCTCCAACCCTGGAGCCCTGGATGAAGCAGACGGTGGCCCTGAAGCTGAAGGAGGTGGACGGGAGAGTGCCGGACATGACGGAAGAAGTGTTCTGCCAGAAGATGCTCCTGGACCAGGGCTTCGCTAAGCCGGAGACCATCAGCATCCAGGCCTTCATGACCGGGATGTTCTTCGTGACCTTCGCTTCGATCAACATCTGCAGAAGGTACTGGGAGATGGTGAAAGCGGCGAGGCCTGAATCCCCTTTCTCTCGCTTTGTGGGCAACTGCCCTGTCCAAAGAGAGGAAAGGCGGGTGACGGTCTCAATGCGGAACCCACACACCCCCGGCAAAGACATCACCACGCTCCTGAAGCGGTTCTGCACAGTGGTGAGGGAACCCACCCACATCCTGAACGGACTCGGCTTCTGGACTGGCAAGTGGTCGGTAATCGTCCGACTGAACAAGGATTCCAGCGCGGAAGACGGCCTCCAACACCTGCCCCAGTCATTCTCGCTGGGCAACTCCTACGGCCTCATCTACTACCCGGACATGCCGCAGATCTGCAGGAGATGCAGCAAGAAGGGTCATTCGGTGAAGGACTGCAAGGAGGACGCCTGCAAGAACTGCCGGGTAACAGGACACGAGACCAAAGACTGCCCGAAACGGACAATGTGCAACCTCTGCGGACAAGCAGCCCACTCCTACAAGGACTGCCCGAAGAGGGATCGATCCTGGGCAACTGTAGCGGCGAAAGCTCCGGCCAGAGGGAACCCCGCCCCAGCCAGAGCTCCAGCGGCGCAGAAGACCGGGAATAAGAAGGATGGTAAGAAGACGACAGTCCCTCCCCCCCGTCTCCCGGCCCTCCCTCGCCCTACCCTTCCCACCCTCCCTCGCCCGGCCCTCCCCACCCCCCCGTCCCCAACCCCTGTCACCCCCACTGAGGCTCTCACCTTCTCCTACCCACCCATCTCAGTGGTCCTGTCACCTGCACCTCTCCCAACCCAGCCTCCCTTCTCCCCAGCTCCAGCAGCACTAACATCTTCCCCTCCAGCTGCTGGAGTCCTCTCCCTGGAGGATTTTCCCCCTCTTGTCTCCTCAGGTGCCATCCAGAGGAAGAGAAAGGTGAGGGACAGCCCAGCTGCTGAGTCCTCAAAGCGACAAGTCGTGGAAATCTGCGAAGATTCCCTTGCGCAGCAGGAGGAAATGGAGCAGATGGTGGAGGAACTCGTGTCTGAACCTGAGGTCATCGACTTCACAACAGACATCCAGGTGGCTACAATCCTGGAACAATTTTTGTCAGAGGGCCTGCTGGATCTTTCGGACCCGCCAGGAGAGGAGGATCCGCCCGACCGGACTGGTAACTAAGGTGTATCGTTTGCACTAACCTTCTTTATTCTCCCCCATGGCTGCTAAACTTAACATCTTTAGCCTCAATGTGAGGAGTGTTAGAGATAGGACTAGATGTCAGATGGTGCTAACTTTTCTTTCCAAGCAGTCGAGTGATGTATTTATGCTGCAGGAATGTACTCTCCCCTCTTCCAGGTCATACCATCATCTGGCCAGGCAGTGGACCCATGGCCCGTCCTACTGGTCTGGTGGGGGCGACTGTAAGTCTGCAGGGGTTGCCATCCTGATTAGGGGAAGCGTATTTACTGTTGACTCTGTCCAGGAGCTCGCCTGCGGCCGCTTGTTGGTCGTAGACGGTTCCTGGGCAGGAGAGCCGATTAGGCTCATCAACGTGTACGCTCCCCCTATGAAGGCTGAGCGCCTGGAACTATTCCAGACCCTGCGGACCCAGCTCGCCACCACTAGGGCAGTGGTGATGGCCGGGGACTTCAACTGCCCCATCGAAGAGGATGGACGAAGTTCCGGCACTTCAATCAAACTGGATGTCAGTTCCAAACTGCTTATCGAGATGGTAACCGAAGCATCCTTGCAGGACGTTGTGGGCTCCATGGGGATTGGCTCTGTGAACTATTCATGGAGCCGACCCGATGGCTCACTTCGTTCTCGGATTGACTTTGTGTTCACCTCCCGGGCAGTCAAGCAGCATGGGCACTCCATGGTCCCCTGCTTCTTCTCTGACCACAGGGCCATTCTCTTCCAGGGTGCCATCGGCCACGGTTTTCCTCCCGGCCCTGGCTCCTGGAAGCTGAATTGTGCCCTGCTGGAAAGAGAGGAGGTACTGGCGGAACTTAGAGACGCCTATATTGTTTGGAGGAATGATAAAGTTTTCTTTGACAAAACCTGTGACTGGTGGGAATATGTTAAAGTTGAATTTCGTTGTTTCTTTCAGGCAAAAAGTCGTCAACAGGCGTGTGAGAGGAAGAGAGACTTCAGAGAGATGCAGCGTCAGCTGCGATCCCTTCAAGACCTCCTTCAATGCGGCTGGGACGTCAGGAAGGAGCTGGAGGAAGCCAAAAAGGGCCTGAAAAGGCACTTTGAGGAGGAATCCAAGCGAATTGTCTTTCGTTCCAAGGTGGAGAACCTGGAGAAGGGTGAGAAATGTAACTCGTTCTTTTTCAGGAAACTCCATGCCGGCCACACGCCCCTGAAGGAACTTCGAGATGAGACCGGAAACATGCATTCTGGGAAGAAGGAGGTGATGGGAGTCGTCACAGACTACTACCAAAGCCTCTACTCCCGGAAAACCACTGACCCCGAAGCCGCCGATAAATTCCTGTCAGGTATCACTAATCATCTTGATCCTGCAGGTACGGAGGCTATGGATGTACCCCTGACGGTGGAGGAACTGCTCTCTGCCGCTAAATCCTTCAGACCCGGCAGGACCCCGGGCAGTGATGGTCTCCCAGCAGAGCTCTATGTAGCGCTGGGGGACTTGATCAGTCCGGACCTGCTGGAGCTCTATGAGGAGATGGTGGTGGAGGGTAGAATGCCACCGTCCTTGAGAGAAGGCATGATCACGATCTTGTATAAGCGGAAGGGGGAGAGATGTGACCTGAAAAACTGGCGTCCCATCTCTCTCCTGAACGTGGACTACAAGATCCTCGCCAAAGTATTGGCCAACAGACTGAAGGTTGTCATCGGACAGATCATCGGATCGGACCAAACCTGCGGCATTCCTGGCCGTAGGGTGGCCGACAGTCTTGCCCTGGTGAGGGACACGGTGCATTACATGCAAAGCCGCCGTACACACGCGGCCCTGGTCAGTCTGGATCAGGAGAAGGCTTTTGACCGGGTCTCTCACGAATTCATGGGTAAGGCTCTGCGTAGGCTGCGGCTTGGCAGGTTGTTCTGTTTGTATGTTAACCTGATGTATTGCGACATTTACAGCTCGGTGCTGGTGAACGGCTGGAAGACTGACCCCTTTCCTGTATCGTCGGGGGTTAGACAAGGCTGTCCTCTTTCACCTCTCCTTTTTGTTTGTGTTATAGAGCTCTTCGCAGAGGCTATCCGGCAGAATGGAGAGATCAGAGGGATCACCGCACCAGGTCCAGGACACTTCGAGGTCAAATGCTCGCTGTACATGGACGACGTGACCGTCTTCTGCGCTGACCAGAGTTCGGTGACTGCACTCGTCCAGACCTGTGAGGAGTTCGGACACGCTTCAGGGGCAAAAGTCAACTGCGGGAAGTCGGAAGCCATGCTCTTCGGAAAGTGGTACCTGCCTTCTCCTGCCTCCTTCCCGTTTACTATCAAGCCGGACTTCATCAAAATTCTGGGAGTCTGGTTCGGTAAGGAAGGTGCAGCCCTAAAGTCGTGGGAAGAACGCTTGGCCAAAGTCAACCAAAGGATCGGACTGTGGAGCCTCAGACAACTCACTATTGAGGGCAAAGCAATGGTCCTGCGTAACGAAGTCTTGCCTGTGCTACAATACACTGCACAGGCATGGCCCCCTCTTGCCACCGTCTCGAGGGCCATTACCAGGACTGTGTTTCGCTTCATCTGGGGCTCGAAAATGGACAGAGTAAAGCGGACTGTTATGTACAAGGAGCCCCGCAAAGGTGGGAAGGGTATACCCGACATTCCCACTCTGCTACGGATCGCTTTTGTATGTGACTGTGTTCGTAGGACTCTGAGGACAGCAAACGGCTCTGCGGGCAAGGCCATGTCCCGCTACTTCCTCCTTCCCCTCTGGCGAGGTTTTGGCTGGGACAAGTGGGACAGCTCCTTCCCTTACAACTGGCACGCTCCCTGGTTCTACGGAGATGTCGTCCGGTTCGTGAGGGAGCATCAACTGGAGGGTCTTAAGCCCGACTTGTGGAAACCTAAGACGATCCACAAGCACATCAGAGCAAAGGACTCACTGGAGTCTGTTCCAGGGCTTCATGCCGACACGTTGGAGACTGTTTGGACTAACGTGTCATCTGGCAGGTTGACCAACGGGCACAAGGACATTTCATGGATGGCCATCCAGGGAGGACTGCCTCTTAGGTCATTCATGCATGCCCGCAACCTGTGCAAGACCCGGTACTGCCCCAGGTGCCCCTTCACGGAGGAAACATCTTTGCACATTTTCTGGCAGTGCCCCTTTGCACAGGGTCTGTTGAAAGCCTTGGAACACGAACTCAAGGACTCAGTTCCCAGGAACAGACTGTCGTACCGCTCGGTACTTTATGGACTATTTCCTGGGAATACCACGGATGGAGCAATCCAGGAAGCCTGGCGCCTTATGAACTGTTTTAAGGACGCTATATGGTTCGCCAGGAATCGTCTGATTTTGCGGAGAGAGAGTGTGTCCGTCCAGGACTGCCGCAGGCTGATCCACAGCCTGCTCAGAGACTATTCCACCTGGGACAGCCCGGACGTCGATGAGGAAGAGGACTGATACTCCCCTTCCCCCCACTCTCCCTTCTTGTGTGTTGTCTTTCAATAAAGCTTCGGGCCTGTGATTTCCCGCTTCCCTATCCCCTCCTACCCACTCCCCTATCCCATCACTTGTCTGTAATGCTTTGTTGTTTGGCTTTAGTGAATGCAAGAATGTTAGTGTAGCATGTGGTGTAATGTATAGCATAGGCTAGCCTGTACTGTGTATTATACTGTCATGTTATGTTTGACGACTGTTATTATTTATTATTTGCTGCTTCATGGCTCGCGCTGCGTCGCAGTAATGTTTGTATGATGACGATTGATTGTCAATAAAGCATTTTTCAATCAAAAAATCTGTTCTTATCAGTCCTTGTAAGGATAGATAGCTCGGAGAACCACTGGGGGCTATAAACACTAGCTTAGCGATCCAAGAGCGTTCCAGACGAAGCCGGCGACGAACTGCGGAGAAGAACCAGCGAAGACGACGATCCAGAAGGGAGAAGCCGCCATCGGGGAAGAAGCTCCGGGAGATCGCTGCCGGGAAGAAGAAGGAGAACTTCGGAGAAGAGCCGCTGCTGAAGGGGATCTTCGAAGAAGCTCGGCCGCAGAAGAAGAAGCTCGACGAGGAACCGCTGCGGAAGAAATTTCGTGGAAGAACCTCGGCCAGCAAGGAGAAGATTTGCATAGCTCCGCCCCCTTCGGGAAAGAGCTATCGAAGATCCTCCCCAAGCGACAGGAACAGCTGGAAGAAGCCATGGCCTCAACCAGCAACCCTGCCACCCAGAAGAAGAAGGCTGATGGACCAGGTGAGCCGACCCAGGCCAGGACATCTCCTCCTGAAGCCTCCTCAAGCCAACAGGCCACCAGGAAGCCGAACCAGGCTGCTCCAACCCTGGAGCCCTGGATGAAGCAGACGGTGGCCCTGAAGCTGAAGGAGGTGGACGGGAGAGTGCCGGACATGACGGAAGAAGTGTTCTGCCAGAAGATGCTCCTGGACCAGGGCTTCGCTAAGCCGGAGACCATCAGCATCCAGGCCTTCATGACCGGGATGTTCTTCGTGACCTTTGCTTCGATCAACATCTGCAGAAGGTACTGGGAGATGGTGAAAGCGGCGAGGCCTGAATCCCCTTTCTCTCGCTTTGTGGGCAACTGCCCTGTCCAAAGAGAGGAAAGGCGGGTGACGGTCTCAATGCGGAACCCACACACCCCCGGCAAAGACATCACCACGCTCCTGAAGCGGTTCTGCACAGTGGTGAGGGAACCCACCCACATCCTGAACGGACTCGGCTTCTGGACTGGCAAGTGGTCGGTAATCGTCCGACTGAACAAGGATTCGAGCGCGGAAGACGGCCTCCAGCACCTGCCCCAGTCATTCTCGCTGGGCAACTCCTACGGCCTCATCTACTACCCGGACATGCCGCAGATCTGCAGGAGATGCAGCAAGAAGGGTCATTCGGTGAAGGACTGCAAGGAGGACGCCTGCAAGAACTGCCGGGTAACAGGACACGAGACCAAAGACTGCCCGAAACGGACAATGTGCAACCTCTGCGGACAAGCAGCCCACTCTTACAAGGACTGCCCGAAGAGGGATCGATCCTGGGCAACTGTAGCGGCGAAAGCTCCGGCCAGAGGGAACCCCGCCCCAACCAGAGCTCCAGCGGCGCAGAAGACCGGGAATAAGAAGGATGGTAAGAAGACGACAGTCCCTCCCCCCCGCCTCCCGGCCCTCCCTCGCCCTACCCTTCCCACCCTCCCTCGCCCGGCCCTCCCCACCCCCCCGTCCCCAACCCCTGTCACCCCCACTGAGGCTCTCACCTTCTCCTACCCACCCATCTCAGTGGTCCTGTCACCTGCACCTCTCCCAACCCAGCCTCCCTTCTCCCCAGCTCCAGCAGCACTAACATCTTCCCCTCCAGCTGCTGGAGTCCTCTCCCTGGAGGATTTTCCCCCTCTTGTCTCCTCAGGTGCCATCCAGAGGAAGAGAAAGGTGAGGGACAGCCCAGCGGCTGAGTCCTCAAAGCGACAAGTCGTGGAAATCTGCGAAGACTCCCTTGCGCAGCAGGAGGAAATGGAGCAGATGGTGGAGGAACTCGTGTCTGAACCTGAGGTCATCGACTTCACAACAGACATCCAGGTGGCTACAATCCTGGAACAATTTCTGTCAGAGGGCCTGCTGGATCTTTCGGACCCGCCAGGCGAGGAGGATCCGCCCGACCGGACTGGTAACTAAGGTGTATCGTTTGCACTAACCTTCTTTATTCTCCCCCATGGCTGCTAAACTTAACATCTTTAGCCTCAATGTGAGGAGTGTTAGAGATAGGACTAGATGTCAGATGGTGCTAACTTTTCTTTCCAAGCAGTCGAGTGATGTATTTATGCTGCAGGAATGTACTCTCCCCTCTTCCAGGTCATACCATCATCTGGCCAGGCAGTGGACCCATGGCCCGTCCTACTGGTCTGGTGGGGGCGACTGTAAGTCTGCAGGGGTTGCCATCCTGATTAGGGGAGGCGTATTTACTGTTGACTCTGTCCAGGAGCTCGCCTGCGGCCGCTTGTTGGTCGTAGACGGTTCCTGGGCGGGAGAGCCGATTAGGCTCATCAACGTGTACGCCCCCCCTATGAAGGCTGAGCGCCTGGAACTATTCCAGACCCTGCGGACCCAGCTCGCCACCACTAGGGCAGTGGTGATGGCCGGGGACTTCAACTGCCCCATCGAAGAGGATGGACGAAGTTCCGGCACTTCAATCAAGCTGGATGTCAGTTCCAAACTGCTTATCGAGATGGTAACCGAAGCATCCTTGCAGGACGTTGTGGGCTCCATGGGGATCGGCTCTGTGAACTATTCATGGAGCCGACCCGATGGCTCACTTCGTTCTCGGATTGACTTTGTGTTCACCTCCCGGGCAGTCAAGCAGCATGGGCACTCCATGGTCCCCTGCTTCTTCTCTGACCACAGGGCCATTCTCTTCCAGGGTGCCATCGGCCACGGTTTTCCTCCCGGCCCTGGCTCCTGGAAGCTGAATTGTGCCCTGCTGGAAAGAGAGGAGGTACTGGCGGAACTTAGAGACGCCTATATTGTTTGGAGGAATGATAAAGTTTTCTTTGACAAAACCTGTGACTGGTGGGAATATGTTAAAGTTGAATTTCGTTGTTTCTTTCAGGCAAAAAGTCGCCAACAGGCGTGTGAGAGGAAGAGAGACTTCAGAGAGATGCAGCGTCAGCTGCGATCCCTGCAAGACCTCCTTCAATGCGGCTGGGACGTCAGGAAGGAGCTGGAGGAAGCCAAAAAGGGCCTGAAAGGGCACTTTGAGGAGGAATCCAAGCGAATTGTCTTTCGTTCCAAGGTGGAGAACCTGGAGAAGGGTGAGAAATGTAACTCGTTCTTTTTCAGGAAACTCCATGCCGGCCACACGCCCCTGAAGGAACTCCGAGATGAGACCGGAAACATGCATTCTGGGAAGAAGGAGGTGATGGGAGTCGTCACAGACTACTACCGAAGCCTCTACTCCCGGAAAACCACTGACCCCGAAGCCGCCGATAAATTCCTGTCAGGTATCACTAATCATCTTGATCCTGCAGGTACGGAGGCTATGGACGTACCCCTGACGGTGGAGGAACTGCTCTCTGCCGCTAAATCCTTCAGACCCGGCAGGACCCCGGGCAGTGATGGTCTCCCAGCAGAGCTCTATGTAGCGCTGGGGGACTTGATCTGTCCGGACCTGCTGGAGCTCTATGAGGAGATGGTGGTGGAGGGTAGAATGCCACCGTCCTTGAGAGAAGGCATGATCACGATCTTGTATAAGCGGAAGGGGGAGAGATGTGACCTGAAAAACTGGCGTCCCATCTCTCTCCTGAACGTGGACTACAAGATCCTCGCCAAAGTATTGACCAACAGACTGAAGGTTGTCATCGGACAGATCATCGGATCGGACCAAACCTGCGGCATTCCTGGCCGTAGGGTGGCCGACAGTCTTGCCCTGGTGAGGGACACGGTGCATTACATGCAAAGCCGCCGTACACACGCGGCCCTGGTCAGTCTGGATCAGGAGAAGGCTTTTGACCGGGTCTCTCACGAATTCATGGGTAAGGCTCTGCGTAGGCTGCGGCTTGGCAGGTTGTTCTGTTTGTATGTTAACCTGATGTATTGCGACATTTACAGCTCGGTGCTGGTGAACGGCTGGAAGACTGACCCCTTTCCTGTATCATCTGGGGTTAGACAAGGCTGTCCTCTTTCACCTCTCCTTTTTGTTTGTGTTATAGAGCTCTTCGCAGAGGCTATCCGGCAGAATGGAGAGATCAGAGGGATCACCGCACCAGGTCCAGGACACTTCGAGGTCAAATGCTCGCTGTACATGGACGACGTGACCGTCTTCTGCGCTGACCAGAGTTCGGTGACTGCACTCGTCCAGACCTGCGAGGAGTTCGGACGCGCTTCAGGGGCAAAAGTCAACTGCGGGAAGTCGGAAGCCATGCTCTTCGGAAAGTGGTACCTGCCTTCTCCTGCCTCCTTCCCTTTTACTATCAAGCCGGACTTCATCAAAATTCTGGGAGTCTGGTTCGGTAAGGAAGGTGCAGCCCTAAAGTCGTGGGAAGAACGCTTGGCCAAAGTCAACCAAAGGATCGGACTGTGGAGCCTCAGACAACTCACTATTGAGGGCAAAGCAATGGTCCTGCGTAACGAAGTCTTGCCTGTGCTACAATACACTGCACAGGCATGGCCCCCTCTTGCAACGGTCTCGAGGGCCATTACCAGGACTGTGTTTCGCTTCATCTGGGGCTCGAAAATGGACAGAGTAAAGCGGACTGTTATGTACAAGGAGCCCCGCAAAGGTGGGAAGGGTATACCCGACATTCCCACTCTGCTGCGGATCGCTTTTGCATGTGACTGTGTTCGTAGGACTCTGAGGACAGCAAACGGCTCTGCGGGCAAGGCCATGTCCCGCTACTTCCTCCTTCCCCTCTGGCGAGGTTTTGGCTGGGACAAGTGGGGACAGCTCCTTCCCTTACAACTGGCACGCTCCCTGGTTCTACGGAGATGTTGTCCGGTTTGTGAGGGAGCATCAACTGGAGGGTCTTAAGCCCGACTTGTGGAAACCTAAGACGATCCACAAGCACATCAGAGCAAAGGACTCACGGGAGTTTGTTCCAGGGCTTCATGCCGACACGTTGGAGACTGTTTGGACTAACGTGTCATCTGGCAGGTTGACCAACGGGCACAAGGACATTTCATGGATGGCCATCCAGGGAGGACTGCCTCTTAGGTCATTCATGCATGCCCGCAACCTGTGCAAGACCCGGTACTGCCCCAGGTGCCCCTTCACGGAGGAAACATCTTTGCACATTTTCTGGCAGTGCCCCTTTGCACAGGGTCTGTTGAAAGCCTTGGAACATGAACTCAAGGACTCAGTACCCAGGAACAGACTGTCGTACCGCTCGGTACTTTATGGACTATTTCCTGGGAATACCACGGATGGAGCAATCCAGGAAGCCTGGCGCCTTATGAACTGCTTTAAGGACGCTATATGGTTTGCCAGAAACCGTCTGATTTTGCGGAGAGAGAGTGTGTCCGTCCAGGACTGCCGCAGGCTGATCCACAGCCTGCTCAGAGACTATTCCACCTGGGACAGCCCGGACGTCGATGAGGAAGAGGACTGATACTCCCCTTCCCCCCACTCTCCCTTCTTGTGTGTTGTCTTTCAATAAAGCTTCGGGCCTGTGATTTCCCGCTTCCCTATCCCCTCCTACCCACTCCCCTATCCCATCACTTGTCTGTAATGCTTTGTTGTTTGGCTTTAGTGAATGCAAGAATGTTAGTGTAGCATGCGGTGTAATGTATAGCATAGGCTAGCCTGTACTGTGTATTATACTGTCATGTTATGTTTGACGACTGTTATTATTTATTATTTGCTGCTTCATGGCTCGCGCTGCGTCGCAGTAATGTTTGTATGATGACGATTGATTGTCAATAAAGCATTTTTCAATCAAAAAATCTGTTCTTATCAGTTTAATATCTGATACGTCCCCTATCTGGGGACCATATATTAAATGGATTTTTAGAACAGGGAGATGGAAATAGAGCTTGCTCTGTCCACTCCACGCATTGACCTGGTATTGCAGTATTTCCAGGACCGGTGCACCCTTCCCTTATGTGTTGACTAAAATCAGATTCCAAAAGTGTTTTTTCTCTTTGCCATTGTTTCTGTCTTTCTGAAGGGATCTCCCCTTTTAATCCCATTATTTCAACACCTGTTGGACAATGCATTTGTACAGTCATGTGTGATAATGAGCTCATTTATTAAATGCAATTAATGAATACATTGCCACCTCTTGTTGTGTGTGTGTGTGTGTGTGTCTTCTGTGTTTCTGTGTTTCCGGCATTTCACATTGGAACAGCTCATTCACCTTCCTTGTCTTCTCTCCGCCCTCCCTCCCTCCCTCCTAGGTAAGTTAAAGAGCTGCACCTGAGCCAGCCACTGATTGATGCAGCACCACAGTCAAATAGTGGAGTGGAGTGGAGTAGGGGAACAGCAAACAGCCATTAAAGCAGCCAGCCGCCTACCCGCCACAATGGACCTACCTGTGTACACTAGGTGGATGTGATGGAATGTACTGTCGTCCCTACATTTCAAGAAGAAGTAAGAATTGCAGTTGCAACAAACCCTTGCTTGCCTACAAAGAGAGCAGCAATTTGGATTTGTTACTATGTTACCTGGAAGAATAACAAACTGTGCAAGGATGGAGGTTGTAGGAGCAAAGAGAAGTTGTCTGTAAAGTTGGTGGATGCCTATTTTCCATTTTGCAGTCCCTTGTCTCCCTCTTGTGGCCTCCTGGAGGCAAATAAATGTGCAAAAAAAAGACAGCCTGGCGGCCGGCTGTTGCAGTGTTGCCCTCTCAGGCAACACTGAGTGACTGACTGAGCCTCACAGTCTTATATAAAGTTCAGACGGAACTTTGCACGTGTCATAGTGGAGCCCTCAGGATTCCAGAGCCAGCTTTCTGACATCATAATGGGGCCTGCCTCAGAGATAAAAGCCTGGGCCCAGGCAGTGTTGTTCAGTGCTGCTCAGCAGGCAGCACAGGACTGGATTAAAGCTGATACAAGGTGTGAAGGAACAAGGGGTGGCTGTGGGCATGCACTTGCTGCCGCTGCCAGTGTTTATCTGCATGGCAGGAGGGCATTTGGGCGTTGCCAGGAAGGCGTTTTTATGTAGATTCCTCCTCTTTCAGCACTGCATTGTGGTGCAAGCAAAAGAAGCAAATCCTGTCTGGCTTCCTCTCCGGCCTTTATTCACCTCCCGCTTAGTAGCTGTAAATGTGTGTGAGCCTGCAGGGCCCCATGGAATTGCCTAGGAGTAGGCTGAATCGCTGCAAGGGGTGAACAGCAGTATGGGACAGGCTCGGGCAAGGCAAGGGCCGCTCGGGTTATCGCTTCTCGGCCTTTTGGCTAAGATCAAGTGTAGTATCTGTTCTTATCAGTTTAATATCTGATACGTCCCCTATCTGGGGACCATATATTAAATGGATTTTTAGAACAGGGAGATGGAAATAGAGCTTGCTCTGTCCACTCCACGCATTGACCTGGTATTGCAGTATTTCCAGGACCGGTGCACCCTTCCCTTATGTGTTGACTAAAATCAGATTCCAAAAGTGTTTTTTCTCTTTGCCATTGTTTCTGTCTTTCTGAAGGGATCTCCCCTTTTAATCCCATTATTTCAACACCTGTTGGACAATGCATTTGTACAGTCATGTGTGATAATGAGCTCATTTATTAAATGCAATTAATGAATACATTGCCACCTCTTGTTGTGTGTGTGTGTGTGTGTGTCTTCTGTGTTTCTGTGTTTCCGGCATTTCACATTGGAACAGCTCATTCACCTTCCTTGTCTTCTCTCCGCCCTCCCTCCCTCCCTCCTAGGTAAGTTAAAGAGCTGCACCTGAGCCAGCCACTGATTGATGCAGCACCACAGTCAAATAGTGGAGTGGAGTGGAGTAGGGGAACAGCAAACAGCCATTAAAGCAGCCAGCCGCCTACCCGCCACAATGGACCTACCTGTGTACACTAGGTGGATGTGATGGAATGTACTGTCGTCCCTACATTTCAAGAAGAAGTAAGAATTGCAGTTGCAACAAACCCTTGCTTGCCTACAAAGAGAGCAGCAATTTGGATTTGTTACTATGTTACCTGGAAGAATAACAAACTGTGCAAGGATGGAGGTTGTAGGAGCAAAGAGAAGTTGTCTGTAAAGTTGGTGGATGCCTATTTTCCATTTTGCAGTCCCTTGTCTCCCTCTTGTGGCCTCCTGGAGGCAAATAAATGTGCAAAAAAAAGACAGCCTGGCGGCCGGCTGTTGCAGTGTTGCCCTCTCAGGCAACACTGAGTGACTGACTGAGCCTCACAGTCTTATATAAAGTTCAGACGGAACTTTGCACGTGTCATAGTGGAGCCCTCAGGATTCCAGAGCCAGCTTTCTGACATCATAATGGGGCCTGCCTCAGAGATAAAAGCCTGGGCCCAGGCAGTGTTGTTCAGTGCTGCTCAGCAGGCAGCACAGGACTGGATTAAAGCTGATACAAGGTGTGAAGGAACAAGGGGTGGCTGTGGGCATGCACTTGCTGCCGCTGCCAGTGTTTATCTGCATGGCAGGAGGGCATTTGGGCGTTGCCAGGAAGGCGTTTTTATGTAGATTCCTCCTCTTTCAGCACTGCATTGTGGTGCAAGCAAAAGAAGCAAATCCTGTCTGGCTTCCTCTCCGGCCTTTATTCACCTCCCGCTTAGTAGCTGTAAATGTGTGTGAGCCTGCAGGGCCCCATGGAATTGCCTAGGAGTAGGCTGAATCGCTGCAAGGGGTGAACAGCAGTATGGGACAGGCTCGGGCAAGGCAAGGGCCGCTCGGGTTATCGCTTCTCGGCCTTTTGGCTAAGATCAAGTGTAGTATCTGTTCTTATCAGTTTAATATCTGATACGTCCCTATCTGGGGACCATATATTAAATGGATTTTTAGAACAGGGAGATGGAAATAGAGCTTGCTCTGTCCACTCCACGCATTGACCTGGTATTGCAGTATTTCCAGGACCGGTGCACCCTTCCCTTATGTGTTGACTAAAATCAGATTCCAAAAGTGTTTTTTCTCTTTGCCATTGTTTCTGTCTTTCTGAAGGGATCTCCCCTTTTAATCCCATTATTTCAACACCTGTTGGACAATGCATTTGTACAGTCATGTGTGATAATGAGCTCATTTATTAAATGCAATTAATGAATACATTGCCACCTCTTGTTGTGTGTGTGTGTGTGTGTGTCTTCTGTGTTTCTGTGTTTCCGGCATTTCACATTGGAACAGCTCATTCACCTTCCTTGTCTTCTCTCCGCCCTCCCTCCCTCCCTCCTAGGTAAGTTAAAGAGCTGCACCTGAGCCAGCCACTGATTGATGCAGCACCACAGTCAAATAGTGGAGTGGAGTGGAGTAGGGGAACAGCAAACAGCCATTAAAGCAGCCAGCCGCCTACCCGCCACAATGGACCTACCTGTGTACACTAGGTGGATGTGATGGAATGTACTGTCGTCCCTACATTTCAAGAAGAAGTAAGAATTGCAGTTGCAACAAACCCTTGCTTGCCTACAAAGAGAGCAGCAATTTGGATTTGTTACTATGTTACCTGGAAGAATAACAAACTGTGCAAGGATGGAGGTTGTAGGAGCAAAGAGAAGTTGTCTGTAAAGTTGGTGGATGCCTATTTTCCATTTTGCAGTCCCTTGTCTCCCTCTTGTGGCCTCCTGGAGGCAAATAAATGTGCAAAAAAAAGACAGCCTGGCGGCCGGCTGTTGCAGTGTTGCCCTCTCAGGCAACACTGAGTGACTGACTGAGCCTCACAGTCTTATATAAAGTTCAGACGGAACTTTGCACGTGTCATAGTGGAGCCCTCAGGATTCCAGAGCCAGCTTTCTGACATCATAATGGGGCCTGCCTCAGAGATAAAAGCCTGGCCCCAGGCAGTGTTGTTCAGTGCTGCTCAGCAGGCAGCACAGGACTGGATTAAAGCTGATACAAGGTGTGAAGGAACAAGGGGTGGCTGTGGGCATGCACTTGCTGCCGCTGCCAGTGTTTATCTGCATGGCAGGAGGTCATTTGGGCGTTGCCAGGAAGGCGTTTTTATGTAGATTCCTCCTCTTTCAGCACTGCATTGTGGTGCAAGCAAAAGAAGCAAATCCTGTCTGGCTTCCTCTCCGGCCTTTATTCACCTCCCGCTTAGTAGCTGTAAATGTGTGTGAGCCTGCAGGGCCCCATGGAATTGCCTAGGAGTAGGCTGAATCGCTGCAAGGGGTGAACAGCAGTATGGGACAGGCTCGGGCAAGGCAAGGGCCGCTCGGGTTATCGCTTCTCGGCCTTTTGGCTAAGATCAAGTGTAGTATCTGTTCTTATCAGTTTAATATCTGATACGTCCCCTATCTGGGGACCATATATTAAATGGATTTTTAGAACAGGGAGATGGAAATAGAGCTTGCTCTGTCCACTCCACGCATTGACCTGGTATTGCAGTATTTCCAGGACCGGTGCACCCTTCCCTTATGTGTTGACTAAAATCAGATTCCAAAAGTGTTTTTTCTCTTTGCCATTGTTTCTGTCTTTCTGAAGGGATCTCCCCTTTTAATCCCATTATTTCAACACCTGTTGGACAATGCATTTGTACAGTCATGTGTGATAATGAGCTCATTTATTAAATGCAATAATGAATACATTGCCACCTCTTGTTGTGTGTGTGTGTGTGTGTGTCTTCTGTGTTTCTGTGTTTCCGGCATTTCCACATTGGAACAGCTCATTCACCTTCCTTGTCTTCTCTCCGCCCTCCCTCCCTCCCTCCTAGGTAAGTTAAAGAGCTGCACCTGAGCCAGCCACTGATTGATGCAGCACCACAGTCAAATAGTGTGGAGTGGAGTGGAGTAGGGGAAACAGCAAACAGCCATTAAAGCAGCCAGCCGCCTACCCGCCACAATGGACCTACCTGTGTACACTAGGTGGTTGTGATGGAATGTACTGTCGTCCCTACATTTCAAGAAGAAGTAAGAATTGCAGTTGCAACAAACCCTTGCTTGCCTACAAAGAGAGCAGCAATTTGGATTTGTTACTATGTTACCTGGAAGAATAACAAACTGTGCAAGGATGGAGGTTGTAGGAGCAAAGAGAAGTTGTCTGTAAAGTTGGTGGATGCCTATTTTCCATTTTGCAGTCCCTTGTCTCCCTCTTGTGGCCTCCTGGAGGCAAATAAATGTGCAAAAAAAGACAGCCTGGCGGCCGGCTGTTGCAGTGTTGCCCTCTCAGGCAACACTGAGTGACTGACTGAGCCTCACAGTCTTATATAAAGTTCAGACGGAACTTTGCACGTGTCATAGTGGAGCCCTCAGGATTCCAGAGCCAGCTTTCTGACATCATAATGGGGCCTGCCTCAGAGATAAAAGCCTGGGCCCAGGCAGTGTTGTTCAGTGCTGCTCAGCAGGCAGCACAGGACTGGATTAAAGCTGATACAAGGTGTGAAGGAACAAGGGGTGGCTGTGGGCATGGCACTTGCTGCCGCTGCCAGTGTTTATCTGCATGGCAGGAGGGCATTTGGGCGTTGCCAGGAAGGCGTTTTTATGTAGATTCCTCCTCTTTCAGCACTGCATTGTGGTGCAAGCAAAGAAGCAAATCCTGTCTGGCTTCCTCTCGGCCTTTATCACCTCCCGCTTAGTAGCTGTAAATGTGTGTGAGCCTGCAGGGCCCATGGAATTGCCTAGGAGTAGGCTGAATCGCTGCAAGGGGTGAACAGCAGTATGGGACAGGCTCGGGCAAGGCAAGGGCCGCTCGGGTATCGCTTCTCGGCCTTTTGGCTAAGATCAAGTGTAGTACCTGCTCAAGCTGAGGTTAGTAATCATCCCTGCCGGTGGTACGTGGGCCATCGTAGGGGGATGACAGAACGCCGAGGTGAGGGCAGGGAACCACAACGGTCATCGCTCTGGTGTACGCATTGGTTTAAAGGTACCATTTGTAGGTGACCAGGCGACCGCCGGATCGAGGTCATTAGGCCGGGTAGTTTGGAAGCCCGAGTTGCTATGTGCCCCAGGGCTGGTGACCCTGGGGGTGCCCTAACTCACTGGGGGTGGGATCCCACTGAGTGAAGGCACACTTGCACGCACTCTCTTTCACGCTATATGAGCACACACCTTTATTCTCCCGGCCTTCTGGCTGGGAGATGAGGAATTTTTTTATACCTGGCGGATGTCCAGGCTGTATCACAGCGCACATCCACTTATTTAATTTGTTTTTTCACTGTGTGTTTGTCACGTTTGTCACGTTTGTCACAAGGATTTGGGATGCGGTGCCCTTTTGGGACCCTCCTGAGGTCTAGGGGGAATTGTGTGGCCTTCTGGTTCCTTTTTCCCCTGCAACCCGGCCTCCCTTCTCGGAGGGGAGGTGCAACTAGGATGCAGGCTCCTAGGTGGACACTGGGGTGCAGCCTAGGAGTGTGTTTGGGTCTCCCTAAGCTTCGGCGAGGGGGGACCATCGATCCTTGATCCTCTAGGCCCTATGGTTTGGAGGGTCAGGGAATGGTTATGCGGGGCCTCTCTCTTTTAAGAGAAGGGCTGCGATAGACCGCATCCTTGTGCACTTTTTGTGTGGCACCTCTGCACTTTTTATGCACTTGGGTGATAGAAAGCACGGCTCGGGCTTTCAATAAAAAAAATCTGTTCTTATCAGTAATATCTGATACGTCCCCTATCTGGGGACCATATATTAAATGGATTTTTAGAACAGGGAGATGGAAATAGAGCTTGCTCTGTCCACTCCACGCATTGACCTGGTATTGCAGTATTTCCAGGACCGGTGCACCCTTCCCTTATGTGTTGACTAAAATTCAGATTCCAAAAGTGTTTTTCTCTTTGCCATTGTTTCTGTCTTTCTGAAGGATCTCCCTTTTAATCCCATTATTTCAACACCTGTTGGACAATGCATTTGTACAGTCATGTGTGATAATGAGCTCATTTATTAAATGCAATTATGAATACATTGCCACCTCTTGTTGTGTGTGTGTGTGTGTGTGTCTTCTGTGTTTCTGTGTTTCCGGCATTTTCACATTGGAACAGCTCATTCACCTTCCTTGTCTTCTCTCCGCCCTCCCTCCCTCCCTCCTAGGTAAGTTAAAGAGCTGCACCTGAGCCAGCCACTGATTGATGCAGCACCACAGTCAAATAGTGGAGTGGAGTGGAGTAGGGGAACAGCAAACAGCCATTAAAGCAGCCAGCCGCCTACCCGCCACAATGGACCTACCTGTGTACACTAGGTGGATGTGATGGAATGTACTGTCGTCCCTACATTTCAAGAAGAAGTAAGAATTGCAGTTGCAACAAACCCCTTGCTTGCCTACAAAGAGAGCAGCAATTTGGATTTGTTACTATGTTACCTGGAAGAATAACAAACTGTGCAAGGATGGAGGTTGTAGGAGCAAAGAGAAGTTGTCTGTAAAGTTGGTGGATGCCTATTTTCCCATTTTGCAGTCCCTTGTCTCCCTCTTGTGGCCTCCTGGAGGCAAATAAATGTGCAAAAAAAAGACAGCCTGGCAGCCGGCTGTTGCAGTGTTGCCCTCTCAGGCAACACTGAGTGACTGACTGAGCCTCACAGTCTTATATAAAGTTCAGACGGAAACTTTGCACGTGTCATAGTGGAGCCCTCAGGATTCCAGAGCCAGCTTTCTGACATCATAATGGGGCCTGCCTCAGAGATAAAAGCCTGGGCCCAGGCAGTGTTGTTCAGTGCTGCTCAGCAGGCAGCACAGGACTGGATTAAAGCTGATACAAGGTGTGAAGGAACAAGGGGTGGCTGTGGGCATGCACTTGCTGCCGCTGCCAGTGTTTATCTGCATGGCAGGAGGGCATTTGGGCGTTGCCAGGAAGGCGTTTTTATGTAGATTCCTCCTCTTTCAGCACTGCATTGTGGTGCAAGCAAAAGAAGCAAATCCTGTCTGGCTTCCTCTCCGGCCTTTATTCACCTCCCGCTTAGTAGCTGTAAATGTGTGTGAGCCTGCAGGGCCCCATGGAATTGCCTAGGAGTAGGCTGAATCGCTGCAAGGGGTGAACAGCAGTATGGGACAGGCTCGGGCAAGGCAAGGGCCGCTCGGGTTATCGCTTCTCGGCCTTTTGGCTAAGATCAAGTGTAGTATCTGTTCTTATCAGTCCTTGTAAGGATAGATAGCTCGGAGAACCACTGGGGGCTATAAACACTAGCTTAGCGATCCAAGAGCGTTCCAGACGAAGCCGGCGACGAACTGCGGAGAAGAACCACCGAAGACGAAGATCCAGAAGGGAGAAGCCGCCATCGGGAAGAAGCTCCGGGAGATCGCTGCCGGGAAGAAGGAGAACTGCGACAGAGACCTTCGGAGAAGAGCCGCTGCTGAAGGGGATCTTTGAAGAAGCTCGGCCGCAGAAGAAGCTCGACGAGGAACCGCTGCGGAAGAAATTTCGTGGAGAACCTCGGCCAGCAAGGAGAAGATTTGCATAGCTCCGCCCCCTTCGGGAAAGAGCTATCGAAGATCCTCCCCAAGCGACAGGAACAGCTGGAAGAAGCCATGGCCTCAACCAGCAACCCTGCCACCCAGAAGAAGAAGGCTGATGGACCAGGTGAGCCGGCCCAGGCCAGGACATCTCCTCCTGAAGCCTCCTCAAGCGAACAGGCCACCAGGAAGCCGAACCAGGCTGCTCCAACCCTGGAGCCCTGGATGAAGCAGACGGTGGCCCTGAAGCTGAAGGAGGTGGACGGGAGAGTGCCGGACATGACGGAAGAAGTGTTCTGCCAGAAGATGCTCCTGGACCAGGGCTTCGCTAAGCCGGAGACCATCAGCATCCAGGCCTTCCATGACCGGGATGTTCTTCGTGACCTTCGCTTCGATCACATCTGCAGAAGGTACTGGGAGATGGTGAAAGCGGCGAGGCCTGAATCCCCTTTCTCTCGCTTTGTGGGCAACTGCCCTGTCCAAAGAGAGGAAAGGCGGGTGACGGTCTCAATGCGGAACCCACACACCCCCGGCAAAGACATCACCACGCTCCTGAAGCGGTTCTGCACAGTGTGAGGGAACCCACCCACATCCTGAACGGACTCGGCTTCTGGACTGGCAAGTGGTCGGTAATCGTCCGACTGAACAAGGATCGAGCGCGGAAGACGGCCTCCAGCACCTGCCCCAGTCATTCTCGCTGGGCAACTCCTACGGCCTCATCTATTACCCGGACATGCCGCAGATCTGCAGGAGATGCAGCAAGAAGGGTCATTCGGTGAAGGACTGCAAGGAGGACGCCTGCAAGAACTGCCGGGTAACAGGACACGAGACCAAAGACTGCCCGAAACGGACAATGTGCAACCTCTGCGGACAAGCAGCCCACTCTTACAAGGACTGCCCGAAGAGGGATCGATCCTGGGCAACTGTAGCAGCAAAAGCTCCAGCCAGAGGGAAACCCCGCCCAGCCAGAGCTCCAGCGGCACAGAAGACCCGGGAAAAAGAAGGATGGTAAGAAGACGACAGTCCCTCCCCCCCTCTCCCGGCCCTCCCTCGCCCTACCCTTCCCACCCTCCCTCGCCCGGCCCTCCCCACCCCCCCGTCCCCAACCCCTGTCACCCCCACTGAGGCTCTCACCTTCCTCCTACCCACCCATCTCAGTGGTCCTGTCACCTGCACCTCTCCCAACCCAGCCTCCCTTCTCCCCAGCTCCAGCAGCACTAACATCTTCCCCTCCAGCTGCTGGAGTCCTCTCCCTGGAGGATTTTCCCCCTCTTGTCTCCTCAGGTGCCATCCAGAGGAAGAGAAAGGTGAGGGACAGCCCAGCTGCTGAGTCCTCAAAGCGACAAGTCGTAGAAATCTGCGAAGATTCCCTTGCGCAGCAGGAGGAAATGGAGCAGATGGTGGAGGAACTCGTGTCTGAACCTGAGGTCATCGACTTCACAACAGACATCCAGGTGGCTCAATCCTGGAACAATTTTTGTCAGAGGGCCTGCTGGATCTTTCGGACCCGCCAGGAGAGGAGGATCCGCCCGACCGGACTGGTAACTAAGGTGTATCGTTTGCACTAACCTTCTTTATTTCCCCCATGGCTGCTAAACTTAACATCTTTAGCCTCAATGTTGAGGAGTGTTAGAGATAGGACTAGATGTCAGATGGTGCTAACTTTTCTTTCCAAGCAGTCGAGTGATGTATTTATGCTGCAGGAATGTACTCTCCCCTCTTCCAGGTCATACCATCATCTGGCCAGGCAGTGGACCCATGGCCCGTCCTACTGGTCTGGTGGGGGCGACTGTAAGTCTGCAGGGGTTGCCATCCTGATTAGGGAAGCGTATTTACTGTTGACTCTGTCCAGGAGCTCGCCTGCGGCCGCTTGTTGGTCGTAGACGGTTCCTGGGCAGGAGAGCCGATTAGGCTCATCAACGTGTACGCTCCCCCTATGAAGGCTGAGCGCCTGGAACTATTCCAGACCCTGCGGACCCAGCTCGCCACCACTAGGGCAGTGGTGATGGCCGGGGACTTCAACTGCCCCATCGAAGAGGATGGACGAAGTTCCGGCACTTCAATCAAACTGGATGTCAGTTCCAAACTGCTTATCGAGATGGTAACCGAAGCATCCTTGCAGGACGTTGTGGGCTCCATGGGGATCGGCTCTGTGAACTATTCATGGAGCCGACCCGATGGCTCACTTCGTTCTCGGATTGACTTTGTGTTCACCTCCCGGGCAGTCAAGCAGCATGGGCACTCCATGGTCCCCTGCTTCTTCTCTGACCACAGGGCCATTCTCTTCCAGGGTGCCATCGGCCACGGTTTTCCTCCCGGCCCTGGCTCCTGGAAGCTGAATTGTGCCCTGCTGGAAAGAGAGGAGGTACTGGCGGAACTTAGAGACGCCTATATTGTTTGGAGGAATGATAAAGTTTTCTTTGACAAAACCTGTGACTGGTGGGAATATGTTAAAGTTGAATTTCGTTGTTTCTTTCAGGCAAAAAGTCGTCAACAGGCGTGTGAGAGGAAGAGAGACTTCAGAGAGATGCAGCGTCAGCTGCGATCCCTGCAAGACCTCCTTCAATGCGGCTGGGACGTCAGGAAGGAGCTGGAGGAAGCCAAAAAGGGCCTGAAAAGGCACTTTGAGGAGGAATCCAAGCGAATTGTCTTTCGTTCCAAGGTGGAGAACCTGGAGAAGGGTGAGAAATGTAACTCGTTCTTTTTCAGGAAACTCCATGCCGGCCACACGCCCCTGAAGGAACTTCGAGATGAGACCGGAAACATGCATTCTGGGAAGAAGGAGGTGATGGGAGTCGTCACAGACTACTACCGAAGCCTCTACTCCCGGAAAACCACTGACCCCGAAGCCGCCGATAAATTCCTGTCAGGTATCACTAATCATCTTGATCCTGCAGGTACGGAGGCTATGGATGTACCCCTGACGGTGGAGGAACTGCTCTCTGCCGCTAAATCCTTCAGACCCGGCAGGACCCCGGGCAGTGATGGTCTCCCAGCAGAGCTCTATGTAGCGCTGGGGGACTTGATCTGTCCGGACCTGCTGGAGCTCTATGAGGAGATGGTGGTGGAGGGTAGAATGCCACCGTCCTTGAGAGAAGGCATGATCACGATCTTGTATAAGCGGAAGGGGGAGAGATGTGACCTGAAAAACTGGCGTCCCATCTCTCTCCTGAACGTGGACTACAAGATCCTCGCCAAAGTATTGGCCAACAGACTGAAGGTTGTCATCGGACAGATCATCGGATCGGACCAAACCTGCGGCATTCCTGGCCGTAGGGTGGCCGACAGTCTTGCCCTGGTGAGGGACACGGTGCATTACATGCAAAGCCGCCGTACACACGCGGCCCTGGTCAGTCTGGATCAGGAGAAGGCTTTTGACCGGGTCTCTCACGAATTCATGGGTAAGGCTCTGCGTAGGCTGCGGCTTGGCAGGTTGTTCTGTTTGTATGTTAACCTGATGTATTGCGACATTTACAGCTCGGTGCTGGTGAACGGCTGGAAGACTGACCCCTTTCCTGTATCGTCGGGGGTTAGACAAGGCTGTCCTCTTTCACCTCTCCTTTTTGTTTGTGTTATAGAGCTCTTCGCAGAGGCTATCCGGCAGAATGGAGAGATCAGAGGGATCACCGCACCAGGTCCAGGACACTTCGAGGTCAAATGCTCGCTGTACATGGACGACGTGACCGTCTTCTGCGCTGACCAGAGTTCGGTGACTGCACTCGTCCAGACCTGCGAGGAGTTCGGACGCGCTTCAGGGGCAAAAGTCAACTGCGGGAAGTCGGAAGCCATGCTCTTCGGAAAGTGGTACCTGCCTTCTCCTGCCTCCTTCCCGTTTACTATCAAGCCGGACTTCATCAAAATTCTGGGAGTCTGGTTCGGTAAGGAAGGTGCAGCCCTAAAGTCGTGGGAAGAACGCTTGGCCAAAGTCAACCAAAGGATCGGACTGTGGAGCCTCAGACAACTCACTATTGAGGGCAAAGCAATGGTCCTGCGTAACGAAGTCTTGCCTGTGCTACAATACACTGCACAGGCATGGCCCCCTCTTGCAACGGTCTCGAGGGCCATTACCAGGACTGTGTTTCGCTTCATCTGGGGCTCGAAAATGGACAGAGTAAAGCGGACTGTTATGTACAAGGAGCCCCGCAAAGGTGGGAAGGGTATACCCGACATTCCCACTCTGCTGCGGATCGCTTTTGTATGTGACTGTGTTCGTAGGACTCTGAGGACAGCAAACGGCTCTGCGGGCAAGGCCATGTCCCGCTACTTCCTCCTTCCCCTCTGGCGAGGTTTTGGCTGGGATAAGTGGGACAGCTCCTTCCCTTACAACTGGCACGCTCCCTGGTTCTACGGAGATGTCGTCCGGTTTGTGAGGGAGCATCAACTGGAGGGTCTTAAGCCCGACTTGTGGAAACCTAAGACGATCCACAAGCACATCAGAGCAAAGGACTCACTGGAGTTTGTTCCAGGGCTTCATGCCGACACGTTGGAGACTGTTTGGACTAACGTGTCATCTGGCAGGTTGACCAACGGGCACAAGGACATTTCATGGATGGCCATCCAGGGAGGACTGCCTCTTAGGTCATTCATGCATGCCCGCAACCTGTGCAAGACCCGGTACTGCCCCAGGTGCCCCTTCACGGAGGAAACATCTTTGCACATTTTCTGGCAGTGCCCCTTTGCACAGGGTCTGTTGAAAGCCTTGGAACACGAACTCAAGGACTCAGTTCCCAGGAACAGACTGTCGTACCGCTCGGTACTTTATGGACTATTTCCTGGGAATACCACGGATGGAGCAATCCAGGAAGCCTGGCGCCTTATGAACTGTTTTAAGGACGCTATATGGTTCGCCAGGAATCGTCTGATTTTGCGGAGAGAGAGTGTGTCCGTCCAGGACTGCCGCAGGCTGATCCACAGCCTGCTCAGAGACTATTCCACCTGGGACAGCCCGGACGTCGATGAGGAAGAGGACTGATACTCCCCTTCCCCCCACTCTCCCTTCTTGTGTGTTGTCTTTCAATAAAGCTTCGGGCCTGTGATTTCCCGCTTCCCTATCCCCTCCTACCCACTCCCCTATCCCATCACTTGTCTGTAATGCTTTGTTGTTTGGCTTTAGTGAATGCAAGAATGTTAGTGTAGCATGTGGTGTAATGTATAGCATAGGCTAGCCTGTACTGTGTATTATACTGTCATGTTATGTTTGACGACTGTTATTATTTATTATTTGCTGCTTCATGGCTCGCGCTGCGTCGCAGTAATGTTTGTATGATGACGATTGATTGTCAATAAAGCATTTTTCAATCAAAAATCTGTTCTTATCAGTTTAATATCTGATACGTCCCCTATCTGGGGACCATATATTAAATGGATTTTTAGAACAGGGAGATGGAAATAGAGCTTGCTCTGTCCACTCCACGCATTGACCTGGTATTGCAGTATTTCCAGGACCGGTGCACCCTTCCCTTATGTGTTGACTAAAATCAGATTCCAAAAGTGTTTTTTCTCTTTGCCATTGTTTCTGTCTTTCTGAAGGGATCTCCCCTTTTAATCCCATTATTTCAACACCTGTTGGACAATGCATTTGTACAGTCATGTGTGATAATGAGCTCATTTATTAAATGCAATTAATGAATACATTGCCACCTCTTGTTGTGTGTGTGTGTGTGTGTGTGTGTGTGTCTTCTGTGTTTCTGTGTTTCCGGCATTTCACATTGGAACAGCTCATTCACCTTCCTTGTCTTCTCTCCGCCCTCCCTCCCTCCCTCCCTCCCTCCTAGGTAAGTTAAAGAGCTGCACCTGAGCCAGCCACTGATTGATGCAGCACCACAGTCAAATAGTGGAGTGGAGTGGAGTAGGGGAACAGCAAACAGCCATTAAAGCAGCCAGCCGCCTACCCGCCACAATGGACCTACCTGTGTACACTAGGTGGATGTGATGGAATGTACTGTCGTCCCTACATTTCAAGAAGAAGTAAGAATTGCAGTTGCAACAAACCCTTGCTTGCCTACAAAGAGAGCAGCAATTTGGATTTGTTACTATGTTACCTGGAAGAATAACAAACTGTGCAAGGATGGAGGTTGTAGGAGCAAAGAGAAGTTGTCTGTAAAGTTGGTGGATGCCTATTTTCCATTTTGCAGTCCCTTGTCTCCCTCTTGTGGCCTCCTGGAGGCAAATAAATGTGCAAAAAAAAGACAGCCTGGCGGCCGGCTGTTGCAGTGTTGCCCTCTCAGGCAACACTGAGTGACTGACTGAGCCTCACAGTCTTATATAAAGTTCAGACGGAACTTTGCACGTGTCATAGTGGAGCCCTCAGGATTCCAGAGCCAGCTTTCTGACATCATAATGGGGCCTGCCTCAGAGATAAAAGCCTGGGCCCAGGCAGTGTTGTTCAGTGCTGCTCAGCAGGCAGCACAGGACTGGATTAAAGCTGATACAAGGTGTGAAGGAACAAGGGGTGGCTGTGGGCATGCACTTGCTGCCGCTGCCAGTGTTTATCTGCATGGCAGGAGGGCATTTGGGCGTTGCCAGGAAGGCGTTTTTATGTAGATTCCTCCTCTTTCAGCACTGCATTGTGGTGCAAGCAAAAGAAGCAAATCCTGTCTGGCTTCCTCTCCGGCCTTTATTCACCTCCCGCTTAGTAGCTGTAAATGTGTGTGAGCCTGCAGGGCCCCATGGAATTGCCTAGGAGTAGGCTGAATCGCTGCAAGGGGTGAACAGCAGTATGGGACAGGCTCGGGCAAGGCAAGGGCCGCTCGGGTTATCGCTTCTCGGCCTTTTGGCTAAGATCAAGTGTAGTATCTGTTCTTATCAGTTTAATATCTGATACGTCCCCTATCTGGGGACCATATATTAAATGGATTTTTAGAACAGGGAGATGGAAATAGAGCTTGCTCTGTCCACTCCACGCATTGACCTGGTATTGCAGTATTTCCAGGACCGGTGCACCCTTCCCTTATGTGTTGACTAAAATCAGATTCCAAAAGTGTTTTTTCTCTTTGCCATTGTTTCTGTCTTTCTGAAGGGATCTCCCCTTTTAATCCCATTATTTCAACACCTGTTGGACAATGCATTTGTACAGTCATGTGTGATAATGAGCTCATTTATTAAATGCAATTAATGAATACATTGCCACCTCTTGTTGTGTGTGTGTGTGTGTGTGTGTGTGTGTCTTCTGTGTTTCTGTGTTTCCGGCATTTCACATTGGAACAGCTCATTCACCTTCCTTGTCTTCTCTCCGCCCTCCCTCCCTCCCTCCCTCCCTCCTAGGTAAGTTAAAGAGCTGCACCTGAGCCAGCCACTGATTGATGCAGCACCACAGTCAAATAGTGGAGTGGAGTGGAGTAGGGGAACAGCAAACAGCCATTAAAGCAGCCAGCCGCCTACCCGCCACAATGGACCTACCTGTGTACACTAGGTGGATGTGATGGAATGTACTGTCGTCCCTACATTTCAAGAAGAAGTAAGAATTGCAGTTGCAACAAACCCTTGCTTGCCTACAAAGAGAGCAGCAATTTGGATTTGTTACTATGTTACCTGGAAGAATAACAAACTGTGCAAGGATGGAGGTTGTAGGAGCAAAGAGAAGTTGTCTGTAAAGTTGGTGGATGCCTATTTTCCATTTTGCAGTCCCTTGTCTCCCTCTTGTGGCCTCCTGGAGGCAAATAAATGTGCAAAAAAAAGACAGCCTGGCGGCCGGCTGTTGCAGTGTTGCCCTCTCAGGCAACACTGAGTGACTGACTGAGCCTCACAGTCTTATATAAAGTTCAGACGGAACTTTGCACGTGTCATAGTGGAGCCCTCAGGATTCCAGAGCCAGCTTTCTGACATCATAATGGGGCCTGCCTCAGAGATAAAAGCCTGGGCCCAGGCAGTGTTGTTCAGTGCTGCTCAGCAGGCAGCACAGGACTGGATTAAAGCTGATACAAGGTGTGAAGGAACAAGGGGTGGCTGTGGGCATGCACTTGCTGCCGCTGCCAGTGTTTATCTGCATGGCAGGAGGGCATTTGGGCGTTGCCAGGAAGGCGTTTTTATGTAGATTCCTCCTCTTTCAGCACTGCATTGTGGTGCAAGCAAAAGAAGCAAATCCTGTCTGGCTTCCTCTCCGGCCTTTATTCACCTCCCGCTTAGTAGCTGTAAATGTGTGTGAGCCTGCAGGGCCCCATGGAATTGCCTAGGAGTAGGCTGAATCGCTGCAAGGGGTGAACAGCAGTATGGGACAGGCTCGGGCAAGGCAAGGGCCGCTCGGGTTATCGCTTCTCGGCCTTTTGGCTAAGATCAAGTGTAGTATCTGTTCTTATCAGTTTAATATCTGATACGTCCCCTATCTGGGGACCATATATTAAATGGATTTTTAGAACAGGGAGATGGAAATAGAGCTTGCTCTGTCCACTCCACGCATTGACCTGGTATTGCAGTATTTCCAGGACCGGTGCACCCTTCCCTTATGTGTTGACTAAAATCAGATTCCAAAAGTGTTTTTTCTCTTTGCCATTGTTTCTGTCTTTCTGAAGGGATCTCCCCTTTTAATCCCATTATTTCAACACCTGTTGGACAATGCATTTGTACAGTCATGTGTGATAATGAGCTCATTTATTAAATGCAATTAATGAATACATTGCCACCTCTTGTTGTGTGTGTGTGTGTGTGTGTGTGTGTGTCTTCTGTGTTTCTGTGTTTCCGGCATTTCACATTGGAACAGCTCATTCACCTTCCTTGTCTTCTCTCCGCCCTCCCTCCCTCCCTCCCTCCCTCCTAGGTAAGTTAAAGAGCTGCACCTGAGCCAGCCACTGATTGATGCAGCACCACAGTCAAATAGTGGAGTGGAGTGGAGTAGGGGAACAGCAAACAGCCATTAAAGCAGCCAGCCGCCTACCCGCCACAATGGACCTACCTGTGTACACTAGGTGGATGTGATGGAATGTACTGTCGTCCCTACATTTCAAGAAGAAGTAAGAATTGCAGTTGCAACAAACCCTTGCTTGCCTACAAAGAGAGCAGCAATTTGGATTTGTTACTATGTTACCTGGAAGAATAACAAACTGTGCAAGGATGGAGGTTGTAGGAGCAAAGAGAAGTTGTCTGTAAAGTTGGTGGATGCCTATTTTCCATTTTGCAGTCCCTTGTCTCCCTCTTGTGGCCTCCTGGAGGCAAATAAATGTGCAAAAAAAAGACAGCCTGGCGGCCGGCTGTTGCAGTGTTGCCCTCTCAGGCAACACTGAGTGACTGACTGAGCCTCACAGTCTTATATAAAGTTCAGACGGAACTTTGCACGTGTCATAGTGGAGCCCTCAGGATTCCAGAGCCAGCTTTCTGACATCATAATGGGGCCTGCCTCAGAGATAAAAGCCTGGGCCCAGGCAGTGTTGTTCAGTGCTGCTCAGCAGGCAGCACAGGACTGGATTAAAGCTGATACAAGGTGTGAAGGAACAAGGGGTGGCTGTGGGCATGCACTTGCTGCCGCTGCCAGTGTTTATCTGCATGGCAGGAGGGCATTTGGGCGTTGCCAGGAAGGCGTTTTTATGTAGATTCCTCCTCTTTCAGCACTGCATTGTGGTGCAAGCAAAAGAAGCAAATCCTGTCTGGCTTCCTCTCCGGCCTTTATTCACCTCCCGCTTAGTAGCTGTAAATGTGTGTGAGCCTGCAGGGCCCCATGGAATTGCCTAGGAGTAGGCTGAATCGCTGCAAGGGGTGAACAGCAGTATGGGACAGGCTCGGGCAAGGCAAGGGCCGCTCGGGTTATCGCTTCTCGGCCTTTTGGCTAAGATCAAGTGTAGTATCTGTTCTTATCAGTTTAATATCTGATACGTCCCCTATCTGGGGACCATATATTAAATGGATTTTTAGAACAGGGAGATGGAAATAGAGCTTGCTCTGTCCACTCCACGCATTGACCTGGTATTGCAGTATTTCCAGGACCGGTGCACCCTTCCCTTATGTGTTGACTAAAATCAGATTCCAAAAGTGTTTTTTCTCTTTGCCATTGTTTCTGTCTTTCTGAAGGGATCTCCCCTTTTAATCCCATTATTTCAACACCTGTTGGACAATGCATTTGTACAGTCATGTGTGATAATGAGCTCATTTATTAAATGCAATTAATGAATACATTGCCACCTCTTGTGTGTGTGTGTGTGTGTGTGTGTGTGTGTCTTCTGTGTTTCTGTGTTTCCGGCATTTCACATTGGAACAGCTCATTCACCTTCCTTGTCTTCTCTCCGCCCTCCCTCCCTCCCTCCCTCCCTCCTAGGTAAGTTAAAGAGCTGCACCTGAGCCAGCCACTGATTGATGCAGCACCACAGTCAAATAGTGGAGTGGAGTGGAGTAGGGGAACAGCAAACAGCCATTAAAGCAGCCAGCCGCCTACCCGCCACAATGGACCTACCTGTGTACACTAGGTGGATGTGATGGAATGTACTGTCGTCCCTACATTTCAAGAAGAAGTAAGAATTGCAGTTGCAACAAACCCTTGCTTGCCTACAAAGAGAGCAGCAATTTGGATTTGTTACTATGTTACCTGGAAGAATAACAAACTGTGCAAGGATGGAGGTTGTAGGAGCAAAGAGAAGTTGTCTGTAAAGTTGGTGGATGCCTATTTTCCATTTTGCAGTCCCTTGTCTCCCTCTTGTGGCCTCCTGGAGGCAAATAAATGTGCAAAAAAAAGACAGCCTGGCGGCCGGCTGTTGCAGTGTTGCCCTCTCAGGCAACACTGAGTGACTGACTGAGCCTCACAGTCTTATATAAAGTTCAGACGGAACTTTGCACGTGTCATAGTGGAGCCCTCAGGATTCCAGAGCCAGCTTTCTGACATCATAATGGGGCCTGCCTCAGAGATAAAAGCCTGGGCCCAGGCAGTGTTGTTCAGTGCTGCTCAGCAGGCAGCACAGGACTGGATTAAAGCTGATACAAGGTGTGAAGGAACAAGGGGTGGCTGTGGGCATGCACTTGCTGCCGCTGCCAGTGTTTATCTGCATGGCAGGAGGGCATTTGGGCGTTGCCAGGAAGGCGTTTTTATGTAGATTCCTCCTCTTTCAGCACTGCATTGTGGTGCAAGCAAAAGAAGCAAATCCTGTCTGGCTTCCTCTCCGGCCTTTATTCACCTCCCGCTTAGTAGCTGTAAATGTGTGTGAGCCTGCAGGGCCCCATGGAATTGCCTAGGAGTAGGCTGAATCGCTGCAAGGGGTGAACAGCAGTATGGGACAGGCTCGGGCAAGGCAAGGGCCGCTCGGGTTATCGCTTCTCGGCCTTTTGGCTAAGATCAAGTGTAGTATCTGTTCTTATCAGTTTAATATCTGATACGTCCCCTATCTGGGGACCATATATTAAATGGATTTTTAGAACAGGGAGATGGAAATAGAGCTTGCTCTGTCCACTCCACGCATTGACCTGGTATTGCAGTATTTCCAGGACCGGTGCACCCTTCCCTTATGTGTTGACTAAAATCAGATTCCAAAAGTGTTTTTTCTCTTTGCCATTGTTTCTGTCTTTCTGAAGGGATCTCCCCTTTTAATCCCATTATTTCAACACCTGTTGGACAATGCATTTGTACAGTCATGTGTGATAATGAGCTCATTTATTAAATGCAATTAATGAATACATTGCCACCTCTTGTTGTGTGTGTGTGTGTGTGTGTGTGTGTGTCTTCTGTGTTTCTGTGTTTCCGGCATTTCACATTGGAACAGCTCATTCACCTTCCTTGTCTTCTCTCCGCCCTCCCTCCCTCCCTCCCTCCCTCCTAGGTAAGTTAAAGAGCTGCACCTGAGCCAGCCACTGATTGATGCAGCACCACAGTCAAATAGTGGAGTGGAGTGGAGTAGGGGAACAGCAAACAGCCATTAAAGCAGCCAGCCGCCTACCCGCCACAATGGACCTACCTGTGTACACTAGGTGGATGTGATGGAATGTACTGTCGTCCCTACATTTCAAGAAGAAGTAAGAATTGCAGTTGCAACAAACCCTTGCTTGCCTACAAAGAGAGCAGCAATTTGGATTTGTTACTATGTTACCTGGAAGAATAACAAACTGTGCAAGGATGGAGGTTGTAGGAGCAAAGAGAAGTTGTCTGTAAAGTTGGTGGATGCCTATTTTCCATTTTGCAGTCCCTTGTCTCCCTCTTGTGGCCTCCTGGAGGCAAATAAATGTGCAAAAAAAAGACAGCCTGGCGGCCGGCTGTTGCAGTGTTGCCCTCTCAGGCAACACTGAGTGACTGACTGAGCCTCACAGTCTTATATAAAGTTCAGACGGAACTTTGCACGTGTCATAGTGGAGCCCTCAGGATTCCAGAGCCAGCTTTCTGACATCATAATGGGGCCTGCCTCAGAGATAAAAGCCTGGGCCCAGGCAGTGTTGTTCAGTGCTGCTCAGCAGGCAGCACAGGACTGGATTAAAGCTGATACAAGGTGTGAAGGAACAAGGGGTGGCTGTGGGCATGCACTTGCTGCCGCTGCCAGTGTTTATCTGCATGGCAGGAGGGCATTTGGGCGTTGCCAGGAAGGCGTTTTTATGTAGATTCCTCCTCTTTCAGCACTGCATTGTGGTGCAAGCAAAAGAAGCAAATCCTGTCTGGCTTCCTCTCCGGCCTTTATTCACCTCCCGCTTAGTAGCTGTAAATGTGTGTGAGCCTGCAGGGCCCCATGGAATTGCCTAGGAGTAGGCTGAATCGCTGCAAGGGGTGAACAGCAGTATGGGACAGGCTCGGGCAAGGCAAGGGCCGCTCGGGTTATCGCTTCTCGGCCTTTTGGCTAAGATCAAGTGTAGTATCTGTTCTTATCAGTTTAATATCTGATACGTCCCCTATCTGGGGACCATATATTAAATGGATTTTTAGAACAGGGAGATGGAAATAGAGCTTGCTCTGTCCACTCCACGCATTGACCTGGTATTGCAGTATTTCCAGGACCGGTGCACCCTTCCCTTATGTGTTGACTAAAATCAGATTCCAAAAGTGTTTTTTCTCTTTGCCATTGTTTCTGTCTTTCTGAAGGGATCTCCCCTTTTAATCCCATTATTTCAACACCTGTTGGACAATGCATTTGTACAGTCATGTGTGATAATGAGCTCATTTATTAAATGCAATTAATGAATACATTGCCACCTCTTGTTGTGTGTGTGTGTGTGTGTGTGTGTGTGTCTTCTGTGTTTCTGTGTTTCCGGCATTTCACATTGGAACAGCTCATTCACCTTCCTTGTCTTCTCTCCGCCCTCCCTCCCTCCCTCCCTCCCTCCTAGGTAAGTTAAAGAGCTGCACCTGAGCCAGCCACTGATTGATGCAGCACCACAGTCAAATAGTGGAGTGGAGTGGAGTAGGGGAACAGCAAACAGCCATTAAAGCAGCCAGCCGCCTACCCGCCACAATGGACCTACCTGTGTACACTAGGTGGATGTGATGGAATGTACTGTCGTCCCTACATTTCAAGAAGAAGTAAGAATTGCAGTTGCAACAAACCCTTGCTTGCCTACAAAGAGAGCAGCAATTTGGATTTGTTACTATGTTACCTGGAAGAATAACAAACTGTGCAAGGATGGAGGTTGTAGGAGCAAAGAGAAGTTGTCTGTAAAGTTGGTGGATGCCTATTTTCCATTTTGCAGTCCCTTGTCTCCCTCTTGTGGCCTCCTGGAGGCAAATAAATGTGCAAAAAAAAGACAGCCTGGCGGCCGGCTGTTGCAGTGTTGCCCTCTCAGGCAACACTGAGTGACTGACTGAGCCTCACAGTCTTATATAAAGTTCAGACGGAACTTTGCACGTGTCATAGTGGAGCCCTCAGGATTCCAGAGCCAGCTTTCTGACATCATAATGGGGCCTGCCTCAGAGATAAAAGCCTGGGCCCAGGCAGTGTTGTTCAGTGCTGCTCAGCAGGCAGCACAGGACTGGATTAAAGCTGATACAAGGTGTGAAGGAACAAGGGGTGGCTGTGGGCATGCACTTGCTGCCGCTGCCAGTGTTTATCTGCATGGCAGGAGGGCATTTGGGCGTTGCCAGGAAGGCGTTTTTATGTAGATTCCTCCTCTTTCAGCACTGCATTGTGGTGCAAGCAAAAGAAGCAAATCCTGTCTGGCTTCCTCTCCGGCCTTTATTCACCTCCCGCTTAGTAGCTGTAAATGTGTGTGAGCCTGCAGGGCCCCATGGAATTGCCTAGGAGTAGGCTGAATCGCTGCAAGGGGTGAACAGCAGTATGGGACAGGCTCGGGCAAGGCAAGGGCCGCTCGGGTTATCGCTTCTCGGCCTTTTGGCTAAGATCAAGTGTAGTATCTGTTCTTATCAGTTTAATATCTGATACGTCCCCTATCTGGGGACCATATATTAAATGGATTTTTAGAACAGGGAGATGGAAATAGAGCTTGCTCTGTCCACTCCACGCATTGACCTGGTATTGCAGTATTTCCAGGACCGGTGCACCCTTCCCTTATGTGTTGACTAAAATCAGATTCCAAAAGTGTTTTTTCTCTTTGCCATTGTTTCTGTCTTTCTGAAGGGATCTCCCCTTTTAATCCCATTATTTCAACACCTGTTGGACAATGCATTTGTACAGTCATGTGTGATAATGAGCTCATTTATTAAATGCAATTAATGAATACATTGCCACCTCTTGTTGTGTGTGTGTGTGTGTGTGTGTGTGTGTCTTCTGTGTTTCTGTGTTTCCGGCATTTCACATTGGAACAGCTCATTCACCTTCCTTGTCTTCTCTCCGCCCTCCCTCCCTCCCTCCCTCCTAGGTAAGTTAAAGAGCTGCACCTGAGCCAGCCACTGATTGATGCAGCACCACAGTCAAATAGTGGAGTGGAGTGGAGTAGGGGAACAGCAAACAGCCATTAAAGCAGCCAGCCGCCTACCCGCCACAATGGACCTACCTGTGTACACTAGGTGGATGTGATGGAATGTACTGTCGTCCCTACATTTCAAGAAGAAGTAAGAATTGCAGTTGCAACAAACCCTTGCTTGCCTACAAAGAGAGCAGCAATTTGGATTTGTTACTATGTTACCTGGAAGAATAACAAACTGTGCAAGGATGGAGGTTGTAGGAGCAAAGAGAAGTTGTCTGTAAAGTTGGTGGATGCCTATTTTCCATTTTGCAGTCCCTTGTCTCCCTCTTGTGGCCTCCTGGAGGCAAATAAATGTGCAAAAAAAAGACAGCCTGGCGGCCGGCTGTTGCAGTGTTGCCCTCTCAGGCAACACTGAGTGACTGACTGAGCCTCACAGTCTTATATAAAGTTCAGACGGAACTTTGCACGTGTCATAGTGGAGCCCTCAGGATTCCAGAGCCAGCTTTCTGACATCATAATGGGGCCTGCCTCAGAGATAAAAGCCTGGGCCCAGGCAGTGTTGTTCAGTGCTGCTCAGCAGGCAGCACAGGACTGGATTAAAGCTGATACAAGGTGTGAAGGAACAAGGGGTGGCTGTGGGCATGCACTTGCTGCCGCTGCCAGTGTTTATCTGCATGGCAGGAGGGCATTTGGGCGTTGCCAGGAAGGCGTTTTTATGTAGATTCCTCCTCTTTCAGCACTGCATTGTGGTGCAAGCAAAAGAAGCAAATCCTGTCTGGCTTCCTCTCCGGCCTTTATTCACCTCCCGCTTAGTAGCTGTAAATGTGTGTGAGCCTGCAGGGCCCCATGGAATTGCCTAGGAGTAGGCTGAATCGCTGCAAGGGGTGAACAGCAGTATGGGACAGGCTCGGGCAAGGCAAGGGCCGCTCGGGTTATCGCTTCTCGGCCTTTTGGCTAAGATCAAGTGTAGTATCTGTTCTTATCAGTTTAATATCTGATACGTCCCCTATCTGGGGACCATATATTAAATGGATTTTTAGAACAGGGAGATGGAAATAGAGCTTGCTCTGTCCACTCCACGCATTGACCTGGTATTGCAGTATTTCCAGGACCGGTGCACCCTTCCCTTATGTGTTGACTAAAATCAGATTCCAAAAGTGTTTTTTCTCTTTGCCATTGTTTCTGTCTTTCTGAAGGGATCTCCCCTTTTAATCCCATTATTTCAACACCTGTTGGACAATGCATTTGTACAGTCATGTGTGATAATGAGCTCATTTATTAAATGCAATTAATGAATACATTGCCACCTCTTGTTGTGTGTGTGTGTGTGTGTGTCTTCTGTGTTTCTGTGTTTCCGGCATTTCACATTGGAACAGCTCATTCACCTTCCTTGTCTTCTCTCCGCCCTCCCTCCCTCCCTCCCTCCTAGGTAAGTTAAAGAGCTGCACCTGAGCCAGCCACTGATTGATGCAGCACCACAGTCAAATAGTGGAGTGGAGTGGAGTAGGGGAACAGCAAACAGCCATTAAAGCAGCCAGCCGCCTACCCGCCACAATGGACCTACCTGTGTACACTAGGTGGATGTGATGGAATGTACTGTCGTCCCTACATTTCAAGAAGAAGTAAGAATTGCAGTTGCAACAAACCCTTGCTTGCCTACAAAGAGAGCAGCAATTTGGATTTGTTACTATGTTACCTGGAAGAATAACAAACTGTGCA